>NC_137676.1:56701409-56711409 GCF_963989245.1 Nansenia antarctica
ATCCATGCACATATAGAGTGTGATAGACCCAGGTCTAGTAGTTTGGTCACTAGCCTGTCTGGAAGGATGGTGTTGAAGGCGGAGCTGAAGTCCACAAAGAGCAGTCTCGCGTAGCTGTTTCCCCTCTCCAGGTGGGATAGAGTGGCGTGGAGAGTCGTCGCGATGGCGTCCTCTGTGGACCTGTGGGCTCTGTAGGCGAACTGGTATGGATCCAGGTTGGGCGGGAGGCGTGTGAGTATGTGGGCCCGGACTAGTTTCTCGAAGCACTTCATGATGATTGGTGTGAGTGCCACCGGGCGGTAGTCGTTTAGGCAGCTCACCGTGCTTTTCTTCGGGACTGGGATGATAGTTGAGGTTTTCAGGCAGGGTGGGATGGTGGCCTGGGACAGGGACTGGTTGAAGATGTTGGTGAAAACCCCGGCCAGCTGGTCGGCGCAGTCCCTCAGCACCCGTCCCAGGACGCCATCCGGCCCCGAGGCTTTCCTGGGGTCCACCGCCTTCAGCACGCGTCTCACTTCATGCTCTGTGAGGGTGAGGCTGCTGAGAGCTGGAGAGAGTGGTGTTTGTGTTGTGGTTACCTCCGTTCGCCCCTCGTCGAACCGGGCGTAGAAGGTGTTCAGCTTTCCCGCCAGCAGGGGGTCGTCCTCTGCGGCTGTGAGCCTGTTGGCTCTGAAGTTTGTCATCTGCTGAACCCCCTGCCACATCCGCCTGGAGTCGTTGCTCAGGAGGCATTCCTCAATCTTCTCTCTGTGGTCTGCCTTGGCCGCTTTGATTCCGCGCTTTAGGTTAGCCCTGGTGGTGCTGTACAGCGGTGTGCTCTTCCCTGCGAAGAAGGCGTTGTCCCTCTCGTTGATCAGTTTTTGGACCTTCCCAGTCATCCATGGCTTCGTGTTGGGGTAGACCCGGACCCGTTTGTCCACGGTGACTGAGTTGGTGCAGTTCACTATGTGGTTCAGAACCGACGACGTGTACTGTTCCAGGTCCTCATGCTCATATTCCTGCCATGGGGTGTCATTTAGGCAGATCTGCAGTGGAGCGGACCCTTCTGGCCAGGTTCTGACAGTCTTAGTGGTGATGGGAGCACTTTTCCCCATGGTAGTGTATGCTGGGATCAGGAGGATTGACACATGGTCAGACATGCCTAGATGAGCTAGCGGACTAGCCTTGTAAGCACGTTTGATGTTGGTGTATACCTTGTCCAGTGTTTTTTCTCCTCTTGTTGCACATTTCACATGCTGATAGAACTTGGGTAGTACTGCCTTCACGTCGACATGATTGAAATCTCCTGCTATAATGTTAATTGCCTGTGGGTCTGTGCTTTGTTGACCACTGATGACGTCATATAGCCGCGCCAATGCTAGGCTACCGTCCGCGCTAGGCGCAATGTAAACACATGTAATATACACTGCGTTGAATTCCCTCGGGAGGTATGTGGGTCGGCATTGAACAGTCAAGTATTCCAGGTCTGGGGAACAGTGGCTACTTACAGTTTTCGTGTTTAAGCACCAGCTATCCTTCGTCGATATTATGATCCCACCCCCGCGGGACTTGCCGCTAAGCTGCGTTCGGTCAGCGCGATGTAGAGTGCGGCCCTCCAAGCTAATCGCTGAGTCCACGATAGTGTCATTTAGCCAGGTTTCAGTAAGAATAATCACACAGCTATCTCCCACGATGTTATTTTTGGCAACTTGTAGTCTCAGTTCATCCATCTTATTCGTCAGGGACCTGACGTTGGATAGGAAAATACTCGGCAAAGCAGGTTTGTCTGGGCTCCTCCTTAGCCTAGCTAGCAGGCCTGCTCTGCGGCCCCGTCGTTGCTTGCGGTCCTTACGCCGGCGTTTGCGCCTCAGGGAAGGGACTGAGTACCAGGGTTCTCCCGGTAAACGGGCGATCTCGTGATATATCCTTTGTATTGCTTCACTGTTAGCACTATTTATGAATACGCTTGTTATGTTATTCTTCACTGCACTGTTGAGAAAGTAGCTTGTTAAAAAAGCACGTCATTGTACTGTTTACTGCCGCATGCTGTGCACGGGATAAATAAACTTTGAATTGATTTTCGGTTTTGCAAAAGTAACCGAATCCCATATAGCCCTAGGGTAGAACCTTCCCTGCCTGAACATAAACACGTCTATTTCAACGAGATGGCGTACAGGGATGAGGTAGAGCAGCTGAGCAAGCTGTGCAAGGTTAACAACCTGCTGCTGAACCAGTCAAAGACCCAGGAAATCTGAGGTCCAGCCCCTGCTCGTCGATGGAGGGAGCGTGGAGAGAGTCTCAACCCTCCGATTCCTGGGGGTGCACATACAGGATGACCTGTCCTGGAAGATCAACACAGCAGCCATCATCAAGAAGGCACAACAGCGGCTCTTCTTCCTGAGAGTCCTCAGGAAAGACCACATCGGACAGGAGATGCTGGTGACCTTCTACCGCTGCGCAGTGGAGAGCATCCTCACCTACTGCATCTGCATCTGGTTCTCCAGCTGCACAGCCGCAGAGAGGAATGCGCTACAGAGAGTCGTGAGATCGGCCCAGAAGATCACCGGCGCCCCCCTCCCCTCTCTGGAAGAGCTGTACAGTACAACACACGCTGCCTCAGGAAGGCCTCCAAGATCTCCAGAGACCCATCCCACCCTGGGTACGAACACTTTGCTCGGCTGCCCTCGAACAGGCGGTTCAGGACCATGTTCGCAAGGACAAACAGACTGAAGCTCAGCTTCTACCCCAGGGCCATTCAGGCCCTGAACACAGCAAAGACCTAAGTTCTAGGCCCTGGACAATCTAGACAAATTGATGGCAGCTACTAGATTGAAATCAAGTGTAATACTGAAACACAACTGTGTACATTTCAAACCTGCAAACTGCGACACTTTAAATGAATGTGCAATAACACTATGTGCAATATGACAACCCTAGGGTACATAAGGTTCAGAGAATAGGAAATGTTAGAATAGGTATAGCATAGCATAGAGAGTACAGCACAGTGTTTTATTTGTATAGTATAGTATAGTGGATAGTGTACATAGCCTTTATTTATGTAAACCAGCTCTTTTCCCTTCTTCTTTTTTCTTTTTTTTTCCCTAGCACCAGGGGAGCCCCCCCTCCCAAATTTCGTTGTTTGGTACCTGTACTATATCAATGACAATAAAGACCATTCATTCATTCATTCATGAAATGTTCCGAATGTTTCCCATAGCAATGTAATTTGTAAAGCTTCACTGACTCCCCCTTCGGCCACAGGACAGACAGACACTCATACCTGTTCTGAGAGCTTTCCACATGACAGACAGACAGACACTCGTACCTGTTCTGAGAGCTTTCCAAACCTTCCCAGCAGGCCCCAGCGTTACAGAGTCACTATTGAATCAATTGCCAGTCAGTCTGCTACAGTAATCCCTTGTCACTCCCTCCAAACTTCTCCACAGCTGCCTAGGCTTGCCCGGTTCCGCAATAAACCCCATTTCTGATTGATGCTAATCACAGTCTTAACGGCCAAACCACCTTTCTCATGCTTTATTGACTTTATAAAGACCAAGCCCTAACCTGAGAATTGAACCAGGCTATTAATTGGTTACATTCAATAGCCAAAATCTCCAGCTGGATGAAACCAGTTAGACCAGGGGTGGGCAATTCATTTTCACAATGGGCCACATGAGAAACCGGGACTATTGTGGAGGGCCGGACCAGTAGGCTGAACTTAATTCTGCTCAATATTACTTTTATCGCTTTATAAAAAGCAGTAAATGATATGGTTTTGACTAGCTGCTACTGGTAAGAATACATGTTACGATATACGGCTATGAAATATGAATGGGTCAAATATAGAAGAGCAAGAGGACTCATTTAAACACAGGGAAGTAAATGCAGCTATAGTTTTGACCTTTTGCACATCAGTTTGTGCCTATTGTTTATTAACATTACATACAGACAACATTACATACATCTGCTGACATACACTTGTGATCACTTTCTTTTTCAATAAAACGAGCTATTAGATCACATTTCTCAAAAACAACAAACTGTCAACTTATATGACGTCTTTCTACAAGACATTCTGGAACCTGCAGTTCTTCTTCTTCTTAGCTAATACAACAGAAATGTACTTCTGTGAATCAATCATGTAACATATTTATCAATCTCTTAACTGTGAATCAATCATGTAACATATTAATCAATATCTTTTAACTGTGAATCAATCATGCAACATATTAATCAATCTATTTTAACTATCAATCATGTAACATGAACAATTTCAGAATAAAAGTCTGAAAAAGAAATTTCAGAATAAAAGTCTGAAAAAGAAATTCAGAATAAAAGTCTGAAAAAAAAGATTTCAGAATAGTAGTCTGAAAAAAAAGATTTCAGAATAAAAGTCTGAAAGAAAATCAATCAATCATGGAACATCTTAATCAATCTCTTTTAACTGTGAATCAATCATGTAACATGAACAATTTCAGAATAAAAGTCTAAAAAAATAAATTCAGAAAAAAATAAAATCTGAATAAGTCAGAAAAAAAAGATTTCAGAATAAAAGTCCGAAAAAAAAAGATTTCAGAATAAAAGTCCGAAAAAAACTATTTCAGAATAAAAGTCTGAAAGAAAATATTTCAGAATAAAAGTCAGATTTTTTTTTTTTTTCTTCCAGAATTATACTTTTCTTTTCTTCTTAGAACAAGGCCCAAATCGTGTAACTCTTTTCCCTCTGCACCTAATAGGCTGTAGACAACACCTGTAATTCAGTTGGATCATAATTCATATAGTTGTTGGTGTAGGCTAATATCTTGCCAAATTTATCAAAATAAGCCTGGATTTTCCTTTAGCGACATTGCTGGAATACCCCCCCAGGTCTATTTTGGGTCCTCGACCTGTCCCGTCAGGCATTCTCAGCAGCCACCCGAGCCGTGTTGAATATCGCCAGGTTGGGCCGTGCACAGCGGGTGTTTGTAGCGAGGCCCAGAGATGGGCGAGGAATGGGAGAAGAGCAAGACAGCCCAAATATGTCTAGGCCTCATCTCAAATCCATTCAAATACCTGATCTGTGCTTGATTTAGTTTGGCTTGTACAAAGAAACCCGTGGACAAACTCCAAGCTTAATCAAGTAGGCAATACATCTCTAATACTTCCCTATTCGTGAAAATCTTCAGATGCCGAAAACCAGAGTACTGCGTATGTACTGCGAGAGTGGGTCCCATATGTCCAGCTACCTTCTTATCAACTTTATTATTGAAATTTGTTTTAACGCTTGAAGAGTCAATTTCAAAATTGCACCATTACACCTCTCTGTCACCTTGTCCTAGACCTAGGGTTTCGTCGTGGTGCTTTGCTGGCGGGTGACGGTTGTCTCATAAAAACCTGATACGGTGTCTGATCTCTTAACGGCAATCAAGTTCAGATGAAACATGCTTGTAATGGCTGTTCCCTCTCTCCCGAGATGAGCTGTGGGACATTTGATCCACTTTGACAGTATTGTGACACACACACACACACACACACTGTCAGTAACAACTCTCCACTCTTATGGTATATTCACCATACATTTAGATTACATTAGATTACATTTTATTGTCATTGCGGACTACAAGTACCAGACAACAAAATGCAGTTTAGCATCTAACCAAAAGTGCAAATAGTGATATAAAACATGATATATATATATACAAAAAACATGGAGATAGGTACGGTAGTTAGAGGTACAGTTATGAGCTATGTACAGTTAAGGTAGCTATGTACAGTATGCTATGTACAGATGTATAAGTAGTGGTTGTATGAAAGGAGGTACCGTATGTGCAATGTGCAAAAACAAATATTTTGCTTGGTATGTGGTACATAGTAGTAGTCATAACATCTTGTAAGACCTGCTGCATAGGAGGGGCCCCAGGGTTCAAACCCAAAGTCACACTAGCATTAGCAGGCCAGAGGGACGGTGTTCCACCTGCCAGCTATTTGTTCAGTGTCATCGTGTCACTTAACAACGCTAACAGCTGAGTTATGTGAGGACTGTGAATGACACCCAGGGGGAAAGGCTAATGCCATTACCCCCAGTCTGGTATTCCCCCCCCTAACCACGAGGCCTACCTACCACTTGTTCACTTGTCACAAGCAGTTAGCTTTAGCTAATGTTTAGGCCCCCTCCGTCATTGAGGACAGGGTGTAATTGCCATTGCTGAATATGTTGTGTGGTGAACATTGCAATGTTGCTGAGTGTTAAGGAGGAACTGAAGCGAAAAACGAAAAACTACTTTTCATGTTGAAAACGGTGTGTGTGGCCCCGGCAGTAGTAATATACATACATTCTAATCTAACCCTAAAATCGGCTAAAAAACATTACAAGGGTAACCCTAACCCTAATCCGTTTTTTCCTCCGCTCCTTGAACAAAGCTTAATTTGGAGGTGAATTGTGACGTCCTGATCCGCCCTGGGGAGTGTTGAGGGTTGGGCTTTTGGCTGGTACATCAAACCACATCTCCCAGAACCTAAACTTGTTCTCAGTTTCATTTCTTGTAGGGAGGAGGAGGAGGGGGAGGAGGAGGAGGAGGAGGAGGAGGAGGAGGAGGAGGAGAAGAAGGAGGAGGAGAAGAAGGAGGAGGAGAAGAAGGAGGAGGAGGAGAAGGAGAAGGAGGAGAAGCAGGAGAAGGAGAAGGAGGAAAATCAAAGCCAAGTGCAGAGTAAATGCAGATCTTGGGATGTAGATTGGCAGTAAAAGAAAATAGTTTAATTGCCTTGCAATCAACTTGTCAGTCAATTGTTGGAATTTGGTATGTTTTGCTTTAGGCACAGGGTCAGCCAAAGTTGGTGCAATTAGGGGTTAAGTGCCTTACTCAAGGGCACATGCAGCTCCCTCCTGAGGCGGGGATTGAACCAGCGACCTTCTGATTGCTAGCCGGCCTCTCTAACCTCTAGGCTGGTCTCTGCCGCCTGTCCCCCTGTGATGTCCCCGAACAGGTCAACCTCTAGTCACCTGACATGTGCCACCAGCTGAAATGTGTCCCCGTACTGTGTTAGGCGAGTTTCTGGGTGGTCCTTATTTTGTGTGCTTGCGTGTGCGTGCGCACGTCTTTTGAGTGCGTGTGTATGTCTGTGGACATCTCTATCTGTGAAAAGAAACGCAGTGGGCTTGGTTAAATGGACACACCCCTGTGAACACTGAATTACCCTTTGCACTACTGCTTTCTACAATACTACCTTTGCACATACCATATTTTTGTACATACCTCTTTTTGATATAGCCTCTATTTATACATCTGTATACACCATACTGTACATAGCTACCTTAACTGTATATAGCTGCTAACTGTACTGTATACGTCTAACTACCATACTGTACCTATAACTATCACTATCATGTTTCATATCACTATTTGCACTTCTGGTTAGATACTAAACTGCATTTCGTTGTCTGGTTCTTGTACTCTGCAATGTCAATAAAGTTGAATCTAATCTAATCTAATCTAAATGACAGACTACATTTGACATCAAAGGAATAGTAGTAGTGAAAGTTCTTTCTGAACATTTCTGGGTGGATAGTTCTAGTAGAAGTGCCTTCCCTGTTGACCTGTAGGTGTGTGAGAACAGCCAGGGGAGATAATCGTCTAAATTAGTTACTGTGTTATCAGTGACAGCTGGCGCCACATGACACACACACACACACACACACACACACACACACACACACACACACACACACACACACAGACAGACTGTCAGTAACACACGCAGAGCCATTGGTGTGAAGTTGCAATCGCATATGCACACGCACACACACCCCCACACCCCAAATGCCACTCTCCTCCTCCACAACTCTGCCTGTGTCATATCAGACCGACAGGAACGGATGGATAATGGCTTCTATTTCTGTCCTGGTTGGTTCTGTAATGAAATGGGTTAGGGTGAAATATGCTGCTTATTCTAGAAGGTTTTCAAGAACTGTCTTTGTTGTGGAGATGTATCATAATCCTGCCATGTCTGTCACCTGGAGAAGGATGGACCTGAGGGAGCTGTGAGATGTTATTGATGACAAGGCATTTCATTTCATCATTGCTAGGTTGCTACACACACACACACACACACACACACACACACACACACACACACACACACACACCCTCACACACACCCTCACACACAGGCACACATAGGCGCACACGCACACAGACTATGCCCTTCCCCAGTAATGTTCACGCCTAATTGGCTGGGCAGCTGAGTTTTGTGTATCACAAGGAAACCAGGATAATAAAACGCCTACACAACACAGTAGGATCAGTCCTAATTGTTCCCGCTGTTTTTCTGTGATCTCATGGCTCCATAGCCTTCACTCTGACCTAACTTTTCCGCACAGGCTACCACAAGCATTAGATTAGAAACTGTTAGGATTGAATCAACGTTTTTATTAATCACACACTGCTATACATGCCCGTGCCTGACATGATGTATAAGTTACAATTATGTTTTTTGGTGTCTCGCCCCTGTTGTGACTCGTTCTCGTACATTTCAGTTGCTTTAAAAAACACATTTCATACATTATCCTCGGTCTGATGTTTAGTTTTATTCCTGAAAGGTTTGTTAAGAATATTGGGAAATTATTCTTGTGACACCTTTGAACAAAGAATAATGTGAAGAGTGAGGAGACTCATTTAAATGACATATAATGATTTTTGCATTTTTTGCCAAAGCGACTTAGAACTAGAACATTTGTCTTACGCTTACAACAAGTAGCTAAGTGACTTATATATCCATCAGTCATCGCAGGAAAAAGTAATCTATGCTCGGGCCAGCAGTCAAAATGCTAGAAGAAGTAAGAATGACTTGATTAGTTATTATGCACTGTAGAGAACCTCTCCAGGGGGTAGAGGGGACGGAGAGGCTTCAGGAGGGACAGTTAACAGTTCCTCAATAAACAAGCCAGGAGTGTTCAAACCTTGTCCATGGTCGTCGTTAACTCAGGTGGGTTAAACAAACTGTATGAACGCCATATAATAATACTGTTGGTTCAAATGTAACAAGTCCATGTCATGTTGTGTTAATACACCCATGTTGTAATGTTGTTTTAGTGAAAAACTTGACCTCACGTCACCCGCGATTGTGAAGCTAAGCTAGTTAGCGAACGTTAAAGGGTACAACAGCTAGTTTAAGTATGTCAACAACAACAACAATAATAATAATAACCGTATTTGTATAGCACTTTTTTGTATAACACTCAAAGTGTCTGCAACAATGTCAACAATGTCTCTATTCTCAATCATTTCAGTTTCAGTGATAATTGTAACAAATTGGGGCCAGTAACAATAACTTGTGTGTTTGCATAGTCAATGCATGTTTTTGATAGTCAATCGTCTCACTTTTAATAGGTTAGCTGGTAGCACAAATATGCCAGGGAAAAAAGGAAAATGGACATAACACGGACCTTTTTTGGTATAAGGGCAGCAGAGACAAGTACAGGGACACAGGTGAGGTCTTACAATACTAGTGTTTTTAACAGTGCAGTTACTTTAGAGTTGAGAATAGCTAAATCTGTAATGTTTTGTTTTTAATGAGATTGAACCAGGTCCACCTCAATTGTATAGAAACAACTCGCTAAAATGTACTCTTGCATAACTGATTTGAAAGAAAATTCCACGTTGGAAATTGGAGATTGATTGAATTGGCCAGATCTGATCTAGGGTCTCATGAGAGGTCTCTCCCCCCCCCTCTCTCTCTCTCTCTCTCTCTCTCTCTCTCTCTCTCTCTCTCTCTCTCTCTCTCTCTCTCTCTCTCTCTCTCTCTCTCTCTCTCTCTCTCTCTCTCTCAATTCAATTTCAATTCAATTCAATTCAATTCAACAGGCTTTATTGGCATCTCTCTCTCTCTCTCTCTCTCTCTCTCTCTCTCTCTCTCTCTCTCTGTGGGAAGAGTGAGTGATGTTGCGTGACAGTGAGTTGTCTGTTGTCATGGGGTAGTGGATTGCTCACTCGGCCACTTGCCTATTGTCAAGTTTTGTGTGTGTGTGTGTGTGTGCAGATCTTTT
>NC_137676.1:56718909-56743909 GCF_963989245.1 Nansenia antarctica
ATGCGCAGTAGGATCCTTCTCCGCGCGCACGCACGCACACACACTCTCTCTCTCTCTCCCTCTCACACACACACACACACACTCTCTCTCCCTCTCACACACACACACACACACACACACATTCTCTCTCTCCCTCTCACACACACACACACACACACACACACACACACACACATATACACACATACACACACATACACATTCTCTCTCTCCCTCACACACACACACACACACACACACACACACACACACACACATTCTCTCTCTCCCTCTCACACACACACACACACTCTCTCTCTCTCCCTCACACACACACACACACACACACACACACACACACACACACACACATTCTCTCTCTCCCCCTCTCTCACACACACACACATAAACACACACACATTCTCTCTCTCCCTCTCTCTCACACACACACACACACACATTCTCTCTCTCCCTCTCTCTCACACACACACACACACACACACACACACACACATTCTCTCTCTCTCACACACACACACACGCACAGCACACCCCTCAAGGCAATAGCCTGAGTGTAACGTGAGCGGACGGTACTTCTGATGTGCTGAGCCTAGCTTTCCTACCCCTGGAAAGTCAAGCGTGCCTGGGAGGACCCTGGTGTCAGACGTGCTGCTCACTCTCTCCTCATCGAGGTTAATCTCACTGCGGCGTGGAGAGAGATGTAGAGGATGTCGTCGACCGTGACTAAACAAAGTTGATCTTGTAATGGGTTGAACACGTGTAAAGAGGATCCTATTGGAACTTAGTACCAGACCTTACAGAACTTATTGTGATCCAGACCTTTGGATACAGAACTTATTGTGATCCAGACCTTTGGATACAGAACTTATTGTGATCCAGACCTTTGGATACAGAACTTATTGTGATCCAGACCTTTGGATACAGAACTTACTGTGATACAGAACTTGGATAGAGAACTCACTGATACAGAACATACTGGGGGGGGGGGGGGGGGGGTTAGTTGGACTGGTGAGCAGAAGGTCATGACTTCAAATCCCACCTGGGGAACACCACCACTAGTGTGCCCTTGAGTAAGTCACTTAGCCCTAAGTGACTCCAGGGAGACTGTCCCTGGAATCTGTAATTGTATGTCGCTTTGGATAAAAGTTAAAAGATAAAAATGTAAAATGTTACTGTGATAGAACTTTGATACAGGACTTACTATGATACATAACTTAGATCAAGTACTTTGAATGCAGTACTCTCTCTCTCTCCCCCCCCCATTTACACAATAACAGAACAACACAAAACAATATTGCACAGTTAAATCCAGAAATCAACACATCATATAAAAACCACAATATATTAAGAGAAACAGTCACATCCTTCACCAAGAATGTCTTCAGTAAACACCCTAAATTGTGCAGCACCAGAATGTTTTCCAACAGAACTCAAATGTTTTCTGTAGCTTGTTCAGCAGTGAAGTGCACCAGAACTAAAATGATTTACCCAACTTCGGTGGAGACCCAAGTAACCTCGGTTAGGTAATTTATGTTCTGGAATTTCCTTAATGAGGGTAGGTAAGCCGGGAGTTTATGCAGTAGGGCTTTATGACACAAAAAGGGAGTGATGAAAGGATCTCTGGGACTTTAACAAGGCCCAGCCAACATTTTGATAAAGTATACAACGATGAGTATTAAAATATCACCTGTGATAAAGCGAAGGGCGCTATGGTAGATGGCATCCAAAGGTTTAAGAGTAGCGGCTGCTGCGTTTCGCTAGATGATAATATCACCATAACCGAGCACTTCCATGGCGGTGGATTGCATACACATCTCACAAGTCTCCATGAAACAAAAAAAACTCCAGCCTTTTCATTTGTGCATTACCCCTGAAGCTAGTCAGAGCTAGTCCAGACACCTGCGCTACGATGACGTAAATGCCAGAGGCTAGCTGTTCTCAGGGGTGCCTCCTCACCTGTCAGAGAGGTAGTGATTAGCAGCAATCGCTAGCTAATGTTGCCGCCGCTGCTGCTGCTGCGGTGGCGGTGGTGATGGCAGGCAGGCTAATGCATATTTGATAAGGCCACTGTCTCAGGTTGGCTGTGGCCCCCCCGCTCTAACTCATGCATCAGTCATGAGACTGGGGGGGGCACACGGTGGGAGAAGAGTCATCCTAGTATAGGTCACAACAACAGGCCCAGGAGAAGGCTCATCCTACTACTACTAGGTCGTCCTCGGACGAGCCCTCCATCGGCGCTTCCAGTCATCCCGATCTTCCGTACATCTGGCTAGCTCGCCGGTACTTTCCGCTCCTGCATCTTCCTTGAGTACGTCCACGTATGTTAGTGTGGGACGCCCTCGTGATCGATGCCCGTGTATTGGCTCCCACAGCACCAGTTTGCTGGGTGACGGCTCCTGGTGTCTCTGGCAGTGACCTGCCAGCCTCATTCTCCTGACTCATCCTAGCATGGATCACAACAGGCCCAGGAGAGGGAACTGGATACTGTCGGCCTGGATACTGTCGCCATGGAAGAGTGTCGGCATGCCAGTGACTGTATTACAATGCAGTATTTACGACTCGCTGCTCTGCTCTGCTCAGCTCTGACGGTGACTCGGGGTGCGTTCCAATACGACTCCTTTCCTTTCCTCTGAACGGATGTGTGGGATGGGAGAGTTGTCTGAGCAGGTGAATGTCAACCTTATTCCATAAGGTGACGCCATGTAGGAGAGGAGGAGAGGAGGAGAGGAGACCCCTTTAGACGATTGAGACTCACCCCGGGATTGGTGTCCGCCCGGTGAGGTTGATGTCAGAGCCGGTGGGCGTTTCGAAAACGGCGTTTCGGTCAGCGAAGTGTTACGGTCCGTCGGATCCGGCAAACCTCCAAACCTGTGTGTGGTCGCAAGTCACACAAGCTGCGTGGTCTCTGTCCGTTCAGAGTTTACGTTGTTAGATTTTGGGACTCTTTGGCCATGCTGTTTTTCTTCTTCTTTTTTTTTTTTATGAAGGTAAGACATGGTTGTGTAGGAAGAAGCGGATGGGTGGTCTCTATGGAAACTGCCATTCAATGGAGCAGCACTGTCCTGGATATTAAAATAAAACGGCTACTTTTTATAGCCTCTGTCTCTCTCTCTGACCCAGATGAGTACGCACACGCACGCGCGCACTCACTCATCTGTGTATCAAAATGCAGTGTTCAGTTCTTGTCATAGGACTACTAAGTAGAGGCTGGGCTCTCTCTCTCTCTCTCTCTCTCTCTCTCTCTCTCTCTCTCTCTCTCTCTCTCTCTCTCTCTCTCTCTCTCTCTCTCTCTCTCTCTCTCTCTCTCTCTCTCTCTCTCTCTCTCTCTCTCTCTCTCTCTCTCTCTCTCTCTCATCTCTCTCTCTCTCTCTCTCTCTCTCTCTCTCTCTCTCTCTCTCTCTCTCTCTCTCTCTCCGTCTCTCTTTTTCCAGATGCCGGAAGTTTCCGTCTCTGGAATCTGTTTATCTGTTGTTTACGTGGAAGGGAACTAAATGACTCCATCTGTTTCCCCATGTCTTGACAAATGAAACACTTTCCCTTGCGTCTTTATCAAACATGAAAAGCTCCGACATTTCCTTCAGTTCAGTTTTAGCGCGAGTGTGTATCTCTATGTATTCTACACCCACACTCTTTAGGGATGTGGGCCTTTTGACAAAGTCTATGACTTTCTAACAATGCCCCAACCTTCAATGGGGCTATTGTTTGCACCTTTTTTAATATAAAAGGCCTTTATGGAACTGTGTGGCAAGTCTCTGTAATGTTTGGGCCTCCTGACAACTCTGTCTTTGGTTTTCATAAACTTCAACAACTTTCCAGCAGCTTTCTTTTCCAACTCGAATGCTCATGTAAGCCAAGGTGATTAATAACGGAAAGTGTTCAATCTTAAGCTGATTGACCTCGTTGGTTTAAATGGCATATGAAAATTCTTAAAGCTACATTAATGACTTTGTGGAAAATAATGACGCTTTGGCCAATTTTGTAATGCCCCACCACCTACTGTAGGTCTAATGTTTGGCAGATTGACCCGTTGATTCTTAGCCTTCAGGAGAAAGCGGTTTGGACTGTAGGGTGTAGATGTTACACAAGTTTCCACTCTATAACAAATATGTTGATGCTGTTTATGCTGTTGTCAAAATCGGTTGAGGTGTTCTGTGATGTCTAATGCACCCATTTAAACACTCCCTACTTTCTCCAGTAGAGGGTAGCAGTGCTGTCTTTCTCTCTGTCTCTGTCTCTGTCTCTGTCTCTGTCTCTGTCTCTCTCTCTGTCTCTCTCTGTGTCTCCATCTTTCTTTAATGTAATCTTACTGGCATAATATTGGCATCTGAGATGATAAGTTGACTAGCTGTGGCTTTGGAGTGATAATAATTCACTGTTGTCGTTTTCATGTTGTGTTTTCCAGGTGTTTTCAAAGGAGGAAACCCTGAAGAAGAACAATGGACTCCGCTCTCCTGTCTGTACAGAGTGACCAGTCCATAGGACCCTAGGAAGTGTACACGTGGGTCGGTCTGAAGTGCACTTCACTATCCACCCTTCAGTGGATTATTCCACGACTAAGTGAACTGAACCATAACCCTGTTGTTGAGTTGAGCTCCGGAGCGTACCCGACCGTATCAGCAGCGGCTTCAATCAGAGGCCCAATCAGAGGTTGAATAGATAATCGACCACATGGACGCTGCCAGTGGCTTGACCGCGGCTGTGCGGTCCTAGAACGGTCAGGAACAGTCACCGCAAACCACCCAAAAGAACCGAGAGAGAGAAGATGAGTGTGTCTCACCCCGGTGGTGACCGCATCCCGGTCGGGGCCCAGCAGAACGGTTCCGGCTCCGGTATGAGGCTGCCGCTTCGCACCGGCGGGGACCGCAACGGCAACGCCTTCCCCGTCTCCTCCTCCTCCTCCTCCTCCTCCTCCTCCTCTTCCTCCCCGGACTCGTTGCGGAGCCTGAGCAGCCTGAGCGGAGGCCGCACCGACAGCCCTCTGGACGTGGACATGCAGGACTGCGGGACGGTGACCACCGGGGCACCAACCAAAATGGCCGCCGTCCGTACGGAGGAGGAGGACGACTCCTCGGCGGAACCGCAATCCAACGACTACTCGGTCTCCGTGTACCTGGACGCGGCCGGAGACGACGAGGAGGACACCTGGAACGACAACAACGTCACTCTCTCCCTCGTCGGAGTGGTACGGAAACCTAGCAACCGTCTCCGCAGCGACCTTGGCGACGGAGACGGCGGGAGACGGGATCCCTCGCCGGACTCTGAGGCCACGGAGATGCCTGGGGACGACGATGAGGAAGACGACGATGAGGAAGAGTCTTTCTTGTCCGTGAGCTCCGACGTGGCGGTGAGGAGGAGATCCAGCCTGAGCCTCGGTGAGGAGGACAGGCAGCCCAGCAGCGGGTGCTCGATCCCGGGGGAATCGGACGAGGCCTCCCCCTCTGGCACCCCCACCGCCGCCGTGGCCCCCACCCAAGCTCCTATCTCTGTCCCGCTGCCCGACCTCTGTGAAGGCCTGGAAGAGTCGAACACCGCTTGCTCTGCCGCGGACCTCCGGACCGAGGAGAGCACGTCGCTGGGTTTGCCCGACCAAGAGGCACCTCGGGTGGGGGCGGATCGGACCGCGGAAGCCTGTCCTCCGGATCTCACAGTTGTGGAGGTCGTGGAGCCTAAGGAGGAGGGCCGGGCAGCAGACAAGGAGCCTGGTGGAGGAGCGGAGGTGACTCTGAGCGAGACCACGGCGGTTCCTGGTTCAGAGGGCTTCGCCGACACGGCCCAGACCTTCACCTCAGCGCAAGGCTCTGGGGTCGCCGAATCCGCCGTTTCCCCCTTGCCCGCGTCCCTGTCCCCCAACGAGGGCACTGAGGGGGTGAGGGGGGCCGCTACCCCTCACAAGACCAAGGGAGGACCCCCAGGCGCAGCACGGACCAGACCACCCACAGCCTTCACTGCTGCCAAGACAACTGTCTCCACAGCAACCAAACCCTCCAAGCCAGAAGTGAAGAAGGTCCCTAAGACGGACTTGAAGAACGTCAAGTCGAAGATTGTTTCCAGGCCAGCCGCCGCCGCTCCACCGCGAACAGCCAATCAGACGCACGGAAAAGCCGCCCAGGCCAATGACAAGAGGGCCCCTTCCAGGAAGGAGGAGGGACAAGCAGACGGGGTCAAGCGGGGTCAAGGGTCAGCTTCCAATCATGCCAAAGTGGCCAAAGTGCTGAAGCCAGGCGCCAAACTGAAACCCGCTCCAAATAGAGAGAGCAGAGTCTCTAGCCAATCGGAGAAGAGGAGGCAGGGCACGGTAGCCAATGGCACTCGCTCGAGCTCCAGCAGCTCTTCTTTAGGTTCAGAGGTCACCGTGGAAGGGCCCGGAAGAACTCCTCCTGGGGAAGCTGTCCAAGATACGCTTGTTCCAGACGAGGCAGAGAGCGCCGGGGAGGGGACAGGGGACCACACACCTGCCCAAACACGGAGATGCAATGGCAAGGTAAGGTGTGTGTGTGTGTGTGTGTGTGTGCGTGCATGCGTTTGTGTGCGCATTTGTGTGTGTGTGTGTGTGTGTGTGTGCGTGCGTTTGTGTGCGCATTTGTGTGTGTGTGTGTGTGTGTGTGTGTGTGTGAATTGCTCAATTCGTGAATTGAAAGATCCTCATTGAAAACAAATGCCCGTTTCCAATGCGCCAAACGGACCCCCATCCCTGTATCAGACCCCCATCCCTGTATCAGACCCCTGTTGTTTTTCCATCTGTCTTCCTTCGGCCAGCCCTCCGTACTGTCATCAAAGATAGTTATGAAAATCATCATAAGGGTTCAAGAGAGTTCCAGTCACAAGTGACTACATTACGTGAGTGTAATTAGATCATTTAAACTTGGCAGGTGAACCGACCGTGCTAAAAGCTTTTGTTATCGAGGTTGGATAACCGTCAGGACTGACTGGTGATGTTCTTCTAGGTGTGGTAGAGGTGTGCGTTAGTGGTTGGTGTGTGTTTGTTTTGAAGCCAATAAGCCATTGACAGGTCTAGAGTGTTTTCTGTGTGACTGTGTGACTGCGGGAGTGTCTCGTTGCTCGGGCACGTCGAAGCTATATAAGCATGTCATCACATGACTTAAGCTATGTTGTTATTCAGGCTTAAATACTTCCATTCGCGTAAGCACAGGGTTGGGTTCAAAATGTCAAGAGAGAACCATTAGGTGCGGACCATTTTTTGAGAGTCACCGTAAAGAGCTAATTTGTTTTCGTTCTGAGAGAAGGTTTAGAATGACTCTATAAGTTGCTCGAGAGTCAAAAAAATGCTGTATGGAATGTGTTGACATGCTCGGTTACGGTTACGTAAGAATGTTTGCATAGATGCTTCTTCACCTACACACACACGCACACACACAGCCGGTGGGTTCCACCAACGCAAACTTTTTGGACCAATTCCAGGAAGCAGGAAAGTCCCAGGCATTTTTCATATGGAGGTATAAGCTCCCGTAAGCTTTCCTCTAAGTGCTTTAAGAAGAGCCCAGACCAGCGAGTCTCTCTCTCTCTCTCGCAAACGCGCCCGCAAACTCGCTCCATGTGTGCCCAATGTTTATAGAGGAGGGAGGGAGAGGGGGAGGAACGAGTGAGGGGGAGGGAAGAGGAGGAGGAGGAAGAGGGGGAAAGAGAGAGAGAAAAAAAAACAGGGCTGGTCCCAGTAGTGATTCCCAGAGGGAATGTAGTACAATAGCAACTTTTTCACTTCAGAGATCCAGCCCTACTCCTATTTCCCCTCCTCTCTCCCTCCCTCCCTCCCCGTCTCTCTCTCTCACTCTCTTCCTCCTCCCCCTCTGTCTCACCCCTCCTCCTCCTCCTCCTCCTCCTCCTCCTCCTCCCTCCCTCCGTCCCTGCCTGCCTGCCTCCGCCAGCTTCCACATTTCTGCTTTCACACAACTCTGGAATGGCCAATACCATGGTCTCGCTGCGGAGCTCCGAGCTGAGGCCCATGGGCTGGGGGGACGTGGTGACTAACCGACAGCTCTTCCTGCAGAAGGTCTCCTCCAAGCTGGGGCCCAGACAGCAGCAGCTGCACCTCCAGGCCCAGGGGAAGGGCAGAGGGGCCGGGGGAGCGAGCAGCACCGGGGGGCCCTCTCTCCTGCCTTCATCTCCAGTAGCTCCAGGGGGGAGTCCCGGCACCAGACTACCCCCACCGGCGTCCTCTCTGACGGGGAAGGATGGCCAGGGCGCTGGGGGTGGGTCTCCGTCAAGAGGACGGCAGAGCCAGTCTGCGGGTATGTACATAAAATATATCTATATATATATATATACAGTTTATGTGTGTATACACACACACACACTCCCTGTCTCTCCATGTGTTTGTCCCTCTCGGTCTGTTGAGCAGAACTATGGTTTTGTGAGATTTTCTATCTCTGTGTGTGTGTGTGTGTGTGTGTGTGTGTGTGTGTGTGTGTGTGTGTGTGTGTGTGTGCACCGCTGGCACGTCCAAATGTGTGTCTTGTTTACCCAATCTGTGTGTGTGTGTGTGTGCGTATGTGTGTGTGTGTGTATGTGTGTGTGCGTCCGTGTGTGTGCGTGCATGTGTGTATTTAAAGTCTCCTCCGTCTCTGCAACAGAGGCAGGAAATGAGCAGGCTGACACTGCAGAGCTGCGAGTTAAAATCCCTCTCACATTCCACACCACCTCACACACACACACACACACACACACACACACACACACACACACACACACACACACACACACATGCACCACGCTGTCTGTTTTCTACACTTGATCACGTACAGCAAGTTAGTTGCTGACAGACAGGCATGTAGTGTGTGTGTGTGTGTGTGTGTGTGTGTGTGTGTGTGTGTGTGTGTGTGTGTGTGTGTGTAGAGGGGGGATAAGATCCTGCAGCTGTGTGTCCAGACAGTGTTTTCTGCTTGGGTCTGTCTCTGTGCAGCGCAGTGTTACGTAAGGGAACTCTCTCTCTGTACGCAGTATGTACTGCAGCTCTTCCTTAAAGGCCATTTAAAATTTGTGCGTGTGTGTGTGTGTGTACATGTGCTGTGGGCTCAGCGTGAGTGTGTGTGCGCGCGTGCGCTCGCAGTCTAATTTTACCTCAACTTCCCTCTCCGATGCATTACAGTATCTTTAGGGGGAAGTTAAAGAGCGTGTGTCTCTTTCTCTCTCTCTCTCTCTCTTTTTTTCTTTTCTCTGTGGGTCTTCTATTCTTTTTCTTTGGCCCAAGGGGATTCATCCAATAATTGTCCCTGCGAGTGTCCAGTCACACACAAAGGAGTTCGTTGTCTGAGGAAATTGACACTATACAGTTAGCGTGACGCTAGCCATTTCAGTGTGACGTTAGCGAGCCCTTGCGGCTCGTGCTAACATGGTATCATCTGTCTGGTCTCTGTCTCAATAGCTTGTAATTTAACCCCTTGTTTCCATAACCACCAGCTTGCAGTGTGTGATTTGCGGGCGGAGAGGAAGTGTGTGTGTGTGTGTGTGTGTGGGGGGGGGGGGGGTGGATTTAACTGTCGGAAAACTCTGTGTGTGTGTAGGAATGTAATTGTCAGAAAAAACAGATCTGCGTCTTTTTGGTAAAAAGGTCAAATTCCGAGCGGGACAATAGGTTGGTCTGTCTGCCTGCTGTGGTGGTCCTTGCGTGACCCTGAACCCAGGAGACGTGATGTGTAAAAGGTTGTGGGGACAGTTGTTGAATAGCCCTCTCTCTTTAGGATGTCTCTTATCTAATTACAGCCATTGGTTTCCTAATTTCATCACTGGCCCGTCAAAGGCAAACTTGTCAATGTGCCGGTTCGGACTCTTCTTCACCTTTCTCTAAACAAACATCCACCACAAGGTGGACACAACACAACATATCAAGCTCCAAATATGACCGAGCGCAGAATTGGCCGAACATTTGGCCGGTTTTATTGTCTTGCTGTGTCTTCCTAGGACATGGAGGAAACATCCCAGCACATAAAAAAGTCTGAATACTGAATACTAGGTCAAATACTGTGCGTACTTCTGAGTATTTTAGTACTAAATGTGGTGGCTATTTCCGTTGGTTCCGTTATACCTAACTAAACCAAGTATATTGTTAAGTATATGAAAGTATTTATGTACTGCATGTATTTGACCCAGATCTAATACAAGTTGTTCACAGCTCACAGAGTAGGGCTTTTTGGTTGTGTTGCAGTACTTAGATTCAGCCAGCAGAGGGCAGGTGTCTTAGTGTTGTGTTTATTGTGTTTGCTCTTCACAGGACTGACTTTCCTGTCACTGAGAAGCAGAATTCACAGGTCCACTCGTGTCGTTGCTATGGACACAAGATGTAAAGAGCCTTCGGTTTTGGGCCACTGACACACACACACACTCACCCATGCACACTCTCTCTTCCTCTTAATCAAGGACCCCAATTGAAATAAGCCAGTGGCTTTCTTGGGTTTTTATCCTGTTAGTTGACCTTGTATGTAATATGTACTTTCATGTACCTACTTCTGCAAATCTTCTAATAAAGTTTTCAATCAATCAATCAATCAATCTTCCTCTCTTTTTTCTTTCTCTCTCTTTGCGCTCACAATCGTTACCTCTCTCTCTCTCTCACACACACACACACACACACACACACACACACACACACACACACACACACACACACACTGCGGTGTGAAAAAGGAAAAAGGAAAAAAAAACAGTCTTTACGGCAGCGTTTCTCCCGATAGGAAAGCCTGTGTGATGGAGTAATGGAAAAGAGAGGGATGAGAAGGAGGAAAGGCTGTTGGTTCCCACAAACACTTCCCTTTGACGCCCTTTATGACGATAATGCACCTCAGAGGTGTTTCTACTGAGCAATGATGCTAATAGTTAATAGTTAATAGTTAATAGTTAATAGTTAATAGTTAATAGTTAATAGTTAATAGTTAATAGTTATCATTCAGTGTTTCTGAAGCGCGACATCTGACAGTGTTTGAGACACAATGGAACAGCCTGTTCTCCTCAGAGTCTAGCACCACGGTAGCTACACTTACACTTACATTTTTGGCATTTAGCAGACGCCGTTATCCAAAGCGAGTTACAACAAATACATTTATCTAAGTGAGTGAGTCATCTATCCGTCAGTCATCGCAAGAAAAGTAATCCCTGCTCGGGCCAGGGGCCATTGGCAGTCGTCATGCTAGGAGAAGGACGAATTACTTTTAGAAGATTTGTATTTAATTTGATATATACAGCAGAGAAACTGTAGAAGGGATGGAGAGATAGTGTGGGGGGGGGGGCAATTCAGTTCACTCATAACTCTCCTACTCTCAGCTGCAACCTTTATAGTGAGCCATGAGGTCATCAGTGTTTCCCACTCATTACCCGCCACGGTCTAATTTGTCCTGCCACAGTTTCATAACGGACCGAACACATTTGTCCACTTCTCGTAATAACATACAAGATCAATAACATTGTGTTAACCGTTGCAACAGCGTCTCTCACTCGTCTTTCACTCGTCTCTCACTCTTCTCTCACTCCTCCCACCCCGCTGTAAGCTCGCACACTCACACACTTCAGACTACTTCTAGATTTCAGCGCCCAGCCTGTGAAGGGAGCAAGGGAGTTGCTCACGCTGTCGGGGGGAAAAGTGTCGGAGCAGGTCCGCGGGCTCGGAGCAGCACGCGCACACTCCGGCTCGGGGCTGCGTGATAACGTGCTGCGTCGCTAATAGTGTCGCCAGCTAACGGTTGTCAGGGAAAGTGAGAGATGTGACAGATGAGTTCTTGAGAGAAGGCCAAAAAAGCAAAAGTTCACACACACATAAGCACTGGAACAGTCGTGTTTGTTTACCCTGCTTTGTGGGTGTGACTTGTTTTCCGAGTCCTCGTGTCAACACCACTTAATATCTATACAATGTGTTTAGGATTAAATTGTTTATTAGAGCACCAACTTGTTGACAAGAGCACACAGTTCTTCATAGATCTAAGCCTCTTCATTTTGCTCTCACAGTGCGTCATCAGATCGATGCGTTGAACTTGGCGTTGTACAAACATGTACAAACCATTCTTCTGGGGGAGCATGCCCCCCGGACCCCCCTAGCGGGCCCGAGGTCCACCCACCGCAGTCTCACAAAGTCCTGTGGGAAACACTTATAGTCATAGTCAATTTATTTAAACACGCACCAACACTACACCGGTTTAGGGCGCCCTGGGCGCGGACTCTAAAGCAGAGAGAAAACATGATGGAATATGGTAACACAGACGGGTAAGGACAACAAAATAAACAAAATAAACATGGAGGACCTCTAACATTCATAACCGCACACATTTAAAGACAGACATTCATACTATAACACATCAGGAACATCTCAGTAGCCTAGTTCACGACAGTAGTGAGTTTTAAGCAGAGTCTTGATAGTCTCTAGATCGGGGGCGGTCTTGATGAAACACTGAGGTCATACAACGGACTCACCTCCCACAGGGGGCCACATCTCTGTCTGGCTGACCAGAGAGATTGAGGGAAAAGTGTAGAGAATGCATATATCCATGGTGTCAAAAGTTGCTGATAGTCCTGTATGAATAAATCAATGTCGTTGGTTTCCGCATACTGTATGTGCTGATACTGGCCCTTCTCTCTCTCTCTCTCCCTCTCTCTCTCTCTCTCTCTCTCTCTCTCTCTCTCTCTCTCTCTCTCTCTCTCTCTCTCTCTCTCTCTCTCTCTTTCTCAGGACAGTGGAGTATATAAGACTCTCTTTGTTCACAAATATTCATTTCTTTGTCTTCCCCCTCTCTCTTTCTCTCTCTCTCTTCCTCTCTCTCTGTCTTTCTCTCTCTCTCTTCCTCTCTCTCTCTGTCTTTCTCTCTCTCTTCCTCTCTCTCTCTGTCTTTCTCTCTCTCTCCCTCTCTCTCTCTGTCTTTCTCTCTCTCTATCTTCCTCTCTCTCTGTCTTTCTCTCTCTCTCTTCCTCTCTCTCTCTGTCTTTCTCTCTCTCTCTCTCTCTCTCTCTCTCTCTCTCTCTCTCTCTCTCTCTCTCTAGAAACAGACACAGTACAAACAGCGCTTCACATATGAACACGCTGACCATAACAAACTATATAAAATCATCGTGAGAATACGATCCCTGACAGTGCTGAACCCCAACACCCCCCCTCCCCAAGGTTCAGTTTCATGTTTCACCTTTTATTGTTACGTCACATCACACAAGTGTAAGACAGTCAAATCCTTAGGCTTCGGTTCCTGACATTGCAGCACAAAGACAATAAGGCGATAGGCATCCATTGTGATAGTCATGTGTAATGTGTGTATGTTTGATGTATTTGACACTGCTGTATTGAGTTTTTTCCATCTGTACCGACAACAAATTCCACCGACCTTGGTCGTGGGGTCATTAAACGATTCATTCATTCATTCATTCATAATTCAAAAAGTGACAATGTCGTGTCTTCTCCCAGGTATCCCCAAACCGCGCGTCACAGAGAGGCCTTCGGGATTGGCCGCCCCGGTCGCTGCCGTGACCTCGAACCCCAAGACGTCGGTGAACCCGGGGTTAGGCGCCGGTCGGCCGACAGCGGCGGCAGTTGTGTCCAAGCTGCCGGTGAAGGGCCTGGCGACCAGCCTCAGCTCCTCCTCTCTGGCCAGCCTCGCCAGCGACACCAACGGACCATCGGGCCCCGGCAAAGGTGAGACGGAGTGTGTGTGTGTGTGTGTGTGTGTGTGTGTGTGTGTGTGTGTGTGTGTGTGTGAGAGTGTGAGTGTGAGTGTGAGTGTGAGTGTGAGTGTGAGTGTGAGTGTGAGTGTGAGTGTGAGTGTGAGTGTGAGTGTGAGTGTATGTGTATGTGTATGTGTGTATGTCTGTGGGCGTGTGCGAAAATGTCATAGTTCCTCCTCCTACATTTCCAAACCACAGAAAACCTCTTTATTAGTCATGTCCTTCCTCTGGCAATGCATATTGTGCACGCACACACACACACACAAAGCACAATACCCCAGCAGAGATTTTCATTGGTGTGGTTTTCCTGTCGCTGGTGAGTTCACATCCTCCTCCTTGCCACTGATACACATACACACACACGCACATACACACACACACACACACACATACAGCCACTCATCCGACCCCCTGCGACTGTTCCGTTAGTCACCATTGGCCTCCTGCCTCTGGGAATGCCGCTGGGAATGCCGCCCCTCTGCCGCCCTGGCCTTCCCACTTCCTCTGCCGGGGGTCAGAGGTCACATCTGGGCAGGCTTACTCACAGGGATGTGTGTGTGTGTGTGTGTGTGTGTGTGTGTGTGCACTCCCTGCCCTGACCCACATTCAGAGCAGGGCTTTGTCTGGGCCTCGCCGTAAGCCTCTGGATTACATCTGGATTCTACCCCCCCCCCCCCCTGCCGTGTGTGTGTGTGTGTGTGACCTGCAAGTGTGTGTGTGTGTGTGTGTGTCCTGCACATGTGTGTGTGTGTGTGTGTGTGTCCTGCAAGTGTGTGTGTGTGTGTGTGTGTGTGTGTGTGTCCTGCACATGTGTGTGTGTGTGTGTGTGTGTGTGTCCTGCACATGTGTGTGTGTGTGTGTGTGTGTGTCCTGCAAGTGTGTGTGTGTGTGTGTGTGTGTGTGTGTGTGACCTGCAAGTGTGTGTGTCCTGCAAATGTGTGTGTGTGTCCTGCAAGTGTGTGTGTGTGTGTGAGCTGCAAGTGTGTGTGTGTGTGTCTCACTGACATTCACCGTCACACTCGGTGAACCCAACAGTAATTTTCCCCTCTCGCACCCCAGTTATCGATCCCAGAGAGTCGTCTGGTCTACACGCTCTCCCCTACAGTTCATTTAGGACCCGTACACACACCCTCCAGAGTGAGGTGATTTAATAGGTGGTGTTTGTACTGCCTGAGGCTGTGAGGGTCGTCTCTCTGGCCAAGTCAATAATGAATCAGGGTTCCGTGCTCTCACTCAGTCTTCGCCAAAGATCAATACGACTTGAAACACAAACCACACCTCGCGCTGAAAATGTGGACTCTGTTTGGACAGAGCTGGTTAGAGGAAGGTTAGAGTTGAGGATGTTTTGACAACGTAGAGGTGGACATGCAGTGCCTTCAGAAAGAATTCAGACCCCTTCACTTTTTCCACATTTTGTTGTGTTATAGATTCAATTTAAAATGGATTAAATAAAGAATGATTTGCCATCAACCCACAGGGTATTGTACCCCATAAAGACAAAGCGAAAACACGTTTTTTGAGATTTCTGTAAATGTAATCAAATTGAAATACAGAAATACCTCACGTACCTAAGTATTCAGACGCTTTGCTATGACACTCAACAAATAAAATACAATTTAAAATGAGCTAAAACGTTATAAAATGTCATCAACAAATCACTCAATAAATGTAATTGAGTCCATCTTAATGCAAGCCTTGGAAGGTCCTATTCAGGTTGTTTTTCCAGTGGAGAGATTTGACAGGGAGATAGTCAAAGCCTAGCTAATGTGATAACCCCAATAATGCTATCAACAGAAGCCCATGACCTCAGCTTGGACAAAACCCCAATTGGTGGTCAATGGCTGCCTTTGTTACCTTACAACAACGCACTGTTTCAGGGAGAGAAAGGCAGGGGGGTGGGAGGGTGGAGAGAAAGAGGGAAGGTGAGGGAAGAAAGGGGGAAAGGGAGAAGGAGAGATGTGGGGCCAGGGATAAGATCTACCGTAGGGATTTCTCTGAAAGCAGGAATCCCTTTGGCTATCGTAAGGAGCAGACAAAAGCGCGTCCCTCTGGCTACTCATTGTTTATCTTTCATCTCTCTCTCTCTCTTCTATCTTTCTCTCTTTCTCTCTTCTCTTTCCTCTCCGCCTTCCTTTTCTCTCACATGCTCCCCCTCGCACTCATGCTCACACACACACACACACACACACACACACACACAGACACACACACACACACATACACCCCCCCTGTAGTGACTCATCTCTGAGCGATAGTTCAGCCATATAGTCAATAGATTCTGTAGGATGAGCTGGTTGTCATGGTCACCAGATTACGACGGAGACACGGTTCCTATGGCGATATCTGTGCTCCTTGTTTACAGTTGAGTTGTTCACCAGCAATGGTGTAACCCCCCCCCCACACACACACATTTGTACAATCTAACCCTGATCACTCCCAATCAATCATCCATTCTGTCTTCACTACACAAACATCATTAAGTATTTCCCAACCTGCCTGCCCCCCCTAATTGCGATCCCACTTTCAGAGAGAGGCGGCGGTCGCAAATGCAGATAATATTGTTTATGCAGGTTTAAGACGCGAGTGGTCCGTTTGCTAATCACCGTAATCATGAGAATAATTAAGCGGAGGCGGTTTTCCTCTTTGGTGTGTAATGGCGCGTGGCGCTTTGGTAAAATGAAGGGAATTATAGAATAATAATTGCACGTGCGGTAGAGGGAGAACTGCCCGGTGGGAGTGTGTCGAACTGTTGGAGTGCTTCGCTTGCCTTCCCACACACACACGTGTTGTACACCCCTCAGAAACTGTTTGAGTTTCTGTGCGACGTAACACAATGTAGGAAGGAACTGTTTGGTCTGGTCTGAGGGGCTCTGGTTTTCTTCTGCAATATGAATACTACAGGTTTTTCGAACATACAGTATATATCTTTATTTTTTTATCTGATATTTGATTTTATTTGATTATGTTTGGGTCCGACATTATTGTATTTAATTATGTTTGGGTCCGACCCTCTTCAACGAGGACTTAACAACCTATTTGAGATGGACATAATGCATTGGAGTCTTGTTTAAACTAAGTCATTTGGAGATAATGTCATTCTTGTTTACTTAATCTGAAATAACCATGTCTCTCTCTCTCTCTCTCTCTCTCTCTCTCTCTCTCTCTCTCTCTCTCTCTCTCTCTCTCTCTCTCTCTCTCTCTCCCCCTCCCTCTCCCCCCCCCCCCCCTCCCCACCCTTTCTCCCCCTCCCCCCATCTCTCTCTCAGTCCTAACCCCAGCTCCAGTGGCTCCAGTACCGGGGGTGTGTAAGGCAGAGGAGAGGCCCAGTCGCACCATCTCTCTAGGGGCCACCCAGGGCTCGGTCAAGGCCCCCTCCACCACCACCCCCACCCCCACCCCCACCTCCTCCACCAGCAAAGCCCCAGGGATCCGCAACCGGACCACCTCACTACCAGGGCGGAGCCCGGCTACAGGTGGGTACACCCACATGTACACACACATACACACACACACACACACACACACACACACACTTATTGTCTCTCATGGCTCCACTTTATTATCTCACTGTAATACTATTGATTGTGTATTCCTATTCCTACCCTTGTATTTCACTGTTCATTCGATATGAAACACACAGACACACACACACACACACCAAATACTTCCCATCCACTCAGTCACTTACCAATCTTGGGATGTTTAGGCCTGACGCCTAATTATAAACATCATGCCTCATTTAAATGAAAGGATATCCCAATTTAACACTCATCAAATCGTCACACAAAACAGTATTTACATCATTAAATCTATTTGTTATAACTTAATTTGATTAATTCTCTAATCAATTCACCATCGATTGTTAATTGTTAATCAGTGTGTCATTCCTTTGATCTGTTGATGGCTTTAGCTGATGTGATTAGATGGGGCTCTGATGGGCTCGCCAATCATGCATTTGTATAGCGCATGGATAGCTTTGGTGTACAGGAATGGGGGTTGTAGATACTCAATAGAAAACATGCTGTCGGTATCTCTAGTGATAGCTTTTCTCACATCCACATAATCACTCCATTTCCTTGATTTTTAGAATGTCCCCTTTAATCGGAAATATTAAAATGTCTTTACACGTCTTCGTTATGGGCCTGACGGTTTGTTCAAACATAATCCCATCAAGTGAAATTCCCTAGACTTCAGTGGTGGAGGCATATTACACAAGGGTAAGAGAGTAAAGTTTGTAGGCTCCGCTTCCTGACATTGCAGCACAAGACAATAAGGCAATAGGCACGATTCAAGATAAAAACGTTTTTTTTTAAAGTGACAATAGTACATACACAAGATATATGTGTATAAGATACAATTAGCAGTCTAAAGACTTTCAAGACTTTTTAAAACTCACTACTGTCGTGAACTAGGCTACTGAGATGTTCCTGATGTGTTATAGTATGAATGTCTGTCTTTAAATGTGTGCGGTTATGAATGTTAGACGTCCTCCATGTTTATTTTGTTTATTTATTTTGTTGTCCTTACCCGTCTGTGTTACCATATTCCATCATGTTTTCTCTCTGTTTTAGAGTCCGCGCCCAGGGCGCCCTAAACCGGTGTAGTTTTGCGGGTGCGGGTTTAAATAAATTGACTATGACTAAGCCAAAAGCCCCTACTAGCTCTCCATCTCCAACAACAGTCCCTCTTTACATCTCCAACAAAATGGTAAATGGTAAATGGACTGACTTATATAGCGCCTTTATCCAAAGCGCTTTACAACGGCCTCTCATTCACCCATTCAGACACATTCACACACCAATGTGCGGCAAGCTACCATGCAAGGCGCCGGCCCGCTCACTGGGAGCAATTTTTGGGTTGTCTTGCCCAAGGACACTTCGACATGTGGCCAGCCGGGGCTCGAACCGCCGATCTGCCAACCTTGCGATCAGTAGACGGCAGCTCTACCTCCTGCGCCACAGCCGCCCCTGACAACAACCGTCCCTAGGCGACAGGTTTAAATCTCCAACAACAGGTGAAGAAGGCCAGCTCTGTGGTGGGGACCGGGCTGGACAGCCTAGAGGTGGTGGCAGAACAGAGGATGGGGAAAAAACTGGCGGCCATGCTGGCCAATCCCTCCCACCCGATGTACTGCGAGCTGGCAGGGATGAGGAGCAAGTTCAGCCACAGATTTGTTCTCCCCCGTCAAAGTACAAAAAGATTTGGACAGTCCTTTATTCCAGCTGCACTCCGACTCTACAACCAGGCCCTGCAGGGTGGGGGAGACCTGGAGATGGAACTTTTGGAACTTTTTACTTATTGAGCCTGCACTGTTTTATGTTTTTTATTGAATGTTTTTCTGTTTTCTGTACTGAATGTTTTTCTGCCCTAACTGAGCTGTTTGACAACAAAATTTCCCCATTGGGGACAATAAAGGTTTTCAAAAAAAAAAAAACAGTCCCCAGACGACAGGTTTACCTGAACACAACAACAGTCCCTAGACGACAGGTTTTCACCTCCAATAACAGTCCCTAGGCGACAGGTTTACACCTCCAACAACAGTCCCTAGGCGACAGGTTTACACCTCCAACAACAGTCCCTAGGCGACAGGTTTACCTGAACACAACAACAGTCCCTAGGCGACAGGTTTACACCTCCAACAACAGTCCCTAGGCGACAGGTTTACACCTCCAACAACAGTCCCTAGGCGACAGGTTTACCTGAACACAACAGTCCCTAGACGACAGGTTTGCACCTCCAACAACAGTCCCCAGACGACAGGTTTACATCTCCAACAACAGTCCCTAGACGACAGGTTTACATCTCCAACAACAGTCCCCAGACGACAGGTTTACATCTCCAACAACAGTCCCTAGGCGACAGGTTTGCACCTCCAACAACAGTCCCTAGACGACAGGTTTACATCTCCAACAACAGTCCCCAGACGACAGGTTTGCACCTCCAACAACAGTCCCTAGGCGACAGGTTTACATCTCCAACAACAGTCCCTAGGCGACAGGTTTGCACCTCCAACAACAGTCCCTAGGCGACAGGTTTACCTGAACACAACAGTCCCTAGGCGACAGGTTTACACCTCCAACAACAGTCCCTAGGCGACAGGTTTACACCTCCAACAACAGTCCCTAGGCGACAGGTTTGCACCTCCAACAACAGTCCCTAGGCGACAGGTTTACCTGAACAACAACAGTCCCTAGGCGACAGGTTTACCTGAACAACAACAGTCCCTAGGCGACAGGTTTGCACCTCCAACAACAGTCCCTAGGCGACAGGTTTACCTGAACACAACAGTCCCCAGACGACAGGTTTACCTGAACACAACAGTCCCTAGGCGACAGGTTTACACCTCCAACAACAGTCCCCAGACGACAGGTTTACCTGAACACAACAGTCCCTAGACGACAGGTTTACCTGAACACAACAGTCCCTAGGCGACAGGTTTACCTGAACAACAACAGTCCCCAGACGACAGGTTTACCTGAACAACAACAGTCCCTAGACGGCAAGTTTACATGAACAACAACAGTCCCTAGGCGACAGGTTTACATCTCCAACAACAGTCCCTAGGCGACAGGTTTACCTGAACAACAACAGTCCCTAGGCGACAGGTTTACATCTCCAACAACAGTCCCTAGACAACAGGTTTACCTGAACACAACAGTCCCTAGGCGACAGGTTTACACCTCCAACAACAGTCCCTAGACAACAGGTTTACACCTCCAACAACAGTCCCTAGGCGACAGGTTTACCTGAACACAACAGTCCCTAGACGACAGGTTTACCTGAACACAACAGTCCCTAGGCGACAGGTTTACCTGAACACAACAACAGTCCCTAGGCGACAGGTTTACACCTCCAACAACAGTCCCTAGGCGACAGGTTTACCTGAACACAACAGTCCCTAGGCGACAGGTTTACACCTCCAACAACAGTCCCTAGACAACAGGTTTACACCTCCAACAACAGTCCCCAGACGACAGGTTTACATCTCCAACAACAGTCCCTAGACGACAGGTTTACACCTCCAACAACAGTCCCTAGACAACAGGTTTACACCTCCAACAACAGTCCCTAGACGACAGGTTTACACCTCCAACAACAGTCCCTAGACAACAGGTTTACACCTCCAACAACAGTCCCTAGGCGACAGGTTTACCTGAACACAACAACAGTCCCTAGGCGACAGGTTTACCTGAACAACAACAGTCCCTAGGCGACAGGTTTACCTGAACACAACAACAGTCCCTAGGCGACAGGTTTACCTGAACAACAACAGTCCCTAGACGACAGGTTTACACCTCCAACAACAGTCCCTAGGCGACAGGTTTACCTGAACACAACAGTCCCTAGACGACAGGTTTACACCTCCAACAACAGTCCCTAGGCGACAGGTTTACCTGAACACAACAACAGTCCCTAGGCGACAGGTTTACCTGAACACAACAGTCCCTAGACGACAGGTTTACACCTCCAACAACAGTCCCTAGGCGACAGGTTTACCTGAACACAACAGTCCCTAGACGACAGGTTTACACCTCCAACAACAGTCCCTAGACGACAGGTTTACCTGAACACAACAGTCCCTAGGCGACAGGTTTACCTGAACACAACAGTCCCTAGGCGACAGGTTTACATCTCCAACAACAGTCCCTAGGCGACAGGTTTACATCTCCAACAACAGTCCCTAGGCGACAGGTTTACCTGAACACAACAGTCCCTAGGCGACAGGTTTACCTGAACACAACATTACATTGGACAGTCGTGTGTGTGATATTATTCCTGTATAGCTCTTTGAAACATGGCCGTGAATAACATTAACTGCGGCAGATGGCTGCACATTTGGCGTAGGGTTCTATGTTGCCATGGTACCGTTGATGTCATAGGCTAGCGAGAGTGGATACGGCGTGTTTGTATGCCGCGGTCGATCTCTCTGTGGGGCTCGGCGGGGTCGAGTCGTTCAACAGCGCACTCACACACGACTGTGAACACGAGACTGAACAGAGAGGATAGTTTTCGTTTCTCCTAGTTTTTTTAAACAGCTCCACAACTCTCTCACTTGAACTACACAACACATTTTTCCATAATGGCCGAGAGCCAAACCGCATGAGGATAAGACGCAATTCTACCACACAAATGAGTTCTAATCACTCATTCCTAATGTTTTGTTTTTGTAATTTCTCAAAAAGAATGTTTCAATTGGACCTCAGTGGCTAGATGGGTCATGCGTCCATTAATTATCCGTCTACAGGGTATTATGAAGGATGGAGGGGTGGGGGGGGTATACTATAGGAATGGTAGTGGTGTCAACGACCCCACCGCCCCCCCGCGCTCTCTCTCCCACCGACACCCCACACTCAATGAATCCCCTTATAGGCGGTGGAGTCAGCCTACAGTAGGGGGGTATTAAAGGCTAAATGCTAAAGACCCTCTGCCTCAGGCCCAGACCAGCCCTAGTGTTAACTAAGCCAGACAGCTGCTGTCCTACAGAGACTAACACGCCAGCCGTAACCTGGTAGTGGAGCTGTGGTGTACTGGTCCAGTTAGAGACACTAGAGTCTAGTGACTAGACTAACTGTCGGTTATCCAGCTATGGGGCCACTCTGCCCAGCCATGAGACGCTGTCCAGCCCAGGCCTCTGACTACCTCTCTACCCTGAATGTGCCTGCAGGCCTGAAGACCCCCGCGGTGACCAATCAGGCGACGGCTAAACAGCCGACTACCCAGAGTCCCTTGCAGAGGATGGGCTCGGCCAGACTCAACCGCCCGGGTGCCCTGGGGGGAACCGGTAAGGAGTAACTTCTGTTGACTGTTCTGTGTGTGTGTGTGTGTGTGTGTGTGTGTGTGTGTGTGTGTGTGCGTGCGCATGAGAGAAAGCACTGCACAGGTGGGAGTATATGTGTATGTTTGTATCATGCATTTTGTGTGTGTGTGGGTGGGTGGGTGGGTGGTTACTACAGTATATGCTGTCTAGATTCTTAAGTCATGGAAACAAGATACCTAGTAGATTCTGAGAGAGAGGGAGAGGGAGAGGGAGGGATAATGCCCTCCTGATGTTCATAGTCGAGCTGAGAATAGATCTCGGCACACACAGGGTTAACTTGTCTTCAGAACCCCCGTCACGCCTCGGGCGCGTGGGCCCACGTTACCATGGCAGCGTTCCAGCGTCATGGCATCACCAGAGCATGCGTGTGCTGTAACGTTCCATGTGAACATGACACCCTCTGACCCGTTTTAACCTCAGCTGTGAGAACCCACCATGAATCTAGAAACATCTATGAATGGAGCTGGTTGTCCTGCGAGGTCGCTGGTAGCTCTCTAGGATGATTGATAAAGATCCGTCAGATCACAAGAAGCCATTTATCTGATTTATTTATTGTCTGGTGCACAATCCCCTAGCCCCTAGGCCCTCCTGTAGATCTGAAAGGATGAGATAATAATAATAATAATAATAATAATAATAATAACTTTTATTTGCATAGCGCTTTTTCTGCAAACGTCGCAGCTCAAAGTGCTCCAATCATTTATATAATCATAATTTGATTATTTTGTCATTTAAAGGCAATATTAAAAAGATGGGTTTTTAGTCTTGACTTTGCTGAGGTTGCATCCCTAATGTAAACTGGCAGTGCATTCCACAATTTGGGTGCATAAAATGAGAATGCAGCCTCACCAAATCTCTTCTTTTGTACATGGGGTACACAGAGAAAACCAGCGTCAGAAGACCTGAGAGCTCTACTGGGTTGATATGCTAGTAAAAGGTCTTTCAAATATTCTGGTGCTGTGCCAGTGAGAGCTTTATAAAGTAGAAGGATCTTGAAATCTATTCTGAACTTAACAGGAAGCCAGTGTAGAGTCTAAAATAGGAGTTATATGAGCTTGTCTGCTTGTTTTGGTTAAAACTCTCGCTGCTGCATTTTGGACTTATTTCAGCTGAAATTTTAAAAGAAATAGCTTTCTTCGGAAGACCAGAAAGGAGACTGTTACAATAGTCCAAACGAGGAATAACAAAAGCATGCATTAACACTTGCATCAGCTTGCCGGAGAAAATGTCTGACTTTTGCAATATTCCGTAGATGATAAAAAGAGAGAATGAACAAAACGAGATGAAAAAGGATGAATAAAAATGAGATGGGAATGAACAAGATGGTGGTTGATTCAACCTTGCTTTCATTCATTCATTCATTCATTCATTCATTCAACAAGATGGTGGTTGATTCAACCTTGCTTTCTGGTAGGAAAGGTGGAATTTCGGCTACCTATCCAATCGTTTCAGATCTAGAGGAATGCCTAGGGAGTTGGGGGTTAAAGAGTTTTTTATTTTTACTTTGGCAAAGGAGAAGTGACTCTGAATGATTTTTAGCTTGATGTGCAAGCTCAAACAGTGAACTAAGCCCATACTTTATTGTCAGTTTAATTCCTTTTTCTTTTTTTTTTCTTTCTTTTTTTAATAGCCTCTATTTTGAGTTTCTGAGACTTTGAGGTTAAGTCTCGAACAGAAACACGCAAGTCGTTTGGGAGCATTCCCATGTGTTTTTTTGACGGTCATTAGCTCCAGCGTTTGGTGTTTAGCGTTCGGGCTCGCGCTGAGCGTAAACAAAGACAAGAAAGATAGTCGTCCTGCAGCCTGCCTGTAATTATACAAATATTTTGGGGACTGAAGGAAATTGCTCTGAGGGTTGGAACTATTTCCACCGTGACACACACACTGTACTGTACACACACACACACACACACACACACACACACACACACACACACACACACACACACACACACACACTCAAATTACTGTAATTGGATTAGGACCAGAAGTGTGCTTCATTGTCCACGGCTAGCATTGATGCGACTCTCAATGCCACTACCCCCCCTTAAGGCCTCATCCAGTACCTCTACATATCTCTCCCCCCTGCCTTACCCCCTTTCATTCCCCCCACCCCCCCCACCCTCTCTCTGTCAGCCAAGTACGTTTAGTCTAACTCCAGTAGTTGTCTTGGCTACGGAGCACTCTAAGGCAGGTGCCACCATTGTACACGTTGCTAGGGCCCATATGCCGTGTAGAATAGCCTGTTGTGGTGTCACTGTTGTTGTGGTCGCGCCTGTCACACAAGATGAACAGCCAATCTTTTGTGCCCTGGAGAGAGTACCGGCTTCTCAACACTTCAGCTTGGCATTGTTTTGGGATGCGGACATTGTGTGCCCCTATTGAGAAGACGGCCCCTGTGTTCGCGCAGGGCATGCCCAGTGAGAGGGGGGTTCAGCGGGCGAAGAGAGGTGTTGTTTCTGCCCAGATTGTGGTGTTGGCATGAAACCATCTAAACGAATGACCTCATCTCAGCCGTTTGGGCCGTGTGGCCGT
>NC_137676.1:56748909-56761910 GCF_963989245.1 Nansenia antarctica
GGGCCTGTGTGTTTCCTGCCTTGTTGTCCGTTGAGAAGCGTGGCTGTGTTGTGTGGCAGGCTGAGCACGTATCTGGCTGGGGAGGCAGACAGCCACCATCTTCTCCACTGAGGGGGAAATGTGGGTTAGGGCTGTCTTTAGTCTTCTTTAGTCACGGAGCGGTTCACACCGGGATTCCCAGGGTGCCAAGCGCAAGATAATCTCACGTCGTGCGTTTCTTTTATTTCATTTTTTATTAATTTTTCTCTTTTTTTCTTTCTTTCTCTTTTTTTATCTTTTTAAATCTTTTTTCCCATTAGTGGGGGATGTAGGGAGTGAAGGTGGATGGGAGCGGAGGTGAGGTTTGTGTAACCTGGTGGGGGGGAGATGTTCCCTCTTAGGGAGACGTCCTGTTTTTACAAAGCTGCTTCCGGGAGCTTTAGGTTGTTGTTTGATCACTGAGCTGATTAGAAATACAATTTTTAAAAAGTCCACTTCTCTAAACCGTTCGCGGTTTTTTTATTCATTTGTTTGTGTCTGCGTCTTGTTTTTACGACGTGCCGGTATGTTTTGCGATGAATAGGCCTAAATCAGAAATAAAAGAGTGTCGCAGGGTTGAATGTTTTATTTAATGTTAATTAATTATTGAATTCTATGCGGGCATTCTGATGGACAGACCCTTTGAGTTAATAGCTGAGAAGAACACTCTGGTGAAGTACTGGTACTCCACTCAGGAGGCAGGGACGTGGTCCAGGGCACAAGCCCGACGTGTTTCCAGGCCCGCTCAGCGATAACGACCCGCCTGTTCTCCCACTAGCTCGTCACGTCGGACGGTGTCTTCTTCACGTGTTGCCATGGAAACATGGCAGAGTGGTGTTAGAGTCTAATTGCCTCGTTCCGACCTGTGTCACTGCCTAGACACTGATTTGTGTGTGTGTGTGTGTGTGTGTGTGTGCGCGCGCGTGTGTACGTGTGACACCAGGCAACATCTGTCCTGCTCGAAAACTAATGAGGCGGTTCCGTGAGTCGTCTGGTGGTCATGACGACAGTCCATCTGAGAACCCTGGCAACAGCAGATATCTGCCTCCTCCTGTGCTACGCCCTGTTCCGTTTCCCTGTTTTCCTGTTTTTTCTTCCCCACTTCTAATCACCCAAATGTTCCTCAATCAAACCGACGGTCGTTCTGACAGGGATTACACGTCGTGACGAGTGAAACCAGGGCAGAATCCCTGCGGAACCCTTTGCCAGGGCGCACACGGACGGACGGACGGACGTGCGTTCACCAGTCTGCCAATGGCTCAGACAGCTACAGTACAGTACATGGGGGTGCCAACGGTAAAAGTCCACGGCCTTTAAAAAAAAATGCGGTACGCACGCCAGCGTTGAACAAATCTGCTTACTCCGCTTTAGGAACCGGCGCCAGACTCTCACTTTTGATTTTTCTGGATTTTTATTCTTTTTTTAAAACGTTAAACATCAAAAAAGAAAACTGTGCTAATCCCATAGAGATTATGGAACCAGGGGCGATGTTGGCTCAGTGATCAGGGCTGTCAGAGGCTGAGCTGGAAAAGCTGCCTGCGCCAGACCACCACACATGCTCACACACACACACACACACACACACACACACACACACACACACACACACACACACACACACAGACACAGACAGACATGCACACACACACACACACACACACACACACACACACACACAGACATTAGCACACACACACACACACACACACACACACACTTGACGCCAGTGAGTAATTGAGGTCCAGGACGGCCCATTTTACACACACACACACACACACACACACACACACATAGACACACACTCTATAATCCGGTCTCAAATCCTCCTCTGAAGTGGAGCTTTTTAAAAGGCCAGCCAACACATCGGAGCAGAACTCTCTCTCCCTGCTTACTCATGAGGCTGATGAGGGCCCGTTCCCGGCCCAGCTCCCCGACTGAACCAGTGAGCTCATCTCCAACTACCAAACGAGCCTCATTGATGTGGTCGCGGTTCGGTTTGGACCGGACTTCAAACAGAGTCTTATCCTGAGCGCCACTACCATTTGGTTGTTGATCACACATGCATGCAATACAGACGTCTCTCACACTGACTGACTGACTGACTGACACACACACACACACACACACACACACACACATTTAAAGACTCCCCCCTCCCCCCCCCCTCCCCTTCTCTCATACGCTCACCCAACATCTCGTTCCTCATCCATCATGACATCATGTTTTATTTCAGAATGAAGTTGCCCCATAGACACTGATCTGATCGGAGGTCAGTTCAGTTGTCTTTCCTCCCCTTTTTAATAAGCGAGCTCAGGATTTGGTAGAGGACCAATCCGATCCTAGATCTCTCCCTCAGAGTGACAGCTACCCCCATCGCCCCCCCACCCCCCCTTACTCACTGCATGCTGAAGTGACTAACTCCCCCCCCCCCCCATCTCTCTCACAGCCTGGGCCCACCACCTCTGTATCTCCGCCTGGCAGCTACCAGGTACACTCTCTGTACACAAAATGGCTGTTTCCTTCTGGAAGAGTTGCAGGCATTTTGTGAGACAATAGTGACGGCAGCCGGTGAACAAGTCGGCAACCGGTCAAAAATGTTCGGCCTTTTATCCTGAAAAATATAAATACATTTCAACGTTGTTGAAAATCAATGACACTCTCGCTAGTTGAGCCAAAATATTGTAATGCGATGGATTGGGTGAGTAATCCCCACTACTACCTAGTTAGCTATAACAGTACTTTAATTTTGTTAGCAAAAGCCCGAATCCATTGCATTGTAATGTTTTGGCTTGAAATGTATTCATCAGAATAAAAGTCAGAACATTTGGTCGGTTGCCTGCTTTCACCAGCTGCTGTCACAATTTCTCTACGGGCGTAGAGTAGTAGATTTTAGTCCCTGTGTTACCTGTGCTGTAAACATTTGGGTGGTGTTTTTTGTTGGGGGGGGGGGGGTGTTCGATGAAAAAGAAAGAAAATGCTACCGGCCCACATGTTGTACGACACATACTGAAACATCTGTCTTTATGGTGGAGTTAGTTTGTTTAGGAGCGGGCTTATCTCTGTGGTTCACACCACCACCACCAGGGCCCACCCAGGGCCCTCCCACGGCCCACTCATTGGGTTGGGCTTGTTTATGAATCCTCCTTCACTGAAGTAGACAGAGATAACGATCCGAGATTAAGCCTGTTTTTGCTCCTGAATAAAGAGAGTGTTTGTTGTTGTTCCGGAGACTGTGTGTGTGTGTGTGTGTGTGTGTGTGTGTGTGTGTGTGTGTGTGTGTGTGTGTGAGAGAGAGAGAGAGGATGTTTTTACTTCCCTTCCCCGGTGTGTGTGTGTTAAAAGATTGAGTGATTTTGAGGTCGCCCACAGCCTGTATGTGTGTGTGGCTGTGATGTGTGTGGTTGTTGTCTTTGCTAAACACAGGTTGAAAGGCACCGCTGCCCCTGTTAGAACAAACCATGCATGGGGACATCCGGACTGGCAGCAGGACACGCTCGAGGAAGCGTTGAAGTGTGTGTGTCTGTGTGTGTGTGTGTGTCTGTGTGTGTGTGTGTGTGTGTGTGTCTCTGTGTGTGTCTCTGTGTGTGTGTCTCTGTGTGTGTCTCTGTGTGTGTGTGTGTCTCTGTGTGTGTCTCTCTGTGTGTGTCTCTGTGTGTGTGTGTGTGTGTGTGTCTCTCTGTGTGTGTGTGTGTGTGTGTGTGTCTCTCTGTGTGTGTCTCTGTGTGTGTGTGTCTCTCTGTGTGTGTGTGTGTGTGTGTGTGTGTGTGTGTGTGTCTCTCTGTGTGTGTCTCTCTGTGTGTGTCTCTGTGTGTGTCTCTGTGTGTGTCTCTCTGTGTGTGTCTCTGTGTGTGTGTGTGTGTGTGTCTCTCTGTGTGTGTCTCTGTGTGTGTGTGTGTGTGTGTGTGTCTCTCTGTGTGTGTCTCTCTGTGTGTGTCTCTGTGTGTGTCTCTGTGTGTGTGTATGTCTCTGTGTGTGTCTCTGTGTGTGTCTCTGTGTGTGTCTCTGTGTGTGTCTCTGTGTGTGTGTCTCTCTGTGTGTGTGTGTGTGTGTGTGTGTCTCTGTGTGTGTGTCTCTCTGTGTGTGTCTCTCTGTGTGTGTCTCTGTGTGTGTGTGTGTGTGTGTGTCTCTGTGTGTGTCTCTCTGTGTGTGTGTGTGTGTGTGTGTGTGCACGTGCGTGCGTGCATGCATGCTCGTGTGCGCACATTGCGACAGAGCGTCTCCTCCTAAGGGGTACTCAACCCCATGGTGATTAGTAGAGGCAGACATACTGAAAGAGTGCTAATTACCCCTATCTCCTAGGAATTTCTCATTCACACACACACCCACACACACAGACACAGACACACACACCCACACACACACAGACACAGACACACACACACACACAAGCTCACTCATTCCCATTGGAAGCTAATCCGTCGGCTCTACACTGCCTAACAGATAAATAATAATGCCGGAAACTGATTATTTCCCAAATGGCTGTTTCGTCATACTGCCATTTTGGCTCTGTACGCAAACGCAACACCTGTTTTTTTTTTGTTCCATCGGAGACTGAAGGCGGCCTGGCCACCAGTCTGCCTCGGAAACACACACGGACGGTGGTCAGCGCTCCAGGTGAATTATTCAGTGGTGGAGTCGACACACTACTGGGCTGCCTGCATTATTCAGGGACGGACCGCTTCGGATGTTTTTAAGAACCGTGGTTCAGATCCTTCTTTTGAGATGGACCGCCGGGCGTCACGCACACCCACACACACCCGTGGACACACACACACACACACATACACACATTAGACAAACATTGGCTGTCTGTGCTTTTACGAGGTCTGTTATCTGAATCCTAGACGTGTGAACGTTTGGCTTGCTTAATCTAGAGATGGGAAAATGTTCAACTTGAACGAACATGAAGTGTATGAAAATGATAGACTTGAATGCTCCAAACAGCTTTTTATTGTCAGGGTTGTTGCAGTTGTTTGATGTATACTAATTGAGTGTTTTGGGTTAATGAGCTGTTTGACATCTAATGTGAGTGAGTCATTTGGAGCCATTATGAATTTCTTCTGAGCTGTAAAATTGGTGTTTGAGGTTCTTAGGCTCAGACTAGATGAAAGGCAGACTGTTAATCTGCACACCTGTGCGTGTGTGTGTGCGTGTGTGTGTGTGTGTGTGTGTGTGCATGTGTGAGTGTGTGTGCGCGCTAAAGGATATCAAAGTCAAGCTATTGGAGTGGCCATCACAAAGCCATGACCTCAATGCTATAGAAAATGTGTGGGCAGAACTGAAAAAACATGTGCAAGCAAGGAGGCCTACACACCTGACTCAGTTACACCAGTTCTGTCAGGAGGAATGGGCCAAAACTCTACTAACTACCCAAAACGTTTGACCCAAGTTAAACAATTTAAAGGTAATGCTACCAAATGCTAACTAAAGTGTAAAAAAAATGTAAACTTCTGACCCACTGGGAATGCGATGAAAGAAATACAAGCGGAAATAAATCAGCTTAAAGGCTTTTACGGATTAAATGTCAGGAATTGTGGGGAAAAAACTGAGTTTAAATGTATTTGGCTAAGGGGTACTGTATGTAACCTTCCAACTTCAAATGTAGGTCTCGTTAGAGAAGACACACATACACACACACACACACACACACACACAAACACACACACAAACAATACAAAGCGAGTGCTGATTGACTGCTTTCCGATTCCAAAAAAGGACCAACCCCTCCTGCGACGTTTCCCCAGAGCTCTAACAAGGTGTTGGTGATGGACGTGGAGGCGGCACGCCTCGTTATCTAACCTGCATTCCTCTTCCACCACAGGGGTGTCCTCCACCTTGACGTATACAGTAGCTCTATCAGCCTGAGGCTGGCACGGCCTCGTTGCGTAATCACATCAACCTGATTGGCTCACCCGCCCACAGGGACCCGTGACTGTCCCAGCTGACCCTCCCTCGACAAAAGACGGCCTCTCCCTTTCATAACGCCGCGTAATCCGATTTATGACGATTGATATTCAATCGGATTAGATTTGATTCGATTCACGGGCGCCTCGATTGCATTTTTTTGTTTTTTTCCATGACCGTCACTGTGACTTTCCGAGTTGCCAAGGGGACAACGTTTTGAAAACCACGTGCCCCCCTGTTCTGATTGAACACATAGAAAACACTTTTTTTTTCTTTCTCTTTTTCACCTTGAGAGAGCTCACTTATCGGATACGATCGGGTCGGTGTAAGCCGCTCATCCCGTCGTGTTATGTAAGGGATGGCTTCGATGGAGGGAGGGAGGGAGGGCATGTACTTTCAAAGTATTCAAACGTTTAGGTATTTCAAGCATCCAAGAGCCTGAGGACACTTAATGTTTGTGGTGTGTTCTCAGCCTGAAACGTGGATTTAGACTTGGTCCTAGACTTGGTTTCCATCACCCTTACTCACACCCGTCTGTTCCTGTATCATCCATGCGGGGGAGTTAGAGAAAGAAAGACAAAGGTGGAGAGATGCAATGCAGCACATGAGTGGTGACCGACCGTGTGACACCTAGTGCAACCAGCAGGGGGCGGTGGTAGTGTTAAAAAAACCTCCCTGGAGAATCCCAGCCACACCTCAGCCTAGTGTGATCCTGGCAGTCAGGGGTCAGGGGTCATGGTGTCAGGTCGCTAGGCTAAGTGGGACCCTCTCTGAGAGAAAAGACCCCTTGAGAAACCGTCGTTGTTTTACCCATTTATACACGATTTTTAACACACTGCAGTCTTGAAGAGATGCTAGTCCATAGTCAGTACAACACATGATGATGATGATGTTATAACTGATGATGAAGATCAGGATGAGAACTAATGTCAGTGGAAAGAGTACTGACAGGCAGTGAAATGTGTGTATCGCACATTCGCACTCTGTCCTGTTCACCCAGGCAGAGAATACCGCAGGCTCCATTTCCAGTCAGGGATCAAATCTCCCTGGGCCATTTTTGCTCTGAGACAGCAGAATAGATGGAGGGAGGGAGGGAGGGAGGGAGGGAGGGATGAGGGGAGGAGAGAAAAATTATGCGAGCGGACAAGAGAGGATGGAAGAGCAAAATAAAGAAGGAAGGGAAGGAAAAATGATGGGAGAGAGGAGGGCAGAATGTGGAAAGGGTAGGGAGAGGGAAGAGGAGAGCAAAAGAAGAGAAGGACTGGGAGGGAGGGAGGGATGGATGGAAGGAGGGAGGGAGGGAGGGAGGGAGCAAAATGGTGAGAGAAGGGGAGACAGTAAAAGAATAGGAGGGAGGGAGGGAAGGAAGGAGGGAGGGTGAGAGAACAGCATCCCTCTGTCCTCCCTAATTGCACGTTGGCTCCGATGCTAATGCACTTCTAATGCACTCTGGGACTTTACTTCTGCCCATCATTATAGTGCTATCCCAGCATGCTCAGCGGGGCGGCTATAGGCAAGGAGGAGGAGGGAGGGAGAGAGAGAGAGAGAGAGACTGACTGAGTCTTAGCTCAGAAAGAGTCAGCCTTTCTCAGGGCGTATCCTCCTGACCTTCTGTGTACAACCGAGTGTGTGTGTGTGTGTGTACGTGTGTGTATGTATGTGTGTGTGTGTGCCTTTTTCTATGTTTCCCGTGTGTGTTTTGCTGGGGGGTCATGGTCGTCAAGGTGAGTGAACCATGTTGAACGTCTCGGCCTCTCCTCACTCATCCGGCCGTCGCTCTTTTGCAGTGGACAAGAACAAGCTGCGGGGGGCGCCAGCGAGGACCACCGCCACCCCGGGCGGGGTCCCCCACCCGGCCCAGCCAGCCCAACAACCAGACCTGGTCCCAGTTCCAGCTGCACCAGGGACCACCACCACCACCACCCCCCTGCCTGGGTCTGGGTCTGGGTCGATACGGGTCCTGGCGGAGGCGAAGCCGTCAACGCTAGCCCAGTACCGGGTCCAGTATGAGAAGAAGAACCAGTGCGTGGTCCAGCTGAGGAAGCTCCTGGCTCTGGGGAACCGGCGGATCGAGGCCCTTGCCACGGTCGTACAGCACATCTTCTCTGAGGTAAGAACAGTTCTGTTTCCTGTATTTCTATGTTACTATGGTACTTACTGAGGTAACACTGGGGTAAGAACAGTTCTGTTTCCTGTATTTCTATGTGTTACTATGATACTTACTGAGGTAACACTGGGGTAAGAACAGTTCTGTTTCCTATATTTCTATGTTACTATGGTACTTACTGAGGTAACACTGGGGTAAGACTGGAATTCTAGAGACTCTAGGTGGTTTCATAGGTCGCCTTGAAACTATGAACGACAGCCATGGAAACGCATAGAACTCTGTGGTATGTAATGGTTGATTTACTGATTTACTGATTTATTGCCACGCAATCAACTGTTGGAATTTGCTCCAGGCATAGGGTCAGCCATATTCGAGAGTGGATTTATTATGGAGAGTGTGTGCTGTCCTGTATGATCCATTGCTGAGGCGTACACATGTATGGATGTCAAAGGAACGTGTTATGTTTGGTATCGGTGTGTTTTTGTCATTGAAACATACTCGCTATCGTTTGGGAATATCTCCCAATGTCACGGTACACGATAGACGTATTGGAATGTGTATTGGGTGATGCACGTTTTGTGGGGAATATGGGGAAACACCCATTTACCAGACGTTGTCTTGTAAACACATTACATACAGTGCCTTCTGTCCACAGATATGTGTGTGTTCATCAGGGTGTGTGTGTGAGCGGTATGTTGTGGCTGTCTGACTGTGGTTAGCTACATAAGCTAGCTGTTTGCTCTGAGCTGAACAGAACTGAGGCGGCTTTGTTAGGCGTATCAGAGCCCGTATTAGAGGGGTGGGTGTGTGTGTTTGTGTTTTGTGTCTGTCCGTGTGTGTGTCTGTGTCTGTGTGTGTGTGTGTGTGTGTGTGAGTGTGTTTGTGTCTGTCCGTGTGTGTGTCTGTGTGTGTGTGTGTGTGTGTGTGTGTTTGTGTCTGTCCGTGTGTGTGTCTGTGTGTGTCCGTGTGTGTGTGTGTTTGTGTCTGTCCGTGTGTGTGTCTGTGTCTGTGTGTGTGTGTGTGTGTGTGTGTGTGTGTGTTTGTGTCTGTCCGTGTGTGTGTCTGTGTCTGTGTGTGTGTGTGTCTGTCCGTGTGTGTGTCTGTGTCTGTGTCTGTGTCTGTGTGTGTGTGTGTGTTTGTGTCTGTCCGTGTGTGTGTCTGTGTCTGTGTGTGTGTGTGTGTGTGTGTGTGTGTGTGTGTGTTTGTGTCTGTCCGTGTCTGTGTGTGTGTGTGTGTGTGTGTGTGTGTGTGTCTGTGTCTGTGTCTGTGTCTGTGTGTGTGTGTGTGTTTGTGTCTGTACGTGTCTGTGTCTGTGTGTGTGTGTGTGTCTGTCCGTGTGTGTGTCTGTGTCTGTGTCTGTGTTTGTGTCTGTCCGTGTCTGTGTGTGTGTCTGTGTGTGTGTGTGTGTGTGTGTGTCTGCGTGTGTGTGTGTGTGTGTTTGTGTCTGTCTGTGTGTCTGTCCGTGTGTGTGTCTGTGTCTGTGTGTGTGTGTGTGTGTGTGTCTGCGTGTGTGTGTGTGTGTTTGTGTCTGTCTGTGTGTCTGTCCGTGTGTGTGTCTGTGTTTGTGTGTGTGTGTGTCTGTGTCTGTGTGTGTGTGTGCATGTGTGTGATGGATAATGGGCCCCTATGGACCTCATGTATACTTACTTGGCCTTTCATGCTTAACTGGCGCTTAAACAGCTCGACCGTAGCAGCACTAGAATTTGTTGTTCGTCATCACTGAACCTTATATCTTTTAAATCAGCATTCCTCAAAATCCCACCCGTACATCGTCCACGTCCAATAACCACAGCTAAGGCTTATTCAGTCAGGATCCTGTTCAACCCACCTCAGTTCCTGTCTCAGGGGGCGGTTCTATCGAAGCTGAAGCCAACCATTGGTCCAACCAGCGACTCGGGGTGTGGCTAGCAGTTTGTCCGTGTGTCAGTCAGAGAATGCAGGACATGGATAGCTTCTTGTGTCAATATTTGCTGGGATTAATACGCCACTGCCTTTCCCACGGCTTTATGATAGATGCTAAACTGGCAGAGTCCACGATAAAATAATTCCTAAAAGCTCGTATTCTTTAATGTAGGCTTTAGGATTGAGATTGTCATGGAAAGGGTGAATCCAGCCAAGACTGCCAACCAACAAAGAAAAGCATTCTTCAAACATGTCAAATATGTCATGTCAAACATGACGTTCATACAATATCCCAGCTGTCGCTTTCACCAACAGATAATCGCATGTAGAGAAAGAGGCCCTGCTCTGTAAATCCTTTGAGGTATTTTCACTTTGCATGATTCTTTAAATTCTTCTGTTTGAACGGCGCGAAGCGGAAATTAGTTGGAATGACTCCGTCGTGTCCTGCGAGAGTTTCCTGTAGTAGGCCTCAAGGCTGTGTGTGTGTGTGTGTGTGTGTGTGTGTGTGTGTGTGTGTGTGTGTGGACAGTGGTCGTGGAGGCTGGTTGGAGGTAGAAACTGGGCACGGGTTTGATAACATTCCTCATTCCAAGGAGCCCGTCCTCCGATTTCTACCTCCACCAGCCTCCCCCTGATTCAGTGGTAGCAGTGCCCCTTCAGGCTCACCCTGTTTTTAGCGATGGCGGCGTCGATTTTCGGGAGTTCCTCAGTGTATGGCCAGGGGGGGGTGCAGCTCCTCAACCTACGCCTCACTCCCCAGATTCAGAAACGACGGAGGAAGAAGATAATATCTTATATGCTCTCCCTCTCTCTCTCCCTCTCTTTCTCTTTCTCTGGGTCTATCTAGCTCTTGGGCTCCATTGTAACCCTGTGTAAACATTCCTTAAGTGTACAATCAAGGGGTGTTAAAACTCCAACTCCCTCTCTCTCCCTCTAATCATCCTCTCTTCCTCCCTCCCTCCCTCCCTTGTTTTAAACACACTCCCCTGGCCTCTGAAGCTGTTTATTGATAGCAGATGCTCTGGTGACTCTGCAGAAACACTCAGACCATGACAGCTACGCTATGTTCTCATTAGGGAGGGGGGACGTGACTAGGACTCCGATTTGAGGCGGGGGGGGGGGGAAGGAGAGAGAAGAGGGAGGGAATGAGGGAGGGGGAGACAGAGAGGGAGAAAGAGAGAGAGAGGATAGAGACAGGAATGGTTAGAGTTGTTTATAGCTGTCCACACCCTCACCTATGCTGACCTCTGTCATCTACACACACACACACACACACACACACACACACACACGCACACGCGTGGCTCCAGCCTATCTCCTATGGTTGAGTGGAGGCGGAGTCACGAGCGAGCAGTTATCTCCCTCTGAGAGAAAGTCAGCGTCTGTCTCTCGTAAACCTGCTATCAGCTCGTTACAGATAACACAACCTGTCACCTTCTCTGCTAGTCACTGAGCAGCTGCTGGGCAACCTCACACACACCGTCAACATAAGTGGTAAATGGACTGACTTCTATAGCGCCTTATTCCAAAGCGCTTTACAACGGCCTCTCATTCACCCATTCACACACACATTCACACACCAATGGCGGCAAGCTACCATGCAAGGCGCCGGCCCGCTCATTGGGAGCAATTTGGGGTTCAGCGTCTTGCCCAAGGACACTTTGACATGTGGCCAGCCGGGGCTCGAACCGCCGATCTGCCAACCTTGTGACCATTAGACGCCGGCTCTACCTTCTGCGCCAGAGCCGCCCCAACACCGAGTTCAGCTCAGACAACCACGGAGAGACGGGTTCAGACAGGTGAAGTCATATCGACCGTTCGTTTTCTTTCGGAAAAGCGTCGCGGAAAGTATCGAACGCTGTCCTGAGTCGTACTGTCGTACGAGGTGACATAACTGACACGCTTCTGTGTCCGACTGTCGAGAGGAAGTCGTTCCCGCGTGCGACCGTTTTCAGTTTGTTTGGCGACCAAACGCAATCTGCAGAGGAGACGGATGGAGCGTCTTTCTGTTGTTGGTTAGAGGGAGGGAGGGAGGGAGGGAGGGAGGGAGGGGGGAGAGAGAGACGAGAGGGACTGGGGGGGAGGAATGCACCAGCTGCAGTTTGAACCCTGGAGCGAGCGAGAGGGGGGGGGGGGGGGGGGGGTGAGCGTGTTAGCGACTTATAACAAATACATTTCTCTAAGCAAAGTGAATTATCTATCCATCAGTCATAAGAAATATGACTATATAATCTATGCCAAAACCAGGGGCCATTGGCAGCTACAACGCTAGAAGAAGGAAGATTTAAGATATGGACAGTTAAGAGGTAGCCTGAAGAGATGGGTCTTCAATCTTCTATTAAACCAGAAGATATTTTTCCCCAAGAATAACAGAGGACAATTGTGAACAGAACCCATGACAACAACCCCAAGCGTGAAACACTCTCTGCAGTAAACATGATAGAGAACAGCTTTCTGTCACCCCTCCATCAGACACTGGCTCCAGAGCTTAAGTGACATTTTGAGCCAAAATAAGTTAGATTAATAAGTTAGATTAACCGCAGTGACATAGAGGATGTAAACAAGGACTCAAAGACCTCATCTCATCAGCTCAGAATCGATGTTTTGTCCGGGCTCTCCTGTAACATTTGGAATATGCCCTTGGAAATTACCCTCTTGTCTTTTGTTCGAGAGGGAAATTTCCCTCAATAGCTCTTGTGCTCGCTAGGAGGCTATTTAGAGAGCAGGGAGCTCTTGGCAGAGGAATACCTCTTCACTGATAGCGTAGTAGTGTATTCACCCTAGACTGCGCAGTGCTATTTGTGTGTGTGTGTTATCTAAAGAGAGAAATGCCAGAGCTATCTCTTCTGCTGGGAACACTTAACAGAGCTGAGTGAGTGTCGATGCTACAAGGTTTCAAATGAATATACTGCTCGGATGTGCGGCCATTGCTAAGCTAATGGGCTTTAATTGTCGATTTCACCTGGTTGAAGCGACGTTATTTCGAAATTGTATGTAACATATTCATTCGATAATCATTTAACACTCAGTGCATATCTGGAATTGTGGAATGCACTGCCAGTTTACATTA
>NC_137676.1:56762110-56764610 GCF_963989245.1 Nansenia antarctica
CAGAGAGACAGACAGAGTAGGAGCTCCTTTGATGTCGACAGACCAGTTCTCCTGATTGACTGCTGGAGGTGAAGGTGCTGCTGGTTGTAGAGGTGGGGCGGGAGGGAGGAGAGAGGGGGGAGGGAGGAGAAGGGGGAGGTTTCAGACGAGAGCATGCTGTGGAGCTCCTCGCATTCCGCCTCTCGGCAGCCCAGAGGGGAACATGGGCTCCTCGGCCAGCAGAGCCTACCTCCACACAGCCCCCCACAAAAGGAAGAAAGCCAAGGTGTGTGTGTTGTTTTGGTTCTCACTTTTCTTTGTTCTCTCTCTCTCTCTCTATTTCTCTTATCACTCGTTGTCTTTGTTTTTGCCTTCTCTCTCCCTCGCTTTCTCTTTCTTTTAAATGGGTCTTTGTTTTTGTAGTTGGGCCATCTGTTGGCGGGATATTTGGCCTCTCTCTCTCTCTCTCTCTCTCTCTCTCTCTCTCTCTCTACCTGTCTGCTGGGTCACTTAGGCTGGCCATGCTGAGAGCAGCCATGGGCTTTATGTGTGTGTGTGTGTGTGTGTGTGTGTGTGTGTGTGTGTGTGTGTGTGTGTGAGAGAGAGAAGAGAGAGAGAGAGAGAGAGAGAGAGAGAGAGAGAGAGAGAGAGAGAGAGAGAGAGAGAGAGAGAGAGGAGAGAGAGAGAGAGAGAGAGAGAGAGAGAGAGAGAGAGAGAGAGAGAGAGAGAGAGAGAGAGAGAGAGAGAGAGAGAGAGAGATGAGAGAGAGAGAGAGAGAGAGAGAGAGATGGAGAGAGAAGAGAGAGAGAGAGAGACTGTTGTTATGAGAGTTCTTTCAGGTGGAGATTGAAGTTTGTCTCTTTGTATTCAAGGGTCAGAATGCACTTTGGACAGTGTTCTGGCATTATCTAAGTTGGAGCGTTTGTGGTGGTGATGGGAGGGGGGGGTGGGTCAGCCCTGTTGTGTTAGATTAGTTCAGGTGTAGTCTTTGAGACAATGTTTATGTGTGTGAAAGAATGTGAGTTAGCGTGACTCTTACTTTTGTGCCTGAGAAAATGTGAATATGTGAAAGAATGGTACTTCTTTGTGTGTGTGTGTGTGTGTGTGTGTTTGTGTGTGTGCACACGCCTGCGCACATGCGCGTCTGTTATTTTTTGAACGTGAGAAATCCTCACAGCACGTGTTTGCATTTGAACACACACAAGTGGAAGTACAGACCCAAGAACAGTTGCTCCTTCGCCCTCGTTTTCTACACAGTCAGTGAGTGTCCTGTGAACTGATCCAGGTGCAGTGTCTGTAGGAAGGAATACAGTGTCTGATTTAGAGACCGCTGACCACAGTGCTGCTGATGTCATGACTGTATTGTCTTACGTATTGTATAGTCTTGTCTGACTCACCTAGGCTGTGGGTGTCTTAAAATGACACCCTGTGTGAAGTGTTTGTAGAAGAAGAACAATGTTATATTTGCATGATACATGCAATCAACTTGTCAATCAATTGTTGTGGAATGGAATGTGGTATTTTTTGCTCGAGGCACAGGGTCAGCCATAGTCGGCGCCCCTGGAGCAATTAGGGGTTAAGTGCCTTGCTCAAGGGCACAACAGCAGTGGTAGGTAGGCACCTTAGATATGATGCCAGCAACCCTCCAGTCACCAGCTCACATGCAGCTCCCTCCTGAGGCGGGTATGGGACAGTATGGGAGGCTGGTGAAGGTAGAAATCGGAGGATGGGCTCATTCCGTTCCGTGCATTCCAATAAGCCCGTCCTCCGATTTCTTCCTCCACCGGCCTCCACTGCTCAGTATAGAGCTTACAACAGCAGTTTGTAATTGGTGTTTCCATTGTCAACATGCTAAAGCCCTAAATTGCTATGTGAAACTTTTGTGTGATGAAAAACAGGGAAGCTAACCTGTCAGTCAAGGTATAAGCCTTCCCCAAAGTGATGTCTGCTTCAAAACTCCAAAACAAAGCTATCATGCGGTATGTGAATGATTTTTCCCATAAGTTAAATGACTAATCATTTCACTTTTCTCTCTCTCTCTCTCTCTCTCTCTCTCTCTCTCTCTCTCTCTCTCTCTCTCTCTCTCTCTCTCTCTCCTTCTCTCTCTCTCTCTCTCTCTCACAGCGTGAGGAGGCCCTAAGGCAGAAGAAGGAGCTGTCGTCGGAGCTAGCAAACCTTCGCGATGAACTGCGTAAGAAAGAACACCACCAGCACTTTTACGACACTGACACGTTTGGTCCAGCCCCTCCCTCTTTGTCACATGCAAATTCAAATTAACTTAATTGGCACGCTCATTCTGAAAACAGCTGCCGACGCCATAAACAAGACAACAGTTAACGGAAAGCAATGAATCCCCAAAAAGCTGCCCATATGCCCTCTCTCTCTCTCTCTCTCTCTCTCTCTCTCTCTCTCTCTGTCTCTCTGTCTCTCTCTCTGTCTCTCTCTCTCTCTCTTCTCTCTCTCTCTCTCTCTCTCTCTCTCTCTCTTAAGGCTGACGTGAGACAGAGTTTGTTTTGACTGA
>NC_137676.1:56769610-56792110 GCF_963989245.1 Nansenia antarctica
TTCTCTTCCAAATATTTTTTTGGGGTGAATCATACAGTACAGTACGCAGAATTTCTGAGGAATTTCGGCAGCGAGGAATGTGAATGACTGTGGAATGGAACCCCAAAAATATTTTTCATTAGCGGTCGACAGGGTCGAGGCGTCTGCATACTGACATGTCATCTCTGGTAATTTCAGTTCGGAAGGAAAACCGTTATTGGATTTTAATGTTGGGCAACCGCAATAAGACTTATTATGACTAGAATTATGTGGGAGTGAGTCACGAAGCACAAAGTGATAGATTTTTTTCTTTCTCTCTCTCCCCATCCGTTTCTCCCCCTCCCCCCCTCTCTCTCCCTCTCCTCCTCCCCCTCTCCTCCCCCTCTCTCTCTCTCCCCCCCCCTCTCCAGTCTCGTCAACCCAGAGCTGCGGCCGGCTGCAGCAGGAGAAGGAGGAGGCGCGGGGCTTCCTGGAGGAGGCCCTGCGCAGGGTGCAGGAGCACCACCAGGGGGAGCTGTCCCGGCTGGAGGAGAGCCTGAGGGCCTTCTACCAGGCCGAGTGGGACAAGGTCCACCTCACCTACCAGGAGGAGGCCGACCGCTGCCGAGGTCTGATGGAGCAGCAGGTCAGTCGACGCCTGCATGGATACACTCAATTACCCTTGGCACTACGGCTGTTTACAGTACTACCTTTGCACATACCATATTTGTGTACATACTTCTTTTTGATACAGCCTATAATTTATACATCTCTATAGACCACAGAAAAACGGCAAAATAGCTTTATACTAGCTTATCCTGATGTGATTTTAAAAATGTAAGGATACTGGGTGGTAGAACACCAGTAACGTGCAGTGAGGTCATTGGCTGGGTAGGCAGTGAGCTAATATATTTTTTTTTAAAAATGCGATTAACGCAGCAGCCAGACTTCAATAGCGCATACTATAAAGGCAATCAATAGCCCTTGTATCTTTTGCCGCAAAACTCACTTCTTCAAGAAGTAGGCCTACTACCAGGATCCTCCCTCTTAAGCACCTATTGTATTGTTAGTTTGCTATTCTTCTCTATGCTATATTGCTATACTGTATTTTTTGTTTGCTATTCTTCATTTTGCCTTAAAAAAGCAGTACACTCCTACGTTAAATGCAATTATTGTAAGTTGCTTTGAATAAAAGCGTCGGCTAAATGACTGTAATGTAATGTAGGCTAATATACTATACTATAACGTCAATCACATAGCCCATATATACTATACTATCAAATAGCTGGTCAAAAATGTCAAATGTATTGTTATCTCATAACTACACACAGCGTAGCGCAACAGCCTGTATGGCATTGCCTACATTCACCTGCATCTCAACAGGATTTACAGCAGCACGCAAAACAGCTCAATGACAATATAAATTCACCTGCATCAACAACACAGGATTTACAGCATTTGAACCGGCACGCAATAGCCTACATTATCTTAAGCATATGTAACATGCGTAGGCAAATGTGCGGCTAATTTCTCATCCTTTTCTGCCATCAAATGTAAAAGTTCGACATAATTCCCACGATTGATGGAGCTACTGCTCTCGTCGTGCCCCCGAAATGCTCATTCTTGTTTAGCAAGGTAGCATGTTGCATCAATTAGGCTTTTCAAGATGTCCCTGTTCTCCTTTACCTTTGCGTTGTGTGCAGTAACATGCAGCCGGTGCTGCTCATCCAGGGCCATGTCTATGCGACTTTTGCCAAAGGTTTCCAAGGCCATCTGAGAGTGGATGTGGGCTGTGGATTTTTCATGCTTCTCTAAAGCTCTTCTTCACAGTAGCCCCCTTTCACCCACACACTGTCGCTAGACGAGAACAATAGGCAAAGAAATAAGAAATAAGAAATAAGGAAGCAGAATAGCTTGTTAGCCTGGCTACATCCACACAGCCAGTCCTTTTTTTTGTACCATTCCGTTTTGAAATGTTCGTACAATCTTCTGTCCCTTCCTTTGGGTTAATTGAGATAGGTCAGGTGTTGCCCTCCCATTTTCAATCACATTTCGTTTTTGCTCAAAACTGAAGGTTGAACATCTTTTTAACTGTTGGATATCCATGATGCCTATCGCAAGTTAGCTGGGGAAATTTAGAACTGCGAACAGCAGAGGAATGCCGCTACGGCAAGCCAAACAAGCCAAACGCAAACTGTCAATCATGCTGTCAGACAGTCAGAAGCAGCGTGGGACGGTGCCTCAACGTCCATCAATGAAGACAATGTGAGAACAGACTACGCATGCGCAAACCTACGAAACCGTTGGTCTATCACTTCGCATAGCACAGAAGCACAAGCACAGTCTGCCTCTCGCACACACAGGTGCCTCTCGCCAGCAATCAGCAATCAGCTAGCTTTGGGAGCAAACTCTCCTGGTGCCAGGGAATGCATTCTATTTTTAAAACAACACATTTTACATCATTTATTTTTATTTTAACAACATTTTAACACATTAAAGTTAAGAATAATTAGTAAAATAAATAAAACATATTATTTATTTTTTTAGATAAAAAAATATTTAAAAAAGACTGATATTCTTTTTCTTTCTTAAATGCCTGGGTGAGGCACTGCCTACCCTGCCTCACCTGACTGCACGCCACTGTAGAACACACATATCTAGGAAAAGTCATGAAAGGAGGGTCCTGAAATTTGATCGAGTGCAAAGATATAACATATAACTGTACATATTTACCTTAACTGTACATATCTACCTTAACTGTACATAGCTACCATAACTGTACATAGCTACCTTAACTGTACATAGCTACCTTAACTGTACATAGCTACCTTAACTGTACATAGCTATCTTAACTGTACATATCTACCTTAACTGTACATAGCTACCTTAACTGTACATAGCTACCTTAACTGTACATATCTACCTTAACTGTACATATCTTACTACTATCCATCTCCTGTATATACAGTGCCTTGCAAAAGTATTCACCCCCCTTGGCTTTTTACCTATTTTATTACATTACAACCTGTAATTTAAACATTTTTTTAATCAGAATTTTATTTGATGAATCTGCACAAAATAGTGTTAGTTTTAAATGAAATGAGAAATATATATATAAAAAAAGAATTTAAAAAAATAAAGAACTGAAAATTGGCATGTGCATATGTATTTACCCCCTTTGTTATGAAGCCCCTAAAAACTTCTGGTGCAACCAATTACCTCCAGAAGTCACATAATTAGTGAAATGAAGTCCACTTGTTTGCAATCTAAGTGTCACATGATCTGTCAGTATATACACACCTTCTCTGAAAGGCCCCAGAGGCTGCAACACCTAAGCTAGAGGCACCACCAACCAAACACTGCCATGAAGACCAAGGAACTCTCCAAACAAGTCCGAGACAAAGTTGTTGAGAAGTACAAGTCAGGGTTGGGTTATAAAAATGTGCTTTAGCAGTATGCTTGGGGTCGTTGTCCTGCTGGAGGGTGAACCTCCATCCTAGTCTCAAATCACTTACAGACTGGTACAGGTTTTGCTCAAGAATATCCCTGTATTAAGCACCATCCATCTTTCCCTCGACTCGGGCCAGTTTCCCAGTCCCTGTTGCTGAAAAACATGGATGGTGTTCTTGGGGTGATTGGATGTGTTGGGTGTGCGCCAGACATAGCGTTTTCCTTGATGGCCAAAAAGTTACATTTTAGTCTCATCTGACCAGAGCACCTTCCTCCATACATTTTGGGAGTCTCCAACATGCCTTTTTGCAAACTCAAAACGTGCCTTCTTATTTTTAGCTGAAAGTAATGGCTTTCTTCTGGCCACACTTCGATAAAGCCCAGCTCTATGGAGTGTACGGATAATTGTGGTCCTATGGACAGATAACTACAGTCTCTGCTGTGGAACTCTGCAGCTCCTCCAGGGTTACCTTTGGTCTCTGTGCTGCCTCTCTGATTAATGCCCCCCTTGCCCGGTCCGTGAGTTTTGGTGGGCGGCCCTCTCTTGGCAGGTTTGTTGTGGTGCCATGTTCTTTCCATTTGATTATGATGGATTTGATGGTGCTCCTGGGGATCATCAAAGATTTTGATTTTTTTTAGAACCCAACCCTGACTTGTACTTCTCAACAACTTTGTCTCAGACTTGTTTGGAGAGTTCCTTGGTCTTCATGGCAGTGTTTGGTTGGTGGTGCCTCTTGCTTAGGTGTTGCAGCCTCTGGGGCCTTTCAGAAAAGGTGTGTATATACTGACAGATCATGTGACACTTAGATTGCATACAAGTGGACTTCATTTCACTAATTATGTGACTTCTGAAGGTAATTGGTTGCACCATAAGTTTTTAGGGGCTTCATAACAAAGGGGGTGAATATAATGCATATATGAATATATGCACATGCCAATTTTCAGTTCTTTATTTTTTTAAATTCTTTTTTTATATATATATTTCTCATTTCATTTAAAAACGAACACTATTTTGTGCAGATTCATCAAATAAAATTCTGATTAAAAAATGTTTAAATTACAGGTTGTAATGTAATAAAATAGGTAAAAAGCCAAGGGGGGTGAATACTTTTGCAAGGCACTGTACCTCTAACTACCGTACTTGCCATACTGTACCTATCACTTATCACTACCATGTTTAATATCACTATTTGCACTTCTGGTTAGATGCTCAACTGCATTTCGTTGTCTGGTTCTTGTACTCGGCAATGGCAATAAAGTTGAATCTAATCTAATCTAATACTGGACATTAGGGGCTGTTTCCCTCCAGACACAGATTAAAGCCTAGACCAAGGCTGGACTAAATCACACTTTCAGTGAAAAAATCCTCCTTTGAAGATGCTTTTTTATTCAAAGGCGAGGGGGGTGGTCTATGTCTGGGTAGAAAACAGCCCCCTGATGTTTTGGACGGCCAGACAGTCAGTATGATCTCACTCAGCCGGTACTGCTCCGTAGTACAATTTCCTCGACTTTTATGACTCTCAGACTTTTCATATTAAACTGGGTTTATTGAAAAGGATTTTATAAGGCTTTATTTTTTCAGCACGGACACGGTCGACAAGAGCACAGACACAGTCAAAACATGTCTGCAGGGTTGAATAGGAAGCCGTTAGCGACTGACACACTACATATAACCTGCAGACACAGAGAGTGTTCTCTCCCTGGCTGTTTAGCTGAGGGGGGGGAGGGGGGGTTGGGGGTTGGTGTGATGTCAACGCTTATGACTCATATCCCATAATTCAGTGCCACTCTCTCACGCTCCATTGGCTCTCACACATGCGGAGAGGCAGCCCAAGGCGTCGTAAATGCACTGCAGAGAATTTACGACCGGTCCGTTGCCATGGCGATTATTCTCTGATGGCATCTCTGAGTACCAGAGCAGCCAAGGAAATGGATCTGGCAAATATTTGATTGCCTAATAACTCAATTACAGACGTGGAAGTGGAGATATTAAATACCAAGCGAATCAGTGATGCGAGTTCGTTCCTACGCCAAGCATAGAGAGTCTTCCTCTCCTTGTCTCCTCTCCTTCTGAATTCCGGCGTCCACCATCTTGCTTTCACCTGTCCTGTGTTTTTAAATGAGTATAGATCAGTGGAGGGGCGGCTGCTGGTGGAGGCAGAAATCGGAGGACGGGCTCATTGTAATGCATGGACCGGAATGAGGAATGGTATCAAACACGTGTGTCCTCATTCCATTCCATGCATTCAATTCAAATCGGGCTGTCCTCCGATGTCTACCTCCGCCAGCCTCCCTTGGTATAGATGGAGGGAAAAGCCCCCAAACCCCTACCCACAGCTTTTCACTGTCCTGGTGCCCCGTTTGGTGGAACGAGCTGCCTACTGCTGTCAGGACTGCAGAGTCACTACCTATCTTCCGCTGTAGATTGAAGACCTCCATCTCTTCAGGCTACATCTTAACTGTCCCTCCTAAAGACCTCTCTAAATAAAAACAATTTGAAGCATCTAGCATTGTGACTGCCAATGGCCCCTGGTCCTAACATAGATGACTTTTTGTTATGATGACTGATGGAGAGATGATTCACTTACTTAGTCAAATGTATCTGTTAAGTTTTGGATAAAGTCGTTTGCTAAATGCCGTAAATGTATTGGTTCCCAGGTGGAGGAACTGAAGACCAAACAGGAAGCTCTGAGGAAAGAACAGATAGTGAGTCAGAGCGAGCAGATGGAGACGCTTAAACAACAGTGCGACACCTCCATCCGAGGTGAGGACACACACACACACACACACACACACACACACACACCTCCCTTACATCCACTTGTTATCTTTAAGTGTATTTTCTGTAGCTGGTTTGTGAGAAATGGTACCATTCTCAATTGAGTTCCTAATTTGCTTCCCCACCGTTCATTTAGTGTGTTTGTTGTCTTCCAGAGCTCAGGACCACCCAGGAACAAGACATGGAGAACCTGGACAAAACGCTGAAGGAAACAGAGACCTCTCTCTCGGTAAGATTCTTTCATTCACTCTACATGGGGGTTACAGAGGCCGGCTAGCAATTGGAAGGTCGCTGGTTCGATCCCGCCTCATGAGGGAGGGGTTGCTGGCATCATATCTATGGTGCCTACCACTGCTGTTGTGCCCTTGAGCAAGGCACTTAATCCCTAACTGCTCCAGGGGGGCTGACCATGGCTGACCCTGTGCCTAGTGCAATAAATCCATTTTGTTGTGCAATGACAAAAAGGTTGAATCTAATCAATGCACATTGTTAGTACACAACGCAATAAACCATCGTTATTAATACAATACAATCACAACAGCAATGTCCAGGGGGGGAGGGGTGTGGCAGGGTTAGGGGAGATGGTTACGGGTAGGGAAGGTTGTATGCATGGGAGAACAGGCAGAGAACGATATCCTCCTCTCTTAAACCACAGGAGAAGATCCATGACCTGACGGTGGAGAAGGAGGCGCTGAGCGAGAAGCTGAGAGAGGAGGAGGAGAGGCGGAGGATACTGGCGGAGAAGAGCCAGGTAAGGGCGTTGTCGAAGTTGTTGTCTTGGAAACAAACACACACCCACAGACGCACACGCACGCACGCACACATGCACACACACACACCACACACACACACACATACATACACACACACACTGTCTTGGAACTCGCCACACCTCTATCTGTCAAACACTGCTACTGAGAACAGACTTCATGTCCTGGTGAGGAGAGGTGGTGTTAACTGTCAAAGTCGGACCTCCTGGCGTTTACAGTAAATGGACTGCTGCAGTGCAGTGAAGACTGTTTTGGGTGTTGGCTGCCCCCTGCTGGTCTGGAAGGGATGTTGTAGTGTCGGTTGCGGTGGTAGTGGTGGTGGTGGGTTTCTTGGAGAGCAGCGGTGTGGGGAAGAGGAAACTCTGTGTCATGGTGGTGTGAAATAACAGATCGTGAGGGAAGGGCTAGGATAGTATACTAGTATACTCATTCTCTCCCCCTCCCTCCCTCTCTCTCTCCCCCCATCCCTCCCTCTCTCTCTCCCCATCCCTCCTCTCTCTCCTCCCATCCCTCCCTCTCCCTCCCACCCCTCCTCTCTCTCCCCCATCCACCCCTCCCTCTCTCTCTCCCCCCATCTCTCCCTCTCTCTCTCTCTCCCCCCCTCCTCTCTCTCTCACCCACCCCTCCCTCTCCCCCCCACCCCTCCTCTCTCTCTCCCCGTCCCTCTCTCTCTCCCCGTCCCTCTCTCTTTCCCCCCACCCTCCCTTCCTCCCTCCTTCCCCCCATCCCTCCCTCCCTCTCCCCCCATCCCTCCTCCCTCTCTCCCCCACCCCTCCCTCTCTCCCCCACCCCTCCCTCTCTCTCCCCCCCCAATCCCCCCCTCCCTCTCTCTCCCGCCTCCCTCCCTCCAGAAGGACTCCCACACCCTGTACCTGGAGCAGGAGCTGGAGAGTCTGAAGGTGGTGCTGGAGATCAAGACCCAGCAGCTGCACCAGCAGGACAAGAAGCTCATGCAGATGGACAAGCTGGTGAGAGAGAGACACACACACACACACACACACACACAGAGAGACACACACACACACACACATACAGAGACACACACACACACACACACACACACACACAGAGACACACACACACACACACAGAGACACACACACACACACACACACATACAGAGAGACACACACACACACACACACACACACACAGAGAGACACACACACACACACACACACACACACACAGAGACACACACACACACATACAGAGACACACACACACACACACACACACACATACAGAGAGACACACACACACACACACGGACAGACACACACACACACACACACACACACACACTGAGAGACACACACAGATACACACACAGATACACACACACACACGGTGAGACACACACACACACAGATACACACACACACACAGAGACACACACACACAAAGACACACAAACACAGAGAGACACACACACACACACACACACACAGAGAGAGACACACACACACGCACACACACACACACACACACACACACACAGAGAGACACACAAACACAGAGACACACACACACACACACACACACAGAGACACACACACACACACACACACACAGAGACACACACACACACACACACAGACACACACACACACACACACACACACACACACACAGCTGTGCACCTGTTTATGGCTGATTAGTCTTCAGAAGATATTGCACACACACACGCACACATCCACGCCAAACGCCTTGAGCTTAACCCCTGTGTTTGTTTATTATAAGGGTGTGACCACTTATATCACCACATCCAAGAAAAACACACACATACACACGTATACACACACACACACATATACACACACACACACACACACGTTCCTACAAGCCTACGAGTGGCGGGCTGGAGGAGCTCAAGCTCATGATGGATTGTCTCAGGCATTTGGCGAGGAAACAAAAATGCATAAAAACACCGTGACTGGATAAGGTTGAGGCTGAGGCTGAGCCAGCGGGCTCTCAAACACACACACACACACACACACACACACACACACATTGGAACTGAACTGAACTGAACTTCACTGATCACCAGTGAGGAATTTAGAAGTCACAGACTTACAAAACACACACACAGCCACGCACACGTAAACGCACACACACACACAGACCCACGCGCACACAGACCCAGGCGCACACAGACCCAGGCGCGTGCCCGTGAACACACACTGAACTGAACTTCACTGATCACCAGTAGTGCAGCAGATTAAATCAATATTTCATAAGAATCGTTCACTTGGTGATACAAGCACCACATTTGGCACAAATGATGTCCAGGATGTACTTTCTAAGAAAAGTACGGTTTCCAGCTGAAAATCCAAGATGGCTGCCACTTTTCAAGATGGCCGCCTCATCAGATGCAAAATAACGTTTTTTGGAGTAGAACTTGAATGAACAGAAATGGGTTAATGGTCCAAACATCAAAATGAATGTATCCTTACTGGAACTCAATTGTGTCAATTGGCGTCTTTGGAGCAAACTCATCCTCAGGTTTTCCATGAATTTCAGCTTGGAAAGTTTGTGGTCCACAAGACTCACTGGGAGTTCTCAGGCTTACCCATTGACCAAGCTCACGAGCAGGCCAATGCAGTTGTTAAAGGTGATGGTGGTGCCATTGGCCTTACAGAGGATCCATCTGCACTGAGGCGGTGGATGGTGTCTGGACCAGAAGTTAGCCAGTTAGTCAACCAGTATGAGTTGGCATCTCAAGTCAAAGAAGCAAACAAAGATGTCAGGCATCATGAGCAGACCAGTCAGTCTCAGAAGTCCTTCACTGACAAGGTCCAAAAGTTGTTTGATGTGATGAAGGATCTGGGCAATCCTTTCCAGGAAGAGTCCAAAGATCTGCTCACATTGGACACAAAAACCATCGCACATCCCAGTGCTGCTGAGCTTGTAAGAACTCACTTTGAGAAAGGTCAAGCTGCCTTCAGAGACTTTTTCAATCGTCTGGGGGATGAGGGTTCCTTCTATAAGCCCATTAAAAAGAACAAAGCCGACTTCTTTCGCCAAGAGGCAGCTGCAGCTTCCAGTGACATGAAGAAGCAGGTACTCAAAGATGACTGTCGTCTGTTCTCGCAGCTTTTTATATCGTGCCAATCACGAGAGTGTGACCTGCTTGAGTTCTTTAAGCATGAGAATCAACCTTTCCCTGCTGCACTGAGTGACACAGGGAAACTCCACTCTGGCCAGAAGTCTCAGCTTTCAAAAATTCTGGAAGCTACCATTTCTCCTCCTGACAAACAACCAGAATGTGATGCCATTATCATTGATGGTTCCTCTCTTGTGCATTCATTGTCTCCTACGACATCAAAGACCTTTGAGGAATATGCTGTACAGGATGTAGTTCCAAAAATCCAGACCTACTCATCAAAGTATGACCGAACAGATATCATTTTTGATGTCTACTGGACTTCAAGCCTGAAGGCTGAAACTAGGTCAAACAGAGGTATGGGAGGTCGACGAAGAGTGACAGACAAAAACAAACTGCCACCCAACTGGAAAAGCTTCCTGCGAGACTGAGCTCTTCATGTTCCTAGCCGACAAGATAGTGACCCTGTGTCTCAACAATGTCATAGTTGTGACCAAAGGGGAGCAGGCTCTATCAAACAAGCCCATCAGCCTTGAAGGCTTAAGTCCATGTAACCATGAGGAAGCTGACTCCAGAATCTTCATACATACTCGTCATGCAGCCAAGCAACAGATGAAGTCTGTGTTGATCAAGGCATGCGACACAGATATTCTTGTTGTTGCAGTCAATGTTTTTGCGACTCTTCAGGATGCAGGCTTAGTAAGGCTTTGGGTAGAATTTGGCCAAGGTCAGTCCATTAAGTGGTTGCCTATCCATGACATGGTGCTTTCTCTTGGCCCAGAGAAATCCAGTGGCATGCTGTTCTTTCACGCCTTCACTGGCTGTGATGTTGTGTCAGCTTTTCGTGGCAAAGGCAAAAAAACGGCATGGCAAGCATGGGAGGTTTGCCCTGAAGTGAGCCCTGTCTTCAAAAAGCTCAGTCAGTACCCACCTATCATAGAGGATGCAGACCTCAACATCCTTGAGAAGTTTGTCATCACCATGTATGACAAGCAGAGCACTACAGGCAAGGTTGATGAGGCAAGACTAGAATTATTTGCGCGGAAGCAAAGGTCTTATGATGCCATTCCACCGACAAGCGCATCCCTCGTTCAGCATGTGAAACGGTCTGCCTTCCAAGCTGCCTGCATATGGGGCCAGGCAACAGTGTGCAAAATGCAAATTGAAAGCCCTGCCAACTGGGACTGGAAAAAAGATGGTGAGGTCTGGCAAGTGGTCTGGACAACCCTTCCACCGATTGTTCAGACGTGTGAGCAGTTGACGAAATGCGGCTGCAAGACTGAATGCAGAGGACGATGCAAATGTTATCGATTCGGCCTGAAGTGTACCCAGTTGTGTGCCTGTGAATGTGAGGACTAAAAGAAGAAACAGCCATGATTGCCAGCCATGTTTTGCTCAGAATTGTACAATGCAGCCTATGCTTGGACATGTTTTCTGTGTTTCCGCTAACTACAGTATAAATGAAAAAAATAATATAATAATAATAATAATAATAATAATACAAAATACAACAACAACAAATTGGGGGGGAGACAAAGACAGCCTCTACGTGGCCTTCCCTACAAGTAGCTTACAGGTCCAATAGCCAAAAGTGAAACTAATGTCTTTAATGCATCTTTTAGGAAATTGCTCAATCATTCTGGTTATTTTGTGTCCTTTTTGAAATGATAAAATAAAATAAATTTGTAGCACTGCTTAAATGCAATATGCGTATTTTGCGTATCGGAAACAACACCAAGAGAGTGTTTTTAGTTTAATTCCCATTTTATCACCATAATATTCAATAATTTTGATATTCTAAATGCAGAATTGGATTTCTCACACTCAAAAACATATATTTCAATGTATAGGCCATCAAAATAGGATTATTCAGTCAAAAACGCTGTTTGAATCCATTTCGAATGGCGGCCATCTTGAAAAATGGTGGCCATTTTGTTTTATCAAGTGGAAACCGTACTTTTCTGAGAGAGTAGGTCCCAAAGCACTTGTGTGCCAAATTTGGTGCTTGTATCACCAAGCGAACGATTATTTCATTAATCTGCTGCACTACAGTGTGGAATTTAGAAGTCATAGGCTTACAAAACACTCATACACACACACGCACACACACACACACACACACACACACACACAGAAACTGATGGTGCCAGGTAAACACTGTTTCCACACACACTCCTCCAGGCAGCAGAATGTACCAGGCGGTTGTTAGAATGTCCCAACACATATTTCTAACCCTGAATATGAATCTTCACACCGTGGTGAAACAGCGTGAACTAGACCAGAGTTATTCCAGGGGACAGGGTGTGAATATGGCCTTTAATCTGTTTAGCTGCAACGTTTGCAGGAAAAGTGCTATACAAATAAAAAGTTGTTATTATTATGATTATTATGATTATTATGATGATTATTATGATTGTGATTATGATGTATCCAGGTGGAGACCAACGTGAAGCTGGAGGAGTGCCTCAACAAAGTCCAGCAGGAGAACGAGGATTACAGGGCCCGCATGGACAAACACCAAGCACTCTCCAAGTACGTGTGTGTGTGCGTGTGTGTGTCCGCGTGGGTCTGTGCGTGGGCGTATGTGCGCCTGTGTGTGTGTGCGTTTATGCGTGCGTGGATATGTGTGTGTGTGTGTGTGTGTGTGGATGTGTGTGTGTGTGTGTGTGTGTGTGTGTGTGACTCATCTCTCATCAGACGTCTTGCTATCCCCCATCTGCTCCTCCAGCAGGGTTTGGAGAACACTCACCCTCCCAGAATCTAGCCTGTGGTGATAGACAGTCCTGGTGGCTGTGAAACTGTATCTATGAGTGTGTATCTATGAGTGTGTATCTATGAGTGTGTTATCTGTGAGTGTGTTATCTGTGAGTGTGTATCTATGAGTGTGTATCTATGAGTGCGTATCTGTGAGTGTGTATCTATGAGTGTGTATCTATGAGTGTGTATCCATGAGTGTGTATCTATGAGTGTGTTATCTGTGAGTGTGTTATCTGTGAGTGTGTATCTATGAGTGTGTAGCTGTCTCTCACCTCCTCCTCTCTCACCTCCTCCTCTCTCACCACCTCCTCCTTCTCCTCCCCCTCCTCCTCCTCCTCCTCCTCTCTCACCTCCTCCTCCTCTCTCACCTCCTCCTCCTCCCCCTCCTCCTCCTCCTCCCCCTCCTCCTCCTCCTCCACCTCCTCCCCCTCCTCCTCCACCTCCTCCTCTCTCACCTCCTCCTCTCTCACCTCCTCCTCCTCCTCTCTCACCTCCTCCTCCTCCCCCCCCTCCTCCTCCTCCTCTCCGTCGCCCCCTGCAGGCAGCTGTCCAGCGAGCAGGTGATGCTCCAGCAGACTCTGCAGAAGGAGTCCAAGGCCAACAAGCGTCTGTCCATGGAGAACGAGGAGCTCCAGTGGAAGCTGCACAACGGCGACCTGGCCAGCCCCCGCCGCCTGTCCCCCACCTCCCCCTTCCCCTCCTCGCCGCGGAGCTCCACCCCCTTCCCCCCCACCGCCAGCGCCACCTCCACCTCCCTCGCGCCCAGATAGCCTTCGCTCTGACATTCGGGCGCGGGAGTGGGAGTGGGACGCGCGCGCGTGTGCACGTGTGCGGCGCCTCGAGGAGAGAGAAAAAAAGCCCTTCCCAAGGTAACGGACGGACGGACTTCTTTCGTCGTGGCGGTTTTTCCCACGCCGCGTACGTACGACGACTTGTACATTTTGAACGAACTCATTACAAAAACTCTTTTTTTTTTGGGTTTCTCTCTCTCTCTCTCTCTCTCTCTCTCCAAAAACAAAGACAATGTTGCACAGATGCACTTACTTTAAGCGTGGGACTGGCTAACCCCTCGCTCGATTCTCCCGCCCGGCTTCTCTCACCCTTGTCTCTCCTCGGAGGAGAGAAGCGCCAGGCGTCGCCTCAGGGTCTGTACATAGCGTCTCTCACCTCGTTTTTTTTTACTAAAGACTCCTTTTTTTGTCGTTTTTATTTGTTTTTGTTTTTTTCTCGTGCATCGTGTTCCACCGTACCCCAAGAGTTGGGGCGTGTGAAATCTGAAAGTCTTCGTTTGTTTGAGCTGTCCTTTTTCCTGTGCCAGCTGCTTCATGATGAGCGATCTCATTAAAAAAAAAAGGGTGGGTGTCCCTGTTTTGGTTAGGTGTGGATTATTTTTTTTGTTGAAGTTCAGGACGTCTTTTTGAAGAGCGGAGATCAATCAAACAAACTGCTTTTTGTGTGAATCGTGTGATCTGCCCATATATGGGCATGGATATCCTGAGTTGGAACTCAATCATAATACTGTTAATCTTCAAACCCTTACATGTCTACCTTAATGGAACTGTGGAATGTATCTACCCCCTGTTGTTTATGAAATCTGTTGTTTACTGAATCCAAATATCCATTGGTTGTGTCCCAACTTACCCAGAATGCCTCAGCTAACCATATTTTTGTTTTATTTTGAACATAAATAAACACGATTAAAAAATCACATCCGCCACCCTCCTGTGGTCGCATAGGGGTGGGGGGGGGGGGTGGGGGGGTGTCTTGGCCATTGTCACATTGAAGGCGGCAAAGTAGTATAGTACCGGTATACACAATGTCTGACTATTGACGATTATAGTGTGTGTGGGTGGGCGTGAGTGTGTAATGTGTGTGCATGCATTTGTGTGTGCGTGCGTGCGTGTGTGTGTGTGTGTGTGTGTGTGTGTGTGCGTGTGCGAGCCAGCAGTCATGCATGATCTTGTTGTTGAGCTGCAGCTGTGCAGAGAGGATTCCTCCTCTGAGGTCACATGACAGATCCCTCATGTAGCGTCACTGAGCTCACAGCCTTGTCACAGCCCTACTGCACTTTACATGGAGATACCCTGCCATGCTACTGCTGGCTGGTATCTGCCAGTCTGACTGGGTACTAGAACATTCTAAATGCTCAATCAAACTAGCTAAACCATTCACAATGCCTCGTTTGGCCATTTAACTTCCTTATTGCTTTGTAATCCCATTTAGATTTTTTATTTTTGTCTAGACTATGTTAGACCTGTCAATCAGACACAGTGGGACTGTGAGAATAGTAAGGGAATTTAATTGCAGCATGGATACTTTTTATTGACTTTCAGGGCTGTTTTGGGATTTGAGATCACAATCAAAATGTCATACTTTTCCATAATAGATATCTGCTTCAAATATTAAGTTCCCAAAATGATGACACCAATAAAAGCCAGAGTAACAGTAATGATAATGTTTAAAAAAGTTTAAGACAGTTTTTTTTTTAAAGAAATAAGTTAAAGCAGAAAGTCAGATTGATATTGATACCACTTCCATAAAAACAAAACATAAAGAAATAGCTCGGTTTTATTGATCGCCTTGGTTACAGTGAGGTTGTGATTGGTTGTTCTGAGACATGACACAGCATCCTCTCGGCCTATCCGGTTTTAGTGGGAGCTCCATCATGTTGACCCTGTTGACCCTGTTTATGAACGTCAGGCTGTTTACCAGGATGGACGTCAGGATGGATGTCGGAGGCTCGGATCATCATGACGACAGATTTCAGTGAATACCACCAGCCGTGCCAGGTGTACCACACCACCCCGTCATCAGTCATGACTTGTGACGGCCCGTTGTGGTAGTGGCCGTTCAGGTTGCCGGACTCACACCTGGTGGAGAGATTGAGAATTACACGTCATTACAAGTCAGAGATCAGCAGGTGGCTGAGAGGTTAGAGAGGCCGACTAGCAATCGGAAGGACGCTGGTTCGATCCCCGCCTCAGGAGGGAGATGCATTTGAGTTGGTGACTGGAGGGTTGCTGGCATTATATCTAAGGTGCCTATCACTGCTGTTGTGCCCTTGAGCAAGGCACTTAACCCCTAATTGCTCCAAGGGTGCTGATGGCTGACCTTGTGCCTAGAGCAAAAAAAACATTTCGTTGTACTCTGTGTAATGACAGGTTGAATCTTGTAAAAAAATAAAATAAAGATCAATCTAATCATTAATCATTTAGGAGAGTGTAACTGTTTATGATCTCCTACGTGAGTTATCACGTATCGTCTAGCTAGACAATTTATTCTGTTTCTAGAACCATCGACTACTATATGGTATGTTTTATATGGTGTGTTCACACTTTTGATTGTATGACTAAGTGAGCTGGATAGTTTATATTATTTATTATTAACTCTAGTGAGCTGGATAGTTTATATTATTTCTTGTCTAAATTATTCTCCTCAATTGATTATGCTTCTCTCCTTTGTGCAACTTTTGAATTTGTAATGCGAGAATTCTGCTTTGAATATTGAACGACCATGTGAAGCCTAGATAGTGTATATCTTTATAGTCAATTCGTTTGTGATTGCACAACCCAATGGTCAGCGCACACTACGCTACCACTACTTTGGACCTTTGGTTTCCAACATAACACCAGAGACAGGTAAGCATGCAGAGGTGTACGGCAGTATTTCTGAAGGATAGATTCTTGGGACTATCCTAACTGTAACCCTCAACATTAACCCTAACCTTAACCCTTAACAATAACCCTAACCCTTAACAATAACCCTAACCCTTAACAATAACCCTAACCCTTAACAATAACCCTAACCCTTAACCGAATAGGGTGACGTCAGTGTTGGGCCGTTCAATTATCCCACAAAGAATTGACCATTTCTATAGAGGTGAACATCATAATACGTATATTTGGTGCCATGGCTAAGATGTCGATGAGACTCTCCTGTACGCGTCTCCATGGTAACCAGATCGCTTTTACCTGCTAAACCACCAGCCAGACCGGTCGTGGCGGACGCACTGGGCGTCGTTGTTGGGGTGGTCGAAGGTGCTGAACTTGACGGCACGGAGGGGACCCTCCTGTGGGCTGTTCCACTGGTCACCAGGAGGGTGGTGGGTGTCAGGGAGAGCGTCCCCCGCGTCGCCGGTGTACTCACCCAGGTGGAGCTGGTACTGGTCCTGTGGGTGGGGCGGGGGGAGAGAGGAAGAGCAGGATTCAAACCTGCCCTGGGAGGGGGTTTGCGATCTGGACATTTCAATGTACATTTCACTTGAATATGGCATGCACTGCCCCATGGCAGGGGGCCTCACAAACAAGCCCCCCGCCTCTCATTGACTCTGGGACTTCCACTCCCCCAACCCCTCTGTCTCACACACACACACACAACTTATTATTATTATTATTATTATTATTATTAACTGACAACAGTGTAATTTATATTAGTTTTACATTACATTTACTCTAATTTACAGCCTACCTAATTATTGTTCTATTGCCATTTTTTGCCATTGTCTTTTTAAACTATTTCTGCTTATATATTGTTTTTTATGTACTACGCACCAACCTCACCCAGTCCATTTCCTGTATGTGCAAATATACTTGCGCTGCGTTCATAAATTCACTCAGAGTGTCGGAGCGCACACTGGGTTCAACGTCATAAAGGGACCAAGTCATTTGATTGGACAAGAGGCATTCCATGAATGCTGATCTGATTCCAGAGCGATTTTTACGAACGCAGCCTTAGCAATAAAAAAAAATCTGATTCTGAATAGCCTATAGGGGAGGAGGGGTGTGCAGACAGACTTGTTCTGGCTCAGCAGTAGCACACTGCGATGTTCCACAGTGAGTTGAATCAGGTGTGTTGGAGCTGAGCTAGAACAAACGCCTGCACACTGCACTACCCCAGTGTGAGAGAGAGAGAGCGAGAGAGAGAGCAAGCAATCGATCATACCTGCGATGTGATACTACCCATAACCCACTGCAACCCAGTCATTTTCCTAAGCCCTGCTGAGCCGTAGATTTCTACAAACTGCCGAACATGCGTGAATTATGAAGTCAACAACGATTGATTGTCCTTGCACTACAGCGCTTGTATAAAGGAGTAGATGACAAGGTTTGGTTTGTCACAGTACCTCTACTGAAGGTCATTCCTAACTTGCCTTGGGTCAGCATGAATACGTGAGAACAAAGTGATAAGTCAACAAAGGACACAGGGTACAGGTGGTGGGGGGTTAAAAAGACAGACGTCCTTGCTCTCCAAGTCATATCAATCTGACGCGTAGACAAAATAACACAGTCTGGTGTCATGGGACAAAGAAGAAACAGGTCAATGGGTTCCATTTAGGCAGTAAACGTACCCTTTCATCGCCTACTCTGAAGTTGTCGTACTTAGCGAAGCGTTGTTTTCCTTCAAAGTCCTCCATGTTGATCCGCAGGTCGTAGTTTCCTATGGAATAGAGAAGATGGTCATTAAGAGCCAGAATGGCTAATCTAATGCATCATCAAGATGGCCACACTGGGTGTAAGTGGATGTTTGAGGTGGGTTAGCGTTAGGGTTAGAGATTGCAACACTACATTTGCACATACCTTATTTCTGCCCATTTGTACATACCTCTTTTTTGATATAGCCTCTAATTTATACATCTGCATACACCTGTACATAGCTACCTTAACTGTACATATCTACCGTAACTGTACATAGCTACCTTAACTGTACATATCTACCATAACTGTACATAGCTACCTTAACTGTACATATCTACCATAACTGTACCTAGCTACCATAACTGTACATAGTTACCATAACTGTACATAGCTACCTTAACTGTACATATCTACCATAACTGTACATAGCTACCTTAACTGTACATATCTACCTTAACTGTACATAGCTTACTGCTATCCATCCCTTGTATATACCTCTATCTACCGTACTTGCCACACTGTACCTATCACTACCATGTTTAATATCACTGGTACTTGTACTCCGCAATGACAATAAAGTTGAATCTAATCTATTATGTAAATAAACTAATATAAATTGGAAAAACTCAAGGCCCTTATGGGATACTTGTTGTCAGGTTACATGGTAAGGAAAACCTCCTGGGTGTGTATGTGCATAGATGAACCCCTGTCTGTCTACCTTGGGAGGTGAGGTGGTGTGTATAGATGAACCCCTGTCTGTCTACCTTGGGAGGTGAGGTGCTGTGTATAGATGAACCTGTCTGTCTACCTTGGGAGGTGAGGTGGTGGAGGGGGTCGTTGCCTAGCCAGAAGTCTCCATCGGGGGACTGGATGTCCCCGAAGCCGTGCTTGTACTCCACCCATCCCCTAGAGGGCGACAGACACACAGACAAAAAGGTGCTGTGAAGATAGCTGAAGTCAATACAGTACATCCAGGTTCACTGTTTGAAAGTGTTGAGTCAGTTTTCCAGCAAGTATACTTTGAAACCAACCATTGGAGTAAATCATCATCTAATAATACACACGCATGGATGTCTCACAGTCTTACACAAACACTATTTATTTTAATAAAACATTATTTCATCTCACAACTTCTTCATCTAAGAATGACTGTATCCAGGCTCATCTCAAATGTAAATGTGTTTCACAGTGTGTACTGATTTGTTAAATTCTCCAGATAGCATCAATACTCTTTACATTCCACTGTGTGTGTTCGAGTGGAGGCTGGGGGAGGTAGAAATCGGAGGATGTGTGTTTGAGACTATTCCTGATTCCATTCCGTGCTTTACAATGAGCCTGTCCTCTGATTTCTACCTCCCCAGATTAAATTAGATTCAACTTTATTGTCATTGCAGAGTACACGTACCAGACAACTAAATGCAGTTTAGTATCTAACCAGAAGTGCAAATAGTGATATAAAACATGACAGTGATAGTTATAGGTACAGTATAGCAAGTATGGTAGTTAGACGTATATACAGGTATGAGCTATGTACTGTACAGTTAAGGTAGGTATGTGTACAGTATGGTATGTACAGATGTATAAATAGAGGCTATAACAAAAAAGCTATGTGCAATATGCAAAAATATGGTATTGTAAACAGCAATAGGGTGCAAAGGGTAATTGAGTAAAAGGTAATTGAGTAAAGGGTAATTGAGTGATTGAGCAAAGGGTAATTGAGTGTTCACATTGACCATGATGATATGTTTATACCACCACACAGCACTGTTACAAAACAAACCGAACTATACTCCTGTCATCCCTGTCTCCCACCCACCTGTCGAAGTTCTCCTTGCCGTCTCTCCTCCTCTGGAACACGGTCCAGCCTCCCCCGTCGCTCATGTCACAGAACACCATGAAGGAGGTGGGAGAGCTGCCGGGCCGGATCACATACAGGCCGCTGGCTGCGTTCCCGTCGGCGAGCACATCGGAGCAGTCTGCAGATACGCCGCCAGGGGGCAGTGAAGGAGCACAACCAGCGTTCAGAGACACTTTACATTTATTTAAATAGATTTTTCAGTCAAATCTGACCATGGCAATTGTTGTTGAACTGGTTATTTCTAACAACGTGCTTCTGCCATGACCCACCACTCTTTTTCAATTACATTTATAATGATCAATTACATTTTTCAATTACATTCAATTATATCTCTGCATCTTTTCCTTTTCTTTTTTTTAAGATATCATTTTATTTAAATATAGGGTTAGATATAGGGTTATTCCACCTATTTACTGTCTAATATCTATACTACACCTTGGGTATAAGTTTACTTCCTGAATATGGAGCATGCAACAATTAAAATGTTCATTCCATGAGGTAAATTCTACTTAGTACTATTCTATCTATCTATCTATCTATGTTTTGTATTTCTATGCAGGTAACCTCTGTAGTGGTCCCCAGCCTGGAGGTGTGTGAGGGGGATCTGAGGCAGCCTCTGGGCCTGGCTGTGTTGGAGCTCCTGGATGTAGCGCTGCTGGTCCTGGACCTCCTTCTCCAGCTTATGGATCACCTCCTGCAGATGCACCACCAGCTCCCCGCAGGGCACCGGGACCTGGAGGGAGAGACACAGACGCTGTTCAACCAAGGCTGGTATCCAGGAGTCTTCGGGGTGAGGTAAAACTGATTTTTCTTACAATTTGTTGCAAACTTGTGAGTGAACGAACACACTCACACACACACACACACACACACACACACATACAATGCACCAACACTTCAAGCCAGTTATATTCATGAACTGTCCTGAATATCAAATCAAATCAAGTTTTATTTGTATAGCGCATTTCTCACAAAATGTGATCCAATGCGCTTCACATGATGACAGAACAAGCAGGCAAAGGTAAAAAACCTGAACACTTCATCCAGGAAAATTCCCTTGCAGCCCTCTACTCATAGCGACTACTACCAGTTTGCCTACCGGCGCACAGCAGCGGCCCCCAAACCCCCCCCCCCCCCCCCCCCCCCCGGGGGGCCCCCAGCCACCCCACACACCCGACCCACCCCACCACCAGCATATATATAACAGAATATTGGTTTTAAATTATTCGTTCATCGTCATCAGCTGTGATAAAAACAAAAAAAAGCTTACCGACAGACATTCCACGAGGAACAGAAGTCCTACAGCGGCTACCTTCGACCCTCCGGCTGTCCCCATGGTGACTGAGTGATGTTGAACATGCAGCGTCAGGTCTGTTCACTCTACCCCCCTCCCTCGATCCTCCACTACCCCCCTCCCTCAATCCTCCACTACCCCCCTCCCTCGATCCTCCACTACCCCCCTCCCTCGATCCTCCACTACCCCCCTCCCTCGATCCACCACTACCCCCCTCCCTCGATCCTCCACTACCCCCCTCCCTCGATCCTCCACTACCCCCCTCCCTCGATCCTCCACTACCCCCCTCCCTCGATCCTCCACTACCCCCCTCCCTCGATCCTCCACTACCCCCCTCCCTCGATCCACCACAGAGGAAGAGACACCCTCTTCTAACCCTAACACCTACTTTAATAAAACGATCGGTTCGTTCCCAGAATAGATGCCGAATCGCATCTATCTTGCTAATAGTTATGGTTATGGAATTGAGAATAGGGTCACCTGATGAGCCTTGATCTGTGGCAATTGCTATCTCCAGTTGGTCTTCTTTGGTCTGGTTGTTGACCTTGTCAGACCTGGTTGTGTCTAGTGGGTTGTTGATAAAGGAGGGGGGGTTCTTTTGTAGTGTCTCGCTCTAGCCTCCTTTCTCAGATTGGTTCTGTCTTTTAGTTGGACTGCTTACTGTTATTGTAAGATTGTCCTTCAATTCAACTGCTGTGTGTGTCTGTGTGTGTGTGTGTGTGTGTGTGTGTGTGTGCGTGTGTGTGTGTGTGTGTGTGTGTGTGTGTGCCTGCGTGCTTGCGTGCGTGCGTGCGTGCGCGTGTGTTCATTCTACAATGGATCGTTGTCAGAGAGAAGAGAAGATAGGGATTGACAGCAGCGGTACTTCTCTCTCTCCCCATCTTCCTCTCTCTCCATCTTCCTCTCTCCCCATCTTCCTCTCTCAGCATCTTCCTCTCTCTCCATCTTCCTCTCTCCCCATCGTCCTCTCTCTCTCTTTACTGTATCAATGGCCTTTTCTCAGTTGTTAGAAACACGATTCCTCCCGTCCTTCACTCACATTCTACTCAAAACTTGTCGGAGGAGAATATCTAGGTTCTTTCCCTTGCTTAGATATTCTCCTCAATCAAGGAAA
>NC_137676.1:56797110-56822412 GCF_963989245.1 Nansenia antarctica
TATCCAAAGCGACTTACAATAAATACATTTGTCAGTGAATTAAGTGAATCATCTAATCTATCCATCAGTCATCGCAAGAAAAAGGTCATCTATGCTTCGGCCAGGGGCCATCATAATGCAGTCATAATGCTAGAAGAAGGAAGAATTCTGTGTTTTTTTGCGGTCACTATAGAGCTCTCTACTGTGATGGAGAGATCTTGAGGATATATCATATGGTGTGTGTGTGTGTGTGTGTGTGTGTGTGTGTGTGTGTGTGTGTGTGTGTGTGTATAGAGCGTTAATGCAGATGGGGCCTCATCAGATGACTCCTGGGTGGACACTCTAAGACCACAGACAAAACGTCTGGTGTAAGCAGATCTGTTTCTCTCTCTCTGTTTTGCTTGCTTTCTTACTAGGAATGTTTCCCCATTTTTAAGTGTCTCCCTCCTGTCAGCATTTCATGTGTCTTATTTCACAAGGTCTCTCTCTCTCTGTCTCTCTGTCTTTCTCTCTCTCTCTCTCTCTCTCTCTCTCTGTGTGTCTTTCTCTCTCTCCCCCCCTCTCTCTCTCTATCTCTCCCCCTCTCTCCTCTCTCTCTCTGTCTCTCTCTGTCTCTGTCTCTGTCTCTCTCTCTCTTTCTGTCTCTGTCTCTCTGTGTCTGTCTCTCTCTCTTTCTGTCTCTCCCTCTCTCTCTCTCTCTCTGTGTCTGTCTCTCTCTCTCTTTCTTTCTCTGTCTCTCTCTCTCTGTCTCTGTCTCTCTTTCTCTCTTTCTGTCTCTGTCTCTGTCTCTCTCTCTCTCTCTCTCTCTTTGTCTCTCTCTCTCTGTCTCTGTCTCTCTCTCTCTCTCCCTCTCTCTGTCTCTCTCTCCCTCCCTCCCTCCCTCCCTCTCTCTCTCTCTCTCTCTCTCTCTCTCTCTCTCTCTCTCTCTCTCTCTCTCTCTCTCCAGTGGTTCTCTCATGGCGGTGGGAGCAGGGTTGCTGTACGGTACCTCGTTTGTTCCGGTTCTCTACATCAAAAATCACGCTTCTGTCAAGGACAGCCACTTCGCCGGAGCTAGCCAGTTTGGTACGTCACTCATCTCCATAACCCCCTGTCTTCCTGGTCTGAATGACACTACCCCTATCTCTCCCTGTCTGAATGACACTACCCCTATCTCTCCCTGTCTGAATGACACTACCCCTATCTCTCCCTGTCTGAACAACAATTAGTCAGGAGCCCTTGACGTCGCCACAATTATTGGCACCCCTGGAGATCATGAAAATCTGTCATCAAGAAATAATGATTTCTATATTATACACTCACACGGTAAGTGTGTATATAGATGTACACTATATGGACAAAAGTATTAGGACACCCGAACATCATACCCATATGTGCTTGTTGAACCATTCATATGGAGTTGGTCCCACCTTTGCTGCTATAACAGCTTCCACTCTTCTGGGAAGACGTTTAGATGGTTGCGGGGATTTGCATTCCAATTCATCCCAAAGGTGTCGGATGGGGTTGAGGTCCGAGCTCTGTGTGCAGGCCAGTCAAGTTCTCCCAGACTAAACTCGGCAAACCATGTCATTATGGACCTCACCTTGTGTATGGGGGCAGTGGCATGCTGAAACTGGAATGAGTCTTCCCCAAACTGTTGCCACAAAGTTGGAAACATACAATTCTCTAGAATATAAAAAAAAAGCTCTAGAATCGCATTGTATGCTGTAGCATTAAGATGAATGAATGATGATGAATGGACTTTATTGTCATTGCTACAGTACAGGTACCAAACAACGAAATTTAGGAGATTCCCTCTCACTGGAATTAAGGGGCCTAGACCAAACCATGAAAACAGCCCCAAACGATAATTGAAAACAGCCCCAAACGATAATTGTGTCCACATACTTTTGTCCATATAATGTGTATGTATATATATATAGATAGATAGATATAGAAAGAAATATACACACACTGTATATGTATTTATACAGCACCTTTAAACGTTTGGAGTGTAGAGCCAAAATAAGAAAACATGCTTTATTAAACATTACTTATCGTCATATGTGACGGCAGCTGGTGAAACCAACCAATCGCCAACCAATCAAATTGTTTGGACTTTTATTCCGGAAAATGTAAATACATTTCAACATTGTTGAAAATCAATGAAACACTCGCTAGTCGAGCCAAAACATTGCAACGCAATGGATTCGGTGAGTAATCCCCACTGCTACCTAGTTAACTATAACTCTACTTTACATTGTTAGCAGGCTCACAAAACAAGCTGTGTTAGTTGACTAGCGAATAGCGATGTGTGTCATTGATTTTTAACAACGTTGACATTTATTGACATTTTCTGAATAAAAGTCTGAACATTTGATCGACTGCTGACTTGTTCCTGGTTTCACCAGCTGCTGTCACATATGTTTCAGAGTCATTCAAATAGAAGGATGCAATAGGGTCTCTCCAGTCCAGACCCTGGTTTGATGGTGTGATGGTGTGATGGTGTGATGGTTTGATGGTTTGATGGTTTGATGGTTTGATGGTGTGATGGTTTGATGGTTTGATGGTGTGATGGTGTGATGGTGTGATGGTGTGATGGTGTGATGGTGTGATGGTTTGATGGTTTGATGGTGTGATGGTTTGATGGTTTGATGGTGTGATTGTGTGATGGTGTGATGGTGTGATGGTGTGATGGTGTGATGGTTTGATGGTTTGATGGTTTGATGGTGTGATGGTGTGATGGTGTGATGGTGTGATGGTTTGATGGTGTGATGGTTTGATGGTGTGATGGTGTGATGGTGTGATGGTTTGATGGTGTGATGGTGTGATGGTTTGATGGTGTGATTGTGTGATGGTTTGATGGTGTGATGGTTTGATGGTTTGGCGGTCTCGTCCGTCGTGTTGCAGATCTGGACTACGTCTTTGCTCAGTTCAGTGGGATCTTCCTGACCAGCACGGTGTATTTCCTGCTCTACTGCGCCGTCATGAAGAACAGACCCAAGGTCTACCCTCGAGCCGTGCTGCCTGGTGAGACACACACACACACAGCAGTACCGCAGTGGCATAGTCTGTGTTATATATTATATATTATAAATATTTTATTGTGTGTGCTTCTTTCTGTCTCCAGGGTTTGTCTCCGGGGTGATGTGGGGCGTGGCTACATGCTGCTGGTTCCTGGCTAACGGCTACCTGAGCGCCGTGGTTAGCTTCCCCATCATCACCACGGTGAGTGTGTGGTCTGCTGCATGACCACCCACATCAATGTGAATCAATTAATCAATATACAATCAAACAACATGATTTTTGTAAGTCGCTTTGGACAAAGGTGTCTGCTAAATGCCCTAAATGTGCATCAATCAATCAACCTTTATTTATATAGGGCCTTTCGTGCAAAAATGCAATACAAGGTGCTTAACAGTCAAATGAAAATAGGACGATAGAATTACAATACAAAGTACAGTAAAAAGAGAAACAACAATACAATTAAATATAGCAATACAATACAACTAAACTAAAAGAATGCCAAGCTAAAAAGCTTAATGTTTTAAGATGACCTTTTAACCCATTAAGGCCTAAAACGAGAATTAGAATAACCCCCTAAAACCTGACGGTTTTCTGGAAATTCAACAAAAGTGTCAACGCCTACTAAAAAAGATATTTCTCAGCCTCTGTAGCAGATAGAAACGAAATTCAAAAAGTATTTAAAAGCTTACACCAGTGGCTTTCATCGGGATTTGAGTTTATTATTTATTAAGGAGTCCAAACCTTCATTAAAAATAATTTAAGCACTATTTTCAATAAAAATAAATAAAAATAAAGTGTGGCAGTTCAGTCACAGAGGGCAGGACAGAGGGCAGTCCCCTCACATAATCCATGTCAGCTGCCTGGTTGTCCTGAAGGTGTAGATACCTGGAAATCCAGATATAGATTCATGTAAGTTACCTTGGATGAAAGCAATATAACACATACACCATTGGAAGAAATATAAATAGTTATCTTTAGCCTACTATAATAATAATAATAATAATAATAATAATAATAATAATAATAATAATAATAATAAAAGACACCAAGTAATAGGAGACATAAACATAGTCATTTCTTATTATACTATCATCACAATGAATTAGTATTATTATTGTTATTACCTCCAGAGACAAATCTGTCCCGGGACATGTGCTTTGGGAAATTGGTCTTGAAGAGATCTTTCTTCTGTTACCAGTAGTCTCTTCGAACTGACAGTATAAGAAGCCCCATACTGATGCACGGGCCAATAAAAGTCTTCATCTCAATCAATCAAATGCATTTCTGAAGAAAGTGATCGCAGCTCTCGGTAATCCACTGTGAATACTGTTCGCACAAAAGGTCAAATCTAATAACGGTCAACTAGGTAGCAAGAGACTGGCTGTGTTCGGAATAGCATACTAGCATACTACTCATACTAGATATGACGTAGATTTTGAGTATGCAGTGCGTTCACACTGTACAGTATGCGAGATTTGAGTATGCGAGAAATTTAGTATGCGAGCAATATTTCCGGGATAATTGAAGTCTGTTACGATGGACACTTGGCGTACTGCTTCCCCAAAATGCATTTCGCGTCCAGGGTTGCAGGGTTGCGTCCAGGGTTGCCAGATGGGGCGGGTTACCGCCGAATGGGCTACTTGATTTTGAGGTTATAGAAAGTTTAGGCTGTAAATTGTCAAAAACTTGCCATACAGCTGTTATTTACATTGTCCGATAGCCTGGGAACCGAAAGCTTGCAATAAACATCGTTTTTTCACATATTTGAGTGTGCAAATGCTGCTTTTTTGCACTCTATTTGATACTCTTCAGTTGCAGCACCCCAGCTAAGTCTGATCACGGATGAGCGGTGGTATTTTCACTATACTGGGAATTAACATGGTGAAATGCATTCTTAGACAAGGCTACGTCGTCATGATTACAAATATGCCACTTGAAATGCATGAAATCCAAGTTTATTTGTGTCTTACACACATGTTCGCCTAGTATTTGACTGATTATAACCCAATCACGAATGATCCCAGTATTGTCGCTTCAGACGGACAAGTTGGTTGTGTTGTGCTTGCTGCAACACAATTATGTTATTGCTCATATATATTTATTTTAATCATGTTCTTTTACCAACTGCTAAGACAACAATATAGTAAACTAGTTACTTGAGCTAGCTAAAGATATTGGCCCCCCAAATCATTTTACAACTTGTTATGTTACGATGTTTCTGTCGAACTCCGTAAGTAAAGGTATGTAACGCAGTGTGCGTTCGTAAATTCGCTCTGAGAGCGCCGGAGCGCACACTGGGTTCAACGTCATAAAGGGACCAGGTAATTTGATTGGACAAGAGGCATTCCTTGAGTGCTGATCAGATTTCCAGGGCAAATTTACGAACGCAGCCGTAATATAGCTAGGAACAGAAGACGGAAACAATCGTCAGATCAGATATATAAACGGGTTATTTTGGTAAATTGGACACATTTTGGGAATATATGTGGTTACTTTCTTGCCTGAAAACATATTAAAACTTCATAAAATGACATGTTAACACTTGTAAAACCAAAAGTACAGGTTTTAGCTAATGGAGGTTTAAAATGGAGGTTTAAATTCGCCGCTCCCGGCGAAATGCATTCTGGGAGGCAGTATGCATACTGTGTACTGTAAACTGTCGGCTGGTTTTCGCATACTTATTATGAATTTAGTAGGCAGTATGCAGTATATACTCATTGAGTATGCAGTATGCTAGTATACCATTCCGAACACAGCCAATGTTTTTCGGGAGGAAAAGCAGCGAAGAAAAGTATGTCAGAGTACTCTCACAACGAGTATGACAGCACATCATGTTGAATGAAGCTGCCCCTCTGCATGCTGGTTGGAGGTCCACATCAGAGGATTGTCTAATGGTGATGTGTTTCTATCTCCACAAGCCTCCATTGTACGACACATGTTGTGTTGTGTTGGTTTTGGTGTATTGACGTGTGTGTGTGTGCCTTCAGGGTCCTGGTCTGATTGCAGCATTGTGGGGAGTTGTGGTCTTTAAGGAAGTGAAGGTAAGTGTGACATCCTCTCCACTCTCTCCTCTCCTCTCCTCTCCTCTCATCCACCTCTCCTCTCCTCTCATCCAGCTCTCCTCTCCTCTCCTCTCATCCACCTCTCATCCACTTCTCCTCTCCTCTCCTCTCCTCTCCTCTCCTCTCCTCTCCTCTCCTCTCCTCTCCTCTCCTCTCATCCACCTCTCCTCTTCTGTTCCCCAGGGTTGGTGTAACTACCTCATCCTGGCTGTGGCTTTCTCATTGGTCCTGGCTGGAGCCCTGCTGACAGCCTTCTCTAAGACGTAGTGACTGCCCGCTGCCACACGAGGGCAGACTATGACAGGGGTGATTACTTACAGTGGGGTGCAAACATTTGGGCACCGCTGGTTTAAATGTCTGTTACAATTAATCTCCAAGTGATTGAAAGCAAACCTGAACACTAAATGCTACATGTCACCTTTCTGCACATTTTAAAGCAAGGTTTCTTTTTCTTTTAACTTTTTCTTTTAATTTTTTTAAATAACCCTAACCCATTTTTTTAGTTTTTAAGTTATAAAAAAGGAAAAGAGCCCTGTGCAAAATTTGGGGAACCCTTTTTTTGATTATTTTGTTACCTTTTGAGAAGATGATTACTTAATTAATTAAGGCCCAGACCAAGGTGATTTACTCGTTAGGGCTTAAATTAGTCAGGTGAAATATAATTCCAGGGTTGAACTATAATATCCTGAAGTAACTCCATGCCGACTGCGGTGGCTGTTGTGTCTGGTGTTAAAAACCATGGGTTCCTCTAAACAGTTGTCCAAGGATGTCAGAATATAGTCGTTATAGAGTAGATAGTTCACTTCCACTATCACAGAGTAGGCTACAAAAAACTATCGCAATGTTTCAAACTACCCATTTCCACTGTCAGAAACATCATCAGAAAATGGAAAATAAATGGACAATTGAAGTCAAGGTAAAATCTGGACTTATATTATATGGACTAATATTATTGAAAATATGTGTAGAGAATGGGGAAAATGTCCAAAAACAAGAATTGAAAGACTCTTAGCTGGCTACAGGAAGCGTTTGCAAGCTGTTATAGCTGCCCGAAGAGGAGTTACAAAGTACTAGCTGACAGGGTTCCCAAACGTTTGCACAAGGCAAAAGTTTTATTGAAACTGTAAAAAGTTCAAACTAAAAAGTTATCTTGCTTTATAATGTGAGGAAATATGTTACGTTTAACTTTGTAGCAGGTTAGGTTTGCTTATTTTCACATAGATATTAAGTGTAAAGGACATTTTGACTAGGGGTGCCCACATTTTTGCACCCCACTGTATTACTTAAACTGGGTGCCAAACTGCATGTTTACTGTCCCTCAAGAGAGAATTCTCTCAACAAGAACTCACACATGAACCTCAACTCCAACAAGAACACACGAACACAACAAGTAACCTAGGTGTACACACACACACACACACACACACACACACACACACACACACACACACACAGTAAACCGATATCCCTCACCCCCCATGTGGGTCTTGAGCACAGCCATGTGTACGTACGGGTAGATTTTATTATCGCCATGTTTTCTTAATGTCTTTAACAGGAATATTGTATTGTGTGTATATCTTACACACTTTCTAATATGTTTCCATGGTTAGTGTGATAGTTTGTCTAGTGTTCTCGGGAATGTAGTAGTTACTGCCTTATTTTTTTATCACAGCTTTTATACTTTTCCACTGTAATTAATTACTTAATCATGATGTGAAATGACTGTTTTTCAACTGTATCAAGGGACTTGTGACACACGTATGACATGATGATATATGTAATATTATGCTTTATATTATAAATTTTTCCTCACGTTTTGAATTGTGTTGATCAATGTGCTTTAGTGGACTCGTGTATATACTCGTTTGCACACAATGACTTTGCACAGTCATAATGTTGACAATAAAACAACCTCATTCCATCTTCTTTTTTCTTTTTTAATATAAATATGTACGATTACATCTGTGTCACAGGTGCCAGTGAGTGAGAGTCCTTGGTAGGAGCTCTATCAGATCTCACTGCCTGGATGGTCGTATCAGCTAACAGGATCTTACGATGTAGCAATCTTATGCAAATCAATTAAGAGACCACTGCAAAATTATAAATTTCTCTGGTTTTACTATTTATACCTATGTATTTGAGTAAAAATAATATTTGTGTTTTATTCTATAAATAACATTTCTCCCAAATTTCAAATAACAATATTATCGCAGGGTTCCCACTCGTCCTGGAAAACCTGGAAATTCAGAGACTAGATTTCCAGACATGGAAAACCTGGAAAATTGACTAAAAAGGCCAAATATCGTGGGAACAAATCTATGTTGTCCTGGAAATGTATTATAATTGTAATAGTATTTTAGCCCCTCACTTAAATCGCATGTAAACCTAGGTGTGTGTTCTGTTTGAAACTCGACTGTTGGACTGTTGGTAGCATTATAGCAGCGCTGCCCAATTTTGTTTTTGGCCCGCCATGGCATTTAGTCTCTAGATCTGCTAACTGTTTCTATCCTGGTGATTGTTGCAATAGATATAATTCATTTGGATGGGTCTTAAACAAGAAAATGGCTGACTTCCCACAATGCCGTTCCCCAATTAAGGAAATTAAAGCCTGTAATGAAAATGAAATTGATATAGTTTTATGAAATTTCAACCTCAACCTTCTTCCTGTTCTAAAATGGTAATTGTATTCCTGCTATATTCATGGAACAAACCGTATGTCACCTCATTATTCTATCCAGACTGTTTGAGAGGTCATTATTCTATCCTTGTAGCTACAGTATCAGTGTACCCAGGTGGCAGGTTGTAGGTCATAATGTTGTCCACATGAGGGCGCTGATGATCCCACTATTTTCATTTTCCAGAAATGTGAGTTGAAATAAAGCCAAAGCAGTGTTTCAACAGCATTACAATTATGCCACAAAATATTGTTAGTAAGATGAGTGAGTAGAATTAATTTGAATGACCATTGGTCATCTCTCTCTCTATGTGAGATTATATGTAAGAATGTAACATTTCTTTATGAAGTATTCACCTTGTAATAGTTGTATCAGTATCAGAATCAGTAATATTAAAGCCTCATTTGAATCATTCTATTTGATCTTTATTGCACTAAATAAGCACACACTCAACAATTCTTAGCACATAGTGATACTTACATTGGAGTCACATTATCAATATTAGATATGTTTTGCTATCAACAAAACATTGCCAAACGTCTCTGCCAAACATTCATGTGAAAACTGTTATTATTATAATTGCTCTACAGCCTGACAGTATACACCTTTTCTCCAAATAGGAGTCAGTTTAACCATTCTTACTGTTCTAAAATGGTAATTGTATTCCTGCTATATTCATGGAATTAAATGTATCACCCCTTTATTCTATCCAGACTGTTTGAGAGGTCTAGTTTCCTCCTTGTGGCTACAGTATCAGTGTACCCAGGTGGCAGGTTGCATGTCATAATGTTATCCGCATGAGGGCGCTGATGATCCCACTGCTTTTCCATTTCATGGAGTGGAATGCTTCTGTGCTGCTACACAGCTGGATAAATTCATCAATAATAGGAGGCCTTTCATATAAATACATTGGAAAATATAAAATAGTTGTTTATACTGCTGCTGAAATAATTCGGAGTTCCAGATGTGTGATAGTTTCAACCACTGAATAGAAAATATTCTCATGTGGTTCTGGATTCACCAATTCGCTTTGTGTTGTGCTGTCGACAATTGACCACCAGAGGGCGCCATGCCTCGTGTTTCTGCTATATGGCCGTGATGATAGCGCCCTCACGTGTTTATACATTAGTATTGCAGTGTATCATATGAGTGCTACGTAAACGCAGTTACAAAGGGTATTGTTCATTCAATGTACATAGTTTTGATCTCAATCATTTTTAATAAATAATGTCAACTCATTCATATTGTAGCGAACGGGAATCTTCTAGTGTAACTCGCCCCATGCGGGAGTCGAACCCCGACCTCCCACATAACCGACAGCCGCGCTAACCATTAGACCAAGAGAGTTAACTCCCTTGGAGGAGCTGTTAACGGGGCCTCATACAGGATCGTTACACTATCCTCACCGTTCGGGAAAGCGTGCCCTCACGCTTCACTATGTCAAGTCCCTCACGTGGACACGCTCTCCGATGGCCTTCCTTCCATCCCACTTCTGACACCAGTGTAACAAACGGGAATCTTCTAGTGTAACTCGCCCCATGCGGGAGTCGAACCCCGACCTCCCACATAACCGACGGACGCGCTAACCATTAGACCAGCGTTTCCCAAACTGTGGGGCGCGGGGGTACTGCAGGGGGGGCGCAAAAAAAAAAAAAAAAAAAAAAAAACTGTGGGAATACTGCTGCCTTTTGCAACATCGTACCTGTGTGAGATAGGCTTTTCTGCTGTTGTTGCTATCAAAAGCAAATACAGGTCGAAGTTGAACATTGAGAATGAACTGAGAGTGGCAGTCTCAAAACAACAACCCCACTTTGAGAAGATTTGCAAGGCAAAGCAAGCACACACAAGTCATTGATCGTAATTGTGATAGGAATGTGTAGAGTAAGAATAGTGATGCAGTAGAAATTAGTTAATGTTGATATGTTGACTATTTCAGTGGCACAGGATCATTTGCCAAGCACTTATGTTCCTTTTCAACCCATAATAAAATATAAAACTATAGTTGGATATATGTGTCTTGTTATTATTAGAAGAGAAAATGTAATGTTTGTACAACTTTATACAATTAATTATATCAATCTAGGTGGGGACCGGGTTAGGGGGGGCTCGAAAATATTTCCAATTACCCAAGGGGGGCCTGATTGAAAAAGTTTGGGAACCGCTGCATTAGACCAAGAGAGTTAACTCCCTTGGAGGAGCTGTTAACGGGGCCTCATACAGGATCGTTACAATATAGACAAGAAACAGGCACACTGATTTTCTTCACCCTTTGTGTGAAGTGACGTAGTACGTAAACATGTTATACGTTTTGCTATCACTATGGTTACGTCTCTTTAGCCAATGCGTGTGACCTAAATTCAAGTTAAACATCGCTTTATCCAAAGTCACTGGAGCTGCCAAGTCTCACGCTTTGGCCGTGAGACACACGCATTTCAACCAGTTCTCACGCTCTCACGCCACACCTAAAATTTGTCACGCCGAAAAATAACGATTGTTTTGCGGGACTTATTTTTGAAATTCCTTTAAATAAAGCTACCGGACACGAGTTTCGTGGCATCTTTCTGCACGCGAGTTAACTTGAGTCTGCAATCGAAGCGGGGGGCGGCGTTCCATACTGGAAGAACCTGTGTTCACGCGAGCTGCATGTAGCGTAGCATCAGTGTTGCCAGATTGGGCTACTTTTGGTCACACTGGACGGGTGGATTCGGCAGCTTTTAGACTGGTTGGGCTGGAAATGGTCAATTTCGTCTGGCAACCCTGGTATAGCTAAATATGTGCATACGTATCTGGTAGCCTGGTACTTTCAAATCGCAAGTTGTTTCATCCTTTGTTCTCTTTTTCGGGGTGATGGAGGAGAGATTGGCAGTGAAATTCCAGATAAAATCCATGATGGGACTTTGCTCATCATCCTCCGTCCTCACACTCATGGTTTCCCCCCTCCATTAATCTTCTGTTATTCAACACAAGTGTGAAAACGGATTGTATCCTTTATCTCAGAGACACTATGGCATACCGTTTCTTAAATAGGCCTACTCACTTAATTTGGGTGAGATGATAGGCCTACTTTGCAACTTTACAGTTTTGGTAACTTTTTGTTTCTCTACTGTAACATTACCAGGTAGATTAATGATATGTTTTTTGAGGGACCCCCAATTGTTGTATTTGGTATTATTATTATTATTATTATTATTATTATTATTATTAATTACAATTTACAATACAAATACAACAATTGGGGGTCCCTAAAAAAAACACAAAAAAACGCCAAGGCCTCATTCTGACCCCGGAAAAACCCTGGTATGTCCTGTATAACATGAAAGCCATCTATGAGCAATGCACTGTATATAAGATGATGACCAAGGGTCTTTCTGCTGCTGACCAAGAGGCTGAGTCCAGTTGATGGGGCCCAATTTTCTTTTAGACTCTGTAGGCTACTGTATTTGTTTATTAAGACTTACATAAATATGATATATTGTCTGAATTTGTCTTGTCAAATGTTCCAATTATTTTCATTTCTTGTGCTGGTTTATTGTGAACAACATGTAAAATTGCAGGAAACTAGCACAAATAATTGTGTGGGAGAGAGGGGCCGCCGCTTCCAAAACATGCACAGTTTTGGGTCGCTCCACCGCCAAAATATCTCACTCCAAACTTTTGGTGAAACTTGGCATCCCTGGAAGTGATTGTCAGGCTGTGTTTTAGGGAGTTTCTGGTTTAAGAGTCTGTTACTATAAGACTCTGAAGACAGTCAGTGTCTGGCAGGACAGGATGGAACACACTTCACTCTACATCATACTCTGTGAGTACTGTGTGTGTGTGTGTGTGTGTGTGTGTGTGTGTGTATTTGCGTTTGTTTTTCTGTTTGTATTACGTTTGTGTTTGTATATGTGTGTTTGTGTGTGTGTGTGTGTGTGTGTCTGTAATTATGATGATTTTGAGATTGAAGAAGATACTAGGATACTCAATTGAAACATATTCATTCAGTCCAGCATATAGGCGACACAAGGCACAAAGGACGACTCAGTGAGACTTATGATACATGACACATATTATACATTTAGATTTTTTTTATTATTAATTAATTTATTAAGTACATCTGGTAATCATTAGGTCACGTGACGGTAACATGAGTACCGAAAAACAACATTCCAGACTAGGGGGGGAGGTGAGGGGAGAGGGGAGGTGAGCAGAGGAGAGGAAAAGAAAGGAAAGGAAAGGAAAGGAAAGGAAAGGAAAGGAGGGGAGGAGGGGAGAGGAGGGGAAGGAGAGAGGGGAGGGGAGGGGAAAGGAGAGGAGAGGGGAGGGTAGGAGAGGAGGGGAGGGGAGAGGAGGGGAGGGAAGGAGAGAGGGGAGGGGAGGGGAGAGTTGAGGGGAGGGGAGAGTTGAGGAGAGGAGAGCTGACCACACACACATCTCTCTCTCTCTGCTTCTCTCCCTCTTTCTATCGCTCTCTCTCTCCCCGTCTCTCTCGTTACTAGGAGGTTACTAGGATGTGACTGAGTATGCATATCATGTGTGTGTGTGTGTGTGTGTGTGAGTGTGAGTGTGAGTGTGAGTGTGAGTGTGAGTGTGAGTGTGTGTGTGTGTGTGTGTGTGTGTGTGCAACTGTTCATGTGTGTGCGTGTGTGTGTTCATGTGAGTGTAATCTTGAGTGATATTGATAATGTAGTGAGTGTTATGAGTTTCTCTCTGTGTGTTTCAGTGATGAGTGCTTACTCTGGACACACTCAGTCTGAAGGTGAGTTGGTGATTGTATCTTCAGGTGTTCCATCTTACATCAAGTTATGACTTCCTATGATCAGTTATCATTTTCCCAGCTAAACCTTAATTATTTACCCTCAGATGTATGGGGCGGGGAGACCTGTGTTAATTCTGGCAGCTAAGTGTCTGTCCTGATTTTTTTTTTTCTTTCCTTATCTTACCCCCCCCCCCCCACACACACACACACACACACTATAAAGACACAAGTAACCCTCCCCCCATGGAGATAACATCCCTTGAACCCATCACAGTTGCTTTTGAACACGTCCTAAAACGTAAGTATGTTTACATGTCATTATCATTTACCAGTAGCCTCCGACAAACGAGATCAGTGAATCCAATACACAAATTATAAGTATTTAGACAGCCTTGCTGTCAAGACTCAGCCGTAAAAGACAGGAGCGCTGGGAGGAGGCCATTGACTCCATCGACTTCTCGCACTCCAGCCGTAAGGCATGGAGTATCATGAACAATCTCACTGGTAGGTCCAGACACTCCCCCCGTCACTGCCCCATCTCTGCAAATAAAATCGCATCACAATTTGTGAAAAGTGGGTCATACGAGGGCAAAGACCGCGAGTCGTCTCGACTTGTGGCAAAATAAGTGTCAGACCTCTGGAGGGCCCCAACACCTAGCAGTGACTACATCTCCGGTGAATTCACCCCGGAGGAGTTCGCTGCTGCCCTCCAGCATCTAAAGCCAGGGAAAGCTCCGGGGCCTGATTCCATCTGCCCGGAGCTTATTCTCCATGCCGCACCCGCCTTGAAGTCCTGGCTGAGAGCGTTCCTCACTTCCTGTTTGCGCCAACTCAAGATCCCCAAAATCTGGCGAAGAGCCCTAGTTGTTGCGATCCCTAAACCGAATAAGCCTGAAGGGGACCCTAAGAGTTACCGTCCCATCTCTCTGTTATGCATCCCCTTCAAGATCCTCGAGCGTCTCATCTACGCCCGCATCGAACCAATTGTCGACCCGCTGCTCCCACGTGAGCAGGCCGGGTTCCGACGCGGGAGGTCGACCGTAGATCAAGTCACCCTTATGACTCAAGACATCGAGGATTGCTTTTCGGCAAAAAAGAAGGCCGGGGCCGTCTTTATAGACCTGACGGCTGCCTACGATACCGTATGGCATCGCGGCCTCTCCTGCAAGCTGCTCCGCCTGCTGCCGGACAGGCACATGGTCAGAATGATCATGGAGCTCATCCGTAACCGCAGCTTTACCCTCACCACCGGTCGCGGACAGCTAAGCAGGCTTCGACGCCTTAAGAACGGCGTCCCTCAGGGATCGGTCCTGGCCCCCCTCCTCTATAATATCTACACCTATGACCTGCCCAACACACTCTCGCGGAAGTACGCCTACGCAGACGACCTCGCAGTGGTGTACTCTGCTGGAAATTGGCAGTCTGTGGAGGGGATTCTGAGCCAGGACATGCAGACACTAGTGGCATACTTCCGGAAATGGAGATTGAAGCTTAGCGAGGCAAAGACGGTGTCGGCTGCCTTCCACCTTAACAACAGGGAGGCTAAACGTGAGCTTAGAGTACACCTAGATGGAACTCCCCTGCCATGTTCCGCTGAGCCAATCTATCTCGGCGTGACATTGGACAGGACGCTCACGTTTCGCCGACACCTCGAGTCACTGCGCAAGAAGTTAACAGCTCGTGTGGCGTTGATGAGGCGACTGGTTGGCTCGGGCTGGGGCGCCGGCGCAAGGACCTTGCGCACGGCAGCCCTAGCCCTCGTTTATTCAACTAGTGAATACTGCGCCCCAGTATGGTGTCGCAGTGCCCACACCCGCCTCATCGACTCGCCTATAAACGAAGCCTTGCGCATTGTGACAGGATGCTTGCGTCCTACCCCCGTGGACAACCTTCCCATCCTAGCAGGCATCCAGCCCGCAGGCCTCCGCCGCATGGGAGCCACAGCACGTCTCGCCTGCCGGGCCGTGGAGCTTAATAACCATCTGCTCCATGATAGGCTCACTATAACAGCGGAGCCCTCCCGGCGTCTCAAGTCGAGACACCCATTTGTGCCTGCCGCACAGGATCTCAGGCAGCAATGCAGAGATCTCAACATCAGTGCGGCAGGATGGGCGGATTATATGTGGCGCGCGGAGTGGGAGGCTAACACCTCCAAACTCCGCGACCACATCCCAGTCGCCGGCGCTGAGCCCCTCGGGATGGACTTGCCAAGGCTATCCTGGGTGAGGCTCAATCGTCTCCGGACCGGCGTCGGGCGTTTCCGCTCATCAATGCACAGATGCGGCTTGGCCCCAAATGCGTCGTGCGAGTGTGGCGCAGAGGACCAAACCGCAGACCATATTATCCTGGATTGCCCGGTGTACCACCCACCCAACGGGATGCATGGTCTGTCGGTATTAGATGACGAGACGATGACGTGGCTTCTGGAGGGGTGTCCAGAAATATAGCCCGGGTGAGCCCCTCAACCAGGTCTCGGGCAGTGATGCCGGTAACGCGATACTAAGTATCGCGATACTCTAATCTGATTACTTTTCCCAGTAACGAGTATTCTATCGCGATACTATTTCCAAATCAGTAATCTGATTAAAGTTACTTATTCGAGTGACTGTGCGTTACTATTGCGTTACTACCTCATAACTTAGGCTAAATGCAGTATTTCTTTGTAATGTTCGATAGTAAACAAACATTTATTGCTTTTCTCGCGTCTTGGGGAGTGACGTCAGTGATCACGTTTTCAACACGAGGTGCAGCAGAATCGCTCACGTGTATCACCACGCTGATTGCACAGTGTAAACAGAAGCGTATAATGGAGCGAGAACAGAGATATGCGTTAAATAGCTGGAAATATAGGGATTATTTTGAGTTTGTGTCAGCAAAGGATGACAAGAACATAAATGTTCGTTGTACACTCTGTGCTGGAAAGAAAATATTGTCCTGTGGTAAAACCACAACATCAAATTTAAAGAAACATTTGGAATCTCTGCACAGCACAGTCAAGCTCGCGGAGAAAGTCCCAGAGACCGCGGCCTCGACTTCTGCGGGAGGTCCCACACCGCTCAAGCAACAAAAGCTGGACTTCAGTAGGCCTACAAAATCACAACCTGTAAGTGTGGGAGAGTTGAATAAATTGGTCGGGCGGTATGTTGTAGAGGAAATGCTGCCCATAAACACAGTTGACTCGCCCTCTTTCCGTGCCATCATTAACAAGATCCCCACTACTACCAATGCCGAGCTACCTCACAGAACATCTTTTTCTTCGTACTTGGAGAAGGAGTATGCAGAGATGGAAAAACATCTGAAGGCTGCGCTGAACGAGGTCGACTATGTGTCAACTACAGCGGACATTTGGACAGCTAACAATAGGAGCTATATGGGAGTAACGCTCCACTGGATTAGTAGATCCACATTAGACCGCAACAAGGCTGCATTGGCGTGTAGGAGAATCCGCGGTAGACACACGTATGATGTTATTGGTGCAGAAATCGAAAACATTCACTCTTCATATGGACTAATCAACAAAGTAGTAGCAACAGTGACAGATAATGGATCTAACTTTGTCAAGGCATTTCAAGTCTATCAGCCTGCTGTCACAGAGTCCGATGATGAGACGGTGGAGGAGGCCACGGATGATGTCACTTTTTTAGATGTGTCAGAAATCCTATCAGCTGAGGATGATAGTGATGGCCAGCTGATTCTTCCCCCGCACCAAAGGTGTGCTTCACATACCCTCAACCTTATTTCTACAAGTGATGTGGAGAAGTACATCACTTCCAAACCAGAGAGCAAGGCTGTGTATAGGAGCAGCACAGCAAAATGCACAGCTCTCTGGACGAAAGCAAGCCGATCTACCGTTGCGTCAGAAACGGTGGAGGAGGTTAACAAAAGAAAGCTCCTGGTACCGACATCCACAAGGTGGAATTCCTTTTACGAAGCCATAAAGAGAATCGCAGAAATCCCCATGAATGAGCTGACTACTCTGTGCAACAAGCTGGGAGTGAAGTGCTTCAAAGACCAGGAGTACCAGTACCTGCATGAGTACTGTACCGTCATGAAGCCTCTAACTATAGCACTGGATATCCTACAAGGTGACTGTCCGTATGGGACTTTACTGCCCACACTTGAAGTCCTGATGCAGAAGACCCTTGCTGTGAAAGACACCCTATCCAAGATGACTGCAGGCCTTCCAGATGCCATAGTGCAGGTATGCTATGTTGTTCCATCTTAAAGATAAATAAATACATTTTCATTGCACTATTCATGAACATGGAGCAGAGTCACACCATACTGCAGTATGTAGGTTGTCAGTTGCACAAACTAATTGCATACATAATTAGTAAATAAAGGTATAAATAATAGACCTTATAGGCTACAACTAGATAATAATAAACATATCAAATTATATCTTTCAGGCTATCCAGACTCGTTTTGCCAGTGTGCTGGACAACAAAGATGCCCTTCTCGCAGCTGCTAGTTGTCCAAAATTCAAACTCCGATGGCTGAGAGATGAAGGTAGGAGGGAGCAAGTAAAGGAGCTTCTCACAGCAGAATGTCGCAAAACTGCTCCTGCAGCACAGAGCCCTGCCAGTGTACCCACCACGACTGCCAACCAAGGCGAGATGGACTTTTTTGCTTTTGAGGCGGAGCCAGAGGAGACCTACTCGGCAGAAAAGGAAGTCATGGACTACTTGAGGTCAGGGCATGAGCTTCAGATTCTGAATCAGTATCCAAACATTAAGAACATTTTCTTGAAGTATAACACTCCAACCCCATCTAGCGCTCCTGTAGAGCGGCTCTTTAGTCTGGGAGGTTTGGTGCTCACGCCTAGAAGGAACAGACTTTCTGACAAGAGGTTTGAGAAGCTTCTGTTAATGAGATACAACCACTGGTTTACTCGCCCCTTTCCACTGTTTCACTCATAGTGTGTTCATGGCCTCCATAGCGTGTTCATGGCCTCCATAGCGTGTTCATGGCCTCCATAGCGTGTTCATGGCCTCCTTCCAGTCTTGACAGCTGAGTTCACTCTTCATTGATAAACTCAGACTCACCCAGTTTAGGATTAGGATTATATTAGGATCATATCTGAATGGTCAGGGTAGGTTTTAGGTTTTGTGAAACCACTCCTTGCTAGTTACTGTGTTAAATAAAGATTATATTTATTTTATTGTTTAAAAACAAGTATTTATGTTGGGTGAGGCAAAGAAAGACTCTTTATTTTGTTGTTTTAAGTTATTGTTTAAAGTTTAATTATGTAATTTAAGTTACTGTTAAAATAAAGTGAGTTTTGGCAAAACCAGTTTTCATTTTTATGTTGCGGGGGGGGGGGGTCGGGTGCCTAGGCAGCTGCCAATAGTAACTAAAAAAGTAACTAGTAATCTAACTTAGTTACTTTTTAAATCAAGTAATCAGTAAAGTAACTAGATTACTTTTTAAAGGAGTAATCAGTAATCAGTAATCAGAATACTTTTTCAAAGTAACTGTGGCAACACTGGTCTCGGGGTGGTAAAAGGGTAGCCCCTCGGCCCCGAGCCTGGTGGAGTGGAGAGGAAAAACAACTACCCATACGCCGAAGAAGAAGAAGTGGGTACTTTAAAACGTCAAGTTGGTGTTATGAAAAAACCCGAAAACTAGATATTGTATATATAGATATATAGCTAGATAGATATATCACCTTTTCCACATTGTAGAAAATGTACAGTTAGGTCCATATATATTTGGACACAGACAGAATTTGTGTTATTTTAGCTGTTTACCAAAACATCTTCAAGTTACAGTCATATAATGAATATGGGCTTAAAGTGCAGACTCTCAGCTTTAGGGTAAGGGTATTCACATCCAAATTGAAGGAAGGGTTTAGGAATAATTACATTTAATATGTAGCTCCCTCTTTTTCAAGGGACCAAAAGTAATTGGACAATTGACTCAAAAGCTGTTTCATGGGCCAGTGTGGGCTATTCCTTCATTATTTCTTTATCAATTAAGCAGGTAAAAGGTCTGAGTTGATTCCAAGTGTGGCATTTGCATTTGGAAGCTGTTGCTGTATATGCACAACATGCAGTCAACGGAGCTCTCAATGCAAGTGAAACAGGTCATCCTTGCTGTAAAAATGAAACAAAAATCCATCAGAGAGATAGTGGGAACATTAATAGTGGCCAAATTGCCCCGCGGTGGTGTAGCGGTCTAAGCACTGGCCACTAGTGCAAGTTGCCCACCGGGGACTGGGATCGTATCCCAGCTCGCCAGATCCGGATATGGCTGGGGCACACACGGGGAGCGACATATTGGGCGGCCGCTCCCGAGGGCGGTATAGGAGTAGTTCCGGACAAGGATCCGTCGCGCAACACCGCCCCCGTCTGGTGCTGGAGTAACGGTACTGGGCTCGAGGAGCCAGTCAGCTAGTCTGCCTGGCGCCCTCCTCTGGGACTGCCGGCCACGGGGTCGTGCGGCGGATCCTACACAATAGGCAGGGGATAATTGGATGCTAGGTTGGGTTCAATTGGCTACCAAATTGGGTGAAAAAGGGGATAAAATCTGAAAAACAAAAATTAAAAAAAAGAAAATAAATAGTGGCCAAATTAACTGTTTGGTACATTCTTATAATGAACTCAAAGGCTTCAAAACTCAAAGGCTTCGGTCACCGTGCCTTTTCACGAGCTGCACCCCGCCTCTGGAACACTCTCCCTCAACCACTCAGAGACTCACCCTCACTCCTCACTTTTAAATCCCACCTCAAAATCTACCTGTTCTCCCATGCCTACAGCCTCCCCTACCCCTAGCCATCTCCCCCATCTTTGGTGTCTCTTAGTCTCATTAAGAAAAAAAATTCTTCCGTTTATCCAAGCAAGAGTAAAAACAATAACAATGGATAAAATAGATTTGTGAAAGACAACGTTTGTGTTCTTGCATTTTACAATTTCGCACTTTAACACCTTTTAACACGTTAATACCTGTCTTACAGATAGACCTGATGCTGTCCAGAGTGTGTTTCCTGCATGGTGGCTGAATGTTGGAGACTCAGTGACTCTGAGCTGTAAGGTTGAACACGAGTCTACAGGCTGGAGATTCTACTGGTACAGATATGTGTCTGGTGACACCAGAGAGCTGCTACCAGACAGCGAGCGTGGGGCTGGAGGCTCCTACTCTGTCAGCTCTGTTGGTCTGAATCACACAGGGGTGTATTCATGTAGAGCTGGGAGAGGAGACCCAGTCTATTATTCAAGCTACAGCGGTCAGCATCTCCTCTGGGTAGCAGGTGAGTTACTGTACAGACATATGACCCTGTTTCAGTCTGAACTTTGAACCCCCTCTGTTATTCTCTCTCTGTCTTTATGTGTCTCTCTTCCTCTCCCCCCTCTCTCTCTCTTTCTCCCCCTCTACTTTCCTCCCCCTCTCCCCCCCCCCCCCCCCCCCTGCTCTGTCTCTCTCTCCCCCTCACTCTCTCTGTCCCGGTCTCTCTCTTTCTTTCACTCACTCTTTCTTTCTCCCCTCCCTCCCTCCCCCTCTTTCTCTCTCTACCACTCTCCCACTTCCCCCCCTCTCTCTCTCTCCCTCTCTCCTTCTCTCTCTCTTTCTATCCCTCTATTTCTCTCCCACTGTCTCCCTCCCTCTTGTTTTCTCTCTCTCCCTGTCCCTCTCTCTGTCTCCCCCTCTCTTACACTGTCTCCCTCCCCCCCACTGTCTCTTTCTACCTCTCTCTAACTCTCCCTCTCTCTCTATCTCTCTCACCCCTCCTTATCTATCTCTCTCTCTCTCTCTTTCCCAGGCCTCTCTCCTCCAGCCTCTCTGACCGTTAGTCCCAACACATCTCAGTTATTTCAGGGTGAGTCTGTCTCAATGAGCTGTGAGGTGGAGGGGAACTCTACTGGATGGAGAGTGATGATGTCCACAGGAGTTCACCACCTGTCAGAGTGTCCCTCTGATGAATCATCAACTGGACCCACATGCACCATCCCCTCTGTATCCAACTACATTCACAGTGGAGTGTTCTGGTGTGAGTCTGGGTCAGGAGAGTACAGCAATGCTGTCAAAATCGAAGTGACTCATCGTAAGTTATTCTTAGTTCTACTGTAGTTTAGTGTCTCTTAGTCTCATTAAGAAAATGTTCTCATAGAAAACCAAAAACATTGAATTGTTGTGTAGCTCCATGTATCAAAGCAACAGTAAAAACAATAAAAATCATAATAGATTTGTGAAAGACAGTGTTTGTGTTCTTACAGGGAAACCCTCTCCTGTCCTGAGTGTGTCTCCTGCATGGTGGCTGAATGTTGGAGACTCAGTGACTCTGAGCTGTGAGGTTAAACACTCGTCTACAGGCTGGAGATTCTACTGGTACAGATATGTGTCTGGTGACGCCAGAGAGCTGCTACCAGACAGCGAGCGTGGGGCTGGAGGCTCCTACTCTGTCAGCTCTGTTGGTCTGAATCACACAGGGGCGTATTCATGTAGAGCTGGGAGAGGAGACCCAGTCTATTATTCAAGCTACAGCACTGAGCAGCTCCTCTGGGTAGTAGGTGAGTTACTGATGTACTGTTTCAACTCTGAACTATGACTCTGTCTCAGTCTGAACAAATTGTACTTTTCTCCAACGATACTTTTTACTTTTTACTTTTGTCTTTTTCCCTTTAGCCCTTGCTGGTTTCTTTGTTGTGTCCTGTGTTGTTGTTGTTGTTGTTGTTGTCGGGTCCTCTTCTTCTTCTGAGCTTATCTCACTTTCATCTGGCAAGTCTTCCTCATCACTATCATCTGAACTTTCCTCAGTATGCACTGCAGGAGGAGTCCATTCCTCCTCCTCGTCATCTTCCTCTAACTGTTCTATGTCAATTGTGTTGCCATCCATAATCATGTTCAAGACATCTTCAACACCTTTTTTCTTTTTTTTAAAGTTATTTTTTCTGAGTGGGGCAGTCCCACTCATATTTTTCATTTTTATTGACAGTACAGTATAGATTATGACAGGAAGGATGGGTGAGAGAGAGAGAGGAGGGATGACATGCAGGATATGTCCCCGGACGGAATCGAACCGGGGACCCTGCGGTTACATGGTCGACGCTTAACCCGCTACGCCACCTAAGCGCCCCATCTTCAACACCTTTCTGCCATTTCTTCTCTGAATTGGAACAAAATAAATGTTCTATGAAGTGCATGTACAAATGTACACTGATGACACCGTCTTATATGTGCATGACAAGAACAAACACCTAGCAGCTGCCAAACTTAGCTCTGCTATGAAAAAGGTCACCAAATGGCTCAACAGCTCTTGCCTCCAGCTCAATGTTAACAAAACTGTAGGAATGTTCTTCTCCAAACAACACAATATGACCACGGCAAACATAACCATTTCAGGGCAAAACATTAGTATAGTTCCGACGTTCAAATATTTAGAGATCATCATTGATTCAAACCTGACTTTCAAAGAGCACATCAAGAAAGTGTCTGGTAGGGTGAAGTTTGTCTGGCAAACTTCAGGTACATCAGAAGCTCACTGACCATGAGTGCTGCCAGACTATATATGGACGGATCAATTATGTCGCTCCTCACATATTGTCTGACAACCTGGGGCCATGCACACAGCACTTCCCTAAAGCCACTAGCCACCCTATACAAGCGGACCCTTAAGGTCATGGACCAGAAGCCCAACAGCACACACTACTGTACCATCTTAGACAAATGTAAATACCTTAGCTGGGAAGACACCATCAAATACAAAAACATCTGTCTCATCCATAAAATTCTGCACAACAAAGCTCCTCCCCTGCTTAACTCTTTCATAAACCTGCGTGACCACAGCTTACGGCCCACCAGAAGCACCTCTCGTGGCGACCTTATAGTTCCATTCAGGAAAAGCATCTTCAGTAAAAAAATCATTCTCAGTGATAGCAATAGAAAACTGGAACTCACTACCCAACCAACTCAAAGACATACATACTTACTCCACCTTCACAACACACATGAAAGCCTGGCTGACACAGAACTACTGTATACTTGTCCTCATTAATCCCTCTCTGTGCTGCCTGTCCATAACGCCTTTTTTGTATGTTTTGGTTTGTTTAATGTATTGCTGTTTGTAAGTGCTTAATGTTGTGTGGCCTGTAATTGTCCTGTGGCTTCTATGTGCTTGAAATGTCTCTGCTCCCATAAGTGTGTATGTGGTGTGGTTTGTAAACATGCTCTGGCTTGTGTGTGCTTCTACGTTCTTGCTATGACTTCATGTGTCCCTGTCCCCTATGCGCTGTTAGTGTTTGTTGCAGCCGCTTGTAATCACCTCAGCTTGTTTACTTGTGTTTTTTGTCAAGTGTGATGTTGGGGTACCTTGTCTCAGCCACGTGTTCTTAGAATATAGAACATTTTTATTTCAATTAATGAAGTTACTTTTCAGGATGCCATGTTGCAACTGGCCGGGGACTTCAGCTGAAAATCAGCCGACTAGGCTAACGCTGCCTTTTTTACTGTATTTTATATGGTTAATGTATTTGGATTGTCCTCGATATAATAAACTAACAAACTAAACTAAACTAAATTGCAACATAATATATAAATATATATATAAATAACTCCATCTCTTCTCTGAACATCTGTATTTATGTGACATGTTCAATGTTTAATTAGTTTACTTTATTAATCAAAACAGTATTTTGTATTGTGTTTTGCATAATGCATGAAATGTAATACAATGACCATTGTGGGATATACATATAAATTACTCTAGTAAATACCTGCAGTATCAACTTTGATACACCCTTTCTGACGTGATATACTATAAAATACATCATGAAAGTAATTATGAGTTGCTTCAAAGAAGTAGATACTCATGTTGGATATCAGTAATATAATGTGATATTCTTACCTTAACCGTTGCTAAATTAGCAAAGAATGTGGACAGAAAAGCGTTCTGGGCTTGTTTACTATTGTCACTTAAAAAAAAATCCATTACTTCATAAAAATGCGCTCCTTATCCTGGAAACCATGTTGTATGCAATTAGATATTATGTATTCTGACATCCAGTGGATTGTCATGGTACTGCATTCAACTGTTCATCCATATTGAGGTCCCAAAAACTCATGTATCACCTATGATACGTGAGGCGTTTGATGCACTGTTTCAACTCTGAACTATGACTCTGCCTCAGTCTGAACTTTGACCCACCTATGTCTCTCTCTGTCTTTGTGTGTCTCTCTCCCCCTCTCCCTCCCTCCATCCCCCTCTCTCTGTATCCCTCTCTCTCTCTCTTTCTCTCCCTCACTCTGTCTCTCTCTTCCTCTCTCCCAGGTCTCTCTCCTCCAGCCTCTCTCACCATCAGTCCCAACACATCTCAGTTCTTTCAGGGTGAGTCTGTCTCAGTGAGCTGTGAGGTGGAGGGGGACTCTACTGGATGGAGAGTGATAAGGTCCACAGACGTTGTGTGTCCCTCTGATGAATCATCAACTGGACCCACATGCACCATCCCCTCTGTATCCCCCTACCTTCACAGTGGAGTGTTCTGGTGTGATTCTGGGTCAGGAGAGTACAGCAATGCTGTCAACATCACAGTGGCTCGTAAGCTATTCTCAGTTCTACAGTAGTTTGGTGTCTCTTAGTCTAATTAAGAAAATGTTCTTATAGAAAATCAAAAACACTGTATTGTTGTGTACCTCTCTTAATCAAAAAGCAAGAGAAAAAACAATAAAAATCATAATAGATTTGTGAAAGACAGCATTTGTGTTCTTGCACTTAACAACTTCACACTTTCACACCTGTTCTCTTACAGGGGAAACCCTCTCCTGTCCTGAGTGTGTCTCCTGCATGGTGGCTGAATGTTGGAGACTCAGTGACTCTGAGCTGTGAGGTTAAACACTCGTCTACAGGCTG
>NC_137676.1:56822612-56860112 GCF_963989245.1 Nansenia antarctica
TCTCAGTTCTTTGAGGGTGAGTCTGTCTCAATGATCTGTGAGGTGGAGGGGAACTCTGGATGGAGAGTGATGAAGTTCACAGAGAATTCGGTATCAGAGTGTCGCTCTGCTGAATCATCAACTGGACCTACATGCACTGAGCCCTATTTATACACCTTTCACAGTGGAGTGTACTGGTGTGAGTCTGGGTCAGGAGAGTACAGCAATGCTGTCAACATCACAGTGACTGGTAAGTTATTCTCAGTTCTACAGTAGTTTGGTGTCTTTTAGTCTCATTAATACTACAAGAGCGATGCTGTTTCCCCTACTTTTAGCGCGCCCTCTGTGTCAAATGACCCCCCCACTCTTTACAGTGATGCAGGAGAGAGAAGAGGAGGGAAGAGGAGGGGAGAGGAGGAGAGAGGAGAGGAGAGGAGGGGAGGGGAGAGGAGAGGAGAGGAGAGGAGAGGAGAGGAGAGGAGAGGAGAGGAGAGGAGAGGAGAGGAGAGGAGAGGAGAGGAGGGGAGGGGAGAAGATGAGGAGAGGAGAGGAGAGAAGGAGGATTGATATAGCCTATATAAACACATTATGTTATGTTATATTACAAATATCAATTTATAATTCAGCACATGTAGCACATGTTGCACATGTGATGCAGATATATATGAATTACATTCAGTGATAATATTGATATTTGTAGCATAAACACATATTTTTTACTTCTTAGTGTCCCCCTCCGCCCTCTGCTGATATGGAAGAGAATTGCAGCCTTGGAAAAAAAAGATGGCAGCCAAATACGAGCACAACACACAGAAACACAAATAGATTGTGCAAAAACGCTTTATACGAGCTAGATTTTGAAAATGTAAGGATACTGGGTGGCAGTAGAACGCACATATCTAGGAAAAGTCATGAAAGGAGGGTCCTGAAGTTTTATCGATGACCCCACCACGGCTATTCTAGTGTTAAGAAAATGTTCTTTAAAAATCTAAAACACGGTATTGTTGCGTACCTTCGTTTATCAAAGCCAGGGAAAGAAAGACAGCGTTTGTCTTCTTGCACTTTACAATTTCACACCTGTTCTCTTTCAGAGAGAACCCATCCTGTCCTGAGTGTGTCTCCTGCATGGTGGCTGAATGTTGGAGACTCAGTGACTCTGAGCTGTGAGGTTAAACACTCGTCTACAGGCTGGAGATTCTACTGGTACAGATTCTACATGTACAGAGCGTTGTCTGATGAACAGAGTTCCTCCCCAGAGCTGCTACCAGACAGCGAGCGTGGGGCTGGAGGCTCCTACTCTGTCAGCTCTGTTGGTCTGAACGACACAGGGATGTATTTATGTAGAGCTGGGAGAGGAGACCCAGTCTATTATACACACTACAGCGAACAGTTCCTCTGGGTAGCAGGTGAGTTACTGATGTACTGTTTCAACTCTGAACTATGACCCTGTCTCAGTCTGAACGTTGTGCCTCTGAACCTCTGTCTCTCTCTCTCTCTCTCTCTCTCTCTCTCTCTCTCTCTCTCTCTCTCTGTTTTTATGTGTCTCTGCCTCTCTCTTTCTCTCTGCCCCCCACCCTTTCTCCTCCCCTTTCTCTTTCTCTCTCTCTCTCCCAGGTCTCTCTCCTCCAGCCTCTCTCACCATCAGTCCCAACAGATCTCAGTTCTTTCAGGGTGAGTCTGTCTCGGTGAGCTGTGAGGTGGAGGGGGACTCTACTGGATGGAGAGTGATGAGGTCCAGCGAGCGCTTCATCTATGTTAGGTGTCCCTCTAAACCCACATGCAACATCTCCTCTTTATACACCCATTACAGTGGAGTGTACTACTGTGAGTCTGGGTCAGGAGAGGTCAGCAATGCTGCCAACATCACAGTGACTGGTAAGTTATTCTCAGTTCTACAGTAGTTTGGTATGTTTTACGTATGTCACATACCCTCAATACCCCCACCCACGCTGTCCAATACCCCCTACCACGCTGTCCAATTTGTAGTTCTTCTTTGGCGTAGCTGGTTAGCCAGAGGTCAAGGTTGAGGCTCGGTCGGAACAAGTCCAAATGCGGGGCGACTGTTTGTAACAACTTGATGTCTTTCTCATGTGCTTGAATAATAACATTATATATGTATTATATATATGTATTATATGTATATATATATAACTATATACAGTGGGGGAAATAAGTATTTCACCCCTGCTGATTTTGTGAGTTGACCCCCTTACAAATAAATGATTTCTAAGTCTATAATTTTAATGGTAGGTTCATTTTAACAGTGAGAGACAGAATATTAAAAGAAAATCCCAGAAAATCACATTATATGATTTATTTTATTTTATTTATTATAAATAATGATATAAAATCATGTTATTTTATTTCTGTGTTGAACAGCTCAGCCGGATGAAGAGAAGCAATGATGTCATCATGATGTCAGATTTGGATCCCCAGGAGTAACTATACGTCTAGCAACAAGACATGGAGCTATTTTAGTTCAGCTTTAAAGGAGTCGTATATCCATTTTGGAACTCCACTTAATTCATTAATTAACTTAAATTAATGATATACAGTGAAGCTTGAAAGTATTGTACTTAAACGGTGAAGAAAAGCAGTGTACCTGTCTTGTTTTTATGAACGAGTTAACATTATTCATTAAAAATCCTTGAAATGATTTGAGATCGAAAGAATCTTTTGAATGAATGAATGAATGAATGAATGAATGAATGAATGAATGAATGAATGGTCTTTATTGTCATTGCTATAGTACAGGTACCAAACAACGAAATTTAGGAGGGGTGGCTCCCCTGGTGCTAGGAAAGAAAAAAAAACTAAAAAAAACAAGAAGGGAAAGGAGCTGGTTTACATAAATAAAGGCTATGTACACTATCCACTATACTATACTGTACAGATAGACGACTAGGGTTGTCATATTGCACATAGTGTTATTGCACATTCATTTAAAGTGTCGCAGTTTGCAGGCTTGAAATGTACACATTTGTGCCTCAGCACTACACCTGATTTTTTCAATCCAGCAGCTGCCATCAATCCGTCCAGACTGTCCAATCAAGGACCCCAATTGAAATAAGCCAGTGGCTTTCTTGGGTTTTTATCCTGTTAGTTGACCTTGTATGTAATATGTACTTTCATGTACCTACTTCTGCAAATCTTCTAATAAAGTTTTCAATCAATCAATCAATCAATCCAGGGCCCAGAACCTAGGTCTTTGCTGTGTTAAGGGCCTGGATGGCCCTTGGGTAGAAGCTGTGCTTCAGTCTGTTTGTCCTTGCGGCCATGGTCCTGTACCGCCTTTTCGAGGGCAGCCGGGCAAAGTGTTCGTACCCAGGGTGGGTTGGGTCTCTGGAGATCTTGGAGGCCTTCCTGAGACAGCGTGTGTTGTACAGCTCTTCCAGAGAGGGGAGGGGGCTGATCTGTGCATGATGCATGAGGCTGATCTGTGCATGATGGTGCTGCATTTTGACATAATTCTTATTGCATGTTCGTACCCAGGGTGGGTTGGGTCTCTGGAGATCTTGGAGGCCTTCCTGAGACAGCGTGTGTTGTACAGCTCTTCCAGAGAGGGGAGGGGGCTGATCTGTGCATGATGCATGAGGCTGATCTGTGCATGATGGTGCTGCATTTTGACATAATTCTTATCGCATTTCCCCCCGTTGTGCTGTGCTGTGCCGTTCCATAGTCCAGAGCTTCATCATCCCCCTTCTAAAACTGCCATCACCCCTTTCCATCCCTGGCGTCATTTTATCAATGAACGTGGTATTATACATATTTACATATTACATATTTGTTGTTATTTATGGAAGTGTCCGGTTGCTGGAGGAACCAGGACGCCGGCTACACTGCACAGTTTAGCCCGAAATAGAGCGAGTGCTTTACACCCCGAGAAGTTATGCTTTTAACCGTAAACTCAATGAACCGGGAGTTCACCCGCTGCTGCTTGCAGCACCGCGCCAGCTGATTGAAACTCCCTTTGACAGCGGGGGGAGAAGTTTTAACAGGGAATTCGCTCCGCGCTGTGTCGACCGTGATAGCAGTGTCGTATCGACACCATTCAAATGGTTTTGGATTCCCTGTCCTCTCCCCTATCCGGACACGTTTGAATTGTTATCCTAACCAGTGTGCGAATTAAATCACGGTGTGCGGGGGAGCCCAGGGATTAAAGAAAAAAAAAAAAATCTCCTAATGGAAAAAAACAATCTGGAGAATTTCGGGGCCGGTGGCTTTCCGTGCGCAAAGCGCGCGTGCGATTTTCCGTTCTACGTTCTAATGCTTTGACTTTTCTTTCGAAAAATGGGAACACAAATGTGAACACCGCGTTGTATAAAATCAATGACACATCGCTAGTCAACTAACACGGCTTGTTTTGTGAGCCTGCTAACAATGTACAGTAGTGTTCTAGTTAACTAGGTAGCAGTCCAATCCATTTCGCTGCTGTATTTTGGCTTGACTAGCGAGTTTGTGTTGTGATTCTCAACAACGTAGTTTCACCCTTTTCCATAGTTTTGATAAATAAATGTGTGGACTGACGATGTAGCGCAGCCTAACTTATTCTAATAATTATTTAACATACTTTTATTCTGATAATTATTCCCCCCTCCTCCCAGACAAGGTCACATTATTATTGGATTGGTTGTTTGGTGCCGGGTGAAGTTAGCTAAACATTTAACCTGCTAGCTAGCAAGAGAAACATCATGTCACTCTCCAAAGGTCTAAAGAGGAAAGTTGACGGTGAAACAGGGCATTTAAAGAGGAATGGACAGCGAACTATGCGTTCATCCTACCTGGTTTCATCAATGCAAAGCCGTTGTGAGACTCACATCTTCCGTGCTCACAATTAATGTTCCCTTCCACCTATACATGCGAGTCGTCCTTTTCGTCAATGAATGTGATAAAAGACGCGCTAGAGGAATCGATTGGTGCATAAAAACCTTGAGAACTGCCGGATTAAAGTGATGTCCATAATAATAATAAATAATAATAATACATTAGACTTATAGCGCTTTTCTAGACACTCAAAGACGTCCATATGATAGCCAACAAATAGTGACCGATGGGAGATGCCAGTTTTCTCATTAAGTGAGATTTAATAGCCTAATATTATTTTTTCTATTTTTAATGAATGGCTCATTGTAATTATTATCCCTAGTAATGTAGCGTGTTTGCTCTGTCGTTAAATGTTTTTCAGGAGCATATAGGCTAAGCGGATTCAGCTTCTTTTTTTTTTTTTGCGCCGATTTAGTTGTCAATGTTTTTCATAAAATTAAACTACATTTGCTTTGTTACTGTTCATATGTGTGGTGCAGTCACATTCACATAGCCTATAAGTAAACATTAAGTTTGAATTATTTACTGAGCTGGCGTTACTTTTTTCAAACCACACACAGCATGTCGGCTATTTCAGCACCACGCATTGTCCACCTACTTCTCACTATGAGGGGTTCAGCGTCAGTGCACCCCGCTCTGTTACTGTCGCATAGTTGTAGCCAATAAAGGCCTATATGTAGGCTATATAGGCTATTATATATAATTTATATACCTAATACCAACATCAAAATAGATTGTATGCCTCTACAAATCATATTACACCAGGTAAAATCCGTCACAACTTGGAATAAATCCATCGCAATTCGGAATATTTTAGAGCTCCCCCAAAATTTCACAAACCATGTTTCCAGGGGAGCTCATGTCACCACTAGGTGAGCTATAGCTCCCCGAGCTCCCTCTTATTTCGCACCATGATCCTAACCCACGGTAAACCGAAGTTATTAACCCGCAAAGGGTGCCTCCGGGCACCGTGTTTGTCCGTGAATAACACGGCACACAATGATACTACAGTTCATAAAGCAGACAAGTGAAGGCAGTGGTTTTAAGGGTTCAAAAAACATGACTTTATTATGTGTACATAGCTTCCTCTCTCTCTTTCTCTTTCTCTCCAAAAAAATCACATTAATAATATACCACATGCCGAGGAAAAAGTATACGATAGCTTCAAGTTCCTCCATGTTGCTATTGTTGTGGCTGTGTTGTGTCTCGTGAAAATATACGTCACCACCATGGCGCGCTTTTATGACGCGTAACTCCGCCTACTATCGCCTACTCCTCCTACTCATTCCTGGTCTGTTGTGTATAGTGGAAAACCAGAACTGTTCAAAAGCGTGCCGAAGCGTGCCGAAGCGAGCCGACCCGACCCGAGCTGGGCCGATAGTGGAAAAGCGCCATTAGTCTCCGACTGGTTGGCCACCCCTGGCATAGACACTGCCCCCTTCTGTTCTCGCCTAGCCTAGCCTCGTCTGAATTCTAGCCGTGTTTCATTTTGAAGTCAGAATCAGAATCTTACTGTACACAAGAGTAAGGAACATTCTTTGGCTCTCTTTCCTCAACATTGACAATGCAGCATTCAGATACAAGAAACACAATAATAAGTAGGCCTAATGTAAGTAAGTAAAAAAAAAAAAAAAGAAGAAAGAGTCATTAACGGTTTATATTCTTATTTAATTTTTTTGTTAGCTTTTTTTTTTCGTGTTCGTATCTATCCCTAAAATGCCTTTGTTGCACATAAATAAAATAACAAATAAAATAAAAAAAAAAGCTTAGCGTCTACCGTGGGATAAATCCATCTGCTGCAAAGTGTCGTGAAATGTAAATCTAGACTGCGTTCGTAAACTCGCTCTGGAATCTGATCAGCATTCATGGAACGCCTCTTGTCCAATCAAATTACTTGGTCCCTTTAAGACGTCCGACCCAGTGTGCGCTCCGGCTCTCAGAGCGAATTTACGAACGTGGCCATAGTAGTAGTCGATTTACGGCCTCCCGCCATTTTATGGTGAAGACAACTCGTCTTTATACTGACTGGAGGCTGATAGCAACATTTAAGAAGAAATATCAAGTACTTCTTATCGAGTGTCTGTGGGAGAACATCTGTCCTTTAAAACGAGAGTACACACTCACTTCAAGTTCCCTGCTTTGGGCTCACGGAGTTTTAAAAGGGATTGAATTGAATAGTTGAGGTGAGTGGGTTATGTGGTGCACGAGGCCACCGTTCTACTGTGGGGAGGAGCGTTTAGCATGTAGCATCACTGTAGCATGTAGCATCACTATGCAGTTAGATAACTACGGTAGCATGTAGCATCACTGTAGCATGTAGCATCACTATGCAGTTAGATAACTACGGTAGCATGTAGCATCACTGTAGCATGTAGCATCACTATGCAGTTAGATAACTACGGTAGCATGTAGCACCACTGTAGCATGTAGCATCACTATGCAGTTAGATAACTACGGTAGCATGTAGCATCACTGTAGCATGTAGCATCACTATGCAGTTAGATAACTACGGTAGCATGTAGCATCACTCTCTACGGTTAGATAACTACGGTAGCATGTAGCATCACTCTCTACGGTTAGATAACTACGGTAGCATGTAGCATCACTCTCTACGGTTAGATAACTACGGTAGCATGTAGCATCACTCTCTACGGTTAGATAACTACGGTAGCATGTAGCATCACTCTCCACGGTTAGATAACTACGGTAGCATGTAGCATCACTCTATACGGTTAGATAACTACGGTAGCATGTAGCATCACGGTAGCATCACTGTATATAGTTAACTACGGTAGCATGTAGCCTCACTACACAGTTAGCTAACTATTTGGTCAATTGTATGCCTCGCTGAGCTAAACTGAAACGGGGTATTTCTGCACAGTCAGTATTGAAAGAGTTGTTGGCAGTAAACCCTGGGAATAAGAAAGGTATGGATAGACACGGTAAATCCTGAACAACAATGGTCGTTAAACGACAGGGTAGCTAGCTAGGTTAGCTAGCTGGCTGTAAGGATACATAGGCTCGCTCCACGGCACACAGTAGAAATATATACTGCCCGACAAAGGCAAATGGCAGCAACTTCACAGAGTGCAGAACTGAGAAAAATTACTTTAAAGTGTTTTTGTTGTCCAGACAAAATAGTTCCAGGCAGATCACTGGATATGTGGCAGTTTTATGGCTTCATATTAGGTTATACTTTGTAGATATTAATCCTGACCTCTGATTTGATCTTTGACCCTTATTTGGAAGTTACTGTATTCTGCCTTTGCATGGCTTGCCAAAAGATATAGAGTCATGCCAAGGCAAAAGGCAGTAACTTCAATTTCATCTTGTCACTTTAGTTTTGACCCCTATTTTCTCGAAAATACAACACAGTAGAGAGACAGGATATTTGGCCACATGATAAAGAATGTCTTTAATGTCACAAATATGATTTTAACTCATTTTTCACCAAAATGTAATTTACTGCCTTTTGCCTTTGTATGGCAGTATAGGCCTACTTTGTTTAGTTTGACTTACATACATGGTTTAGTTTGTTCATCTTGCTATGGTCTGTTCTTGTTGCTCTGGTGTTGGCTAGCTAATACGCTATAGCTATCAACTATAGCTTACACTTTTATATGTGTGATTATAGTTCGCTCTAGTCATTCACATAGCCGTGTGATGGAACAAATCTACCAATGTCTAGCTTAGCCACACTATCCACGTCTCCAATGCGTTTGTACCAACTGCTAACGAAGTGCGATTACTCTTCAGGTGAAGGATGACCCAGTTTTTGCCCCCTAACCTGTTGGCCCTGTTTGCGCCGCGGGACCCCATCCCGTTTCTGACCCAGCTGGAGAAACTTCCCCACGAGAAGCATCACAACCAGCCATACTGCGGCATCGCCCCCTTCATACGGCAGTTTGAGGTTTGGCAACACCTTCATATGGCGGCATTCATACGTGGATTAGAAAGACATTTTAATAAGGAACAAAACATATACAGCAATATGCAATATACAGTGTCCTTCATTAATATGGGACAGAAAGCATTGCTTCTTCTTTTAGCTCTACTCCCGATGGTTTGGACAAAGCAATCTGATTTGTATTGCAGTTCATGATGCTACAATAGTATGAAGCCAGAAGACCCTCACGACTGCTTCTCTAGAGAGAATGATGCCACTTTTCACTATGACCGCCAACAACTAGCATTACCAGGGGTTAGGAATTATTCAAGATAGAGAACACTGTCTTTATGATAGTTATATATCTACTTTACATGTTGTACATTTAGTATCATTACTGCCATGGTATTGTAATGGTTTAATGACCCATCCCATAGTAACTGATTGATTTCAAGTCCAAACCATTGGGAGTATAGAGCTGAAAGAAGACACAATGCTTTCCTTCCAATACTACTGAAGAACACTGTATATTGCAAGGTTTACACAATACGATGGGATTAATAGACTTGAACTGCTAGCACTCAAGAGGCTGTGGTTCCCCCCTTAACAAGGGCCTGTTTTATGCCTCCATCACTGATAGGACCCCAGAGATGCCCCTCCTCCTACTAGGGCACTGACCCGCGATGAGAGACTGGAGAGAAAGGTAAGGACATCTAACAAGTGTGGGAGTTGGTATGGATAGTATGCCTTGGTTTTCACCTGCCATGTAGAGTGGAATTTGACCAATGCTGCTCATGATGTATGGTCTCTATTGCCAATTATTTTAACCATGTTGTTGTGCCATAAAGAGCCTGTGTGTGTTTCTGTGTCACAGAGGAGAGAGAAAATTGAGAGGAGGCAGACAGTCGTGGAGACAGAATTGAAGCTCTGTAAGTTCACCCAGACATTAATGTCCTGCTTTTTAGGTGGTGTCCTGTTTTATAATTTGGTTCTGTGCCTTTCTAGGGGATCCTCACAATGACCCGAATGCACAAGGGGATGCCTTCAAAACCCTGTTTGTGGCCAGAGTGGTAAGTGTGTTATACATGAATCAATCTTGAGGAATCAGTGGTTAATTTGATGGGATAAAGAACCTGTGTTATGGCGCTTTTCCACTACTGGGCCAACTCGAGCCGAGCCGTGCCGGCCCGGTTTATTATCCTTTCTCCATTGCCAACCGAGCTGGGCTGTTTAAGCTACCCTTCGCGACCAGGAACTACAGGAGCGAAAGGTACTTTTTTGCCAGGCTGCGTGTGACGTGTGACGCTGCACACCGTTGATTGGTCAATGGAAATCGTCATCCCATCTTCATAGATTTCAGCACTAACCGCCATTTTTAAATACCACAACAGATTTCGCTCTCGGAAAATGGCACTTACTGTTTCTGTAATAACTTATTAATAAAGATTTGAAGAAAATATGATAACCATCGTATTATCTTAGTTTAATGTCATTTCAATGCATCATAGAACTTTTATTTACAACAAGCATAGCAGAAAAATCGCTATTATGGCGATGTGCTGTGCCTATGCTGTTCCTCAGTCCAGCGCGCTTCATCATCCCCCTTCTAAAACTGCCATCTCCCCTTTCCATCCCTTATGTAATTTTATCAATGAACATTGTATTACTGTTATTTCAACTTTTAAGCCTCTTTCACACATAGTTCCCTGTAACTTCAATGGAATCCCAAGCTGTGCCGTCCAGCCATTTTCGCCGTTCACTCATGAGGCAAATGCCGGTAGATTCGCGTCTTGCTCCCTTTAACACATGTCGGCGTTTCCCTGGTTGTGAGATCTAAACTACTAGAACTGAAAGCGGCAGGTAACAGGCACGTTATAATCCATATGCTGTATATATAAATAAATATATTTTACTACCAGCAAGACACCGGAGCACTCGTATCTATAACAAACGCGGAGATTGTATGAGCCCCGCGTCAGTCAGCCTTTCCGTAGAAATACATCGCTTCGTTATATATCTAACGTTACATGTTTTAAGGCTGATCTGTGCATGATAGTGCTGCATTGTGTTGATCTATTTATATCGATCTATTCTTGCCAATTCCTTATTACCAGTGGAAAGGGGGAAGGCTAAAACACTTTGAATGGAATAGATGGAGGAAGCATGATACTCGCGCAGAGTTCATCTCGCTTTCCCCCCCGTTGATGTATTAAACAATCTAAGCAATCTAATCAGAGCAGTTGTTATTATGTAATATTATTGATGGATGTGCCATATTTGATGGAGAGCAGTGAGCGGATGACTGGATGTGAGCATGTATTTGACTAATGCCGATAGATTCGCGTCTTGCTCCGAAACCGGAGCTGTCGGCGCCGACACGATTTTACAGCGTTCCTTCAAACTATCGTAATTCATGAACCATATGCCCAATCTAAAAACTTAAAACAGTTTCTGAAAGCAGAGAAGTTGAACTTTTTTAGGCTTATTACGGTAGTTCACCAACAAAAAAAAAGCACAGTGCTCAACATGTCAGGAGAAATAAAAATATAATTGGGGCTTTAACACATGTCGGCATTTCCCTGGTTGCGAGATCTAAACTAGTCTACTAGAACTGAAAGCGGCAAGTAACAGGCACTTACATGTTGTAAGGCTGATCTGTGCACGATAGTGCTGCATTTTGACATAATTCTTATCGCATTTCCCCCCGCTGAGCTGTATAGCGGGGGGAATCTTATGACACGTAACTCCTCCTACAGTCCCCGGTCGTTCCTGGTCTCTTGTGTATAGTGGAGAACGATTCCTATATGGAACTTTTCAAAAGCGTGGCGAGCCGAACCGGTCTGGTCAATGGAAAAGCGCCATTAGTGATTAAAAACATTATATTAGACGCAAACAATAGAATTCTTCTATTGGAAATGTTGTGCCCGCTGTTAAGTGCTGTCATTGTTACAGAACTATGACACCACAGAGTCCAAGCTTCGCCGTGAGTTTGAGGTCTATGGACCCATCAAAAGGGTAAGTAGATTTGTCTCCTTAACCAATCCGCTGCCCTGGCGGAGTTCTAAACGTTCTAGACAGCTCTGGGCAACTTTGTATTTTTCACTCAATCAAAAGCTTGTTGCCCCGCGGTGGCGTAGCGGTCTAAGCACTAGCCACTAGTGCAAGCTGCCCACCGGGGACTGGGATCGAATCCCGGTCTCGCCAGACCCGGATATGGCCGGGGCACACACAGGGAGCGGCATATTGAGCGGCCGCTCCCGAGGGCGGTATAGGACTATTTCCGGACAAGGATCTGTCGCGCAACAGCGCCCCCGGGGTGCCGGAATAACGGTGCTGGGCTCGAGGAGCCAGACAGCTAGTCTGCCTGGCGATCTCCTCTGGGACTGCCGGCCACGGGGTCGTGCGGCGGATCCTACGCAATAGGCAGGGGATAATTCGATGCTAGGTTGGGTTCAATTGGATACCAAATTGGGTGAAAAAGGGATAAAATCTGAAGAAAATAATAATAATAGCTTGTTGCCAAGTAAGATATGTCTAATATTAATATGTTACTTTTTATGGGAACTGTCATGTGGTAGTGGGGGAAATTAAAATGGGGTTGGTAAGAGACGCAAACAAAACAAGTCATTACTGCTTTATGGGGGTGGCAGCAGAGTTAGGGAACCTAAATCAGGATGATTTAAAAAGAAAAAGATAAAATGAACGCACCCTTAATCTATTTTAGAATAATCTATATTATTGGTCTTTCCGCTTAATCTGAAAATACATGTATCTGTCCTTAGTCTGAACATTCATTACTCTGCCAATAACGTGTTCTCAGTTTTCTCATCCCTCCCGGGAAAACCTAGGACCACACAACTTTCATGTTCACTAGCTGTCAGTACACTTCATGAGACATTCAGAATTCCCACTCAGGTTAAAACAAGTAAACAAACAGCTTTGAAAAGAAGCATTAGAGCCATTAATAAATCTTACCAACTCAACATTAGCTGGCTTCGTGGGTCAGTATAGTTAACTAGTTACTCTGACAGCATTGATTGTAAATGAACCTTTTCAGGCCCATATTAACAGACACTTTCCGTCTGTCTATTAAAAAAGAAGCAATGATAAAAGATGGGTGCTTCAGCAGGAGACTGCATCACAGGGAGAACTCATGGAATTGAATAGCAGCAATTGTCATTAATGGTCTATTTGAGGAGTGAAGCATGATGTTTTTTTGCAGCCTGTTCTCTATCTAACTTTCTACATAAGCCAGCAAGCGTGATGACATGGATGTAATGTGAGAGTCTACATTGCATTCTGTTTGACGCAGCCATGTAGTAGTAGCGCTCTGCGGTTTGGCAGTGTTGATTTCTGTCCTGGGCTGCCTTAGTCCCTCACCTCGCCTCCTCTTCCTCCAGATCTACATTGTCTACAATAAGAAAACGCAGAAGCCAAGAGGCTACGCCTTCATCGAGTATGAGCACGAGAGAGACATGCACTGTAAGTACCACGAGAAACAACTCTCCTTCTGCGCTTTAACACACCTTCAGTGGGAGTTTTAATGGCTGTAGTGTTGATAGAGTGGTTAGTGTATCTTCTATGTCTAAACAAGGTTAACCAGTGGTTCTGAAACGTTTGAGATTAGCCCTTACCTCAGATGGCGTATGGTAAAACTCTGGTCTATCCTCTAACAACACCTCTATGGGACTAACTGGTGAGCAGTGTCTCAGCTACCACATCAGCAGCTTAACATGTCCGTGGTGCTGCTGCCCTGTAGGCGGAGGCTGCCCTGTACAGCTCAGTGATGAGTTTGATGACCTACCTGAAGCCTCTCCAGGTCAAAAGAAGCAAAACACAAAGTTTGATCAAATGCAGTCACGCTGTTGTTCACCTGATGCTATTACAGTGACAGAGGGAACTATATGCCAACGAGTGACTTGTCTATGAGTTTCGACGCATGACTAACCAACTAAAGTGTCTGTTGTGAGAGTATTTGTTTCTGTACTACACTCGGGTATAAAGTTATTGTTAATGGCATTCTATGCCTTTCAGCAGGAGTGGAGGGAGGTGGGATGGGTGAGCCAGGTGTAGTCCAGGCTTTCAGCAGGAGTGGAGGGAGGTGGGATGGGTGAGCCAGGTGTAGTCCAGGCTTTCAGCAGGAGTGGAGGGAGGTGGGATGGGTGAGCCAGGTGTAGTCCAGGCTTTCAGCAGGAGTGGAGGGAGGTGGGATGGGTGAGCCAGGTGTAGTCCAGGCTTTCTTTAGAGACACAAACATGTTTTTTAACCGTGTTCTTCGGTCAACTTGAATGCCATGGCCTGCTATAGAGCAGATCTGTAGTTAGGAGTTGTAAATCATCTACAGAAGAGCCCCTTTACTGGTCGGTCCGTCAACGGTAAGCTCAAGGGTCATACAATCGGGAGTAAGCCATAGCTTGTATGTTCATAATGACTGGTTAGCTCTGGGTGCCCTAATTTCTGTGCTTTTGTGTGATTTCTTGGCCTGTTTGTTTAAAGCTCTTATCAGTGGTCCTCAACCCTGGTCATGGTGATTGGTGAGCTAAACTACGCCCACTGGAAATTTGCTATTGAACTGACCACTCGTCGCCACAGAGATTTTAATTGTGGAATCTCCAGGTTGTGAACTACTATCATAGGGTGCCAACGTGATTGAACCAGGGAGTAAGTGTGGTTCTCCAGGACCAGGGTTGCCCACCCCTGGTATGTTCTGATGCAGTTAGGGTTGACTTAGAGGGGGTTGCAGTGTATTAACTGTGTGTTGTTCTCATTGCCACTGCAGCCGCCTATCTGTGATGGCTATTGCCCAGAGCTGGCTTGCAGATGATGGTGATGGTTATGATACATCTGCACCCTACTACCACAGCTCAGTATATGGTTGGTATAATGGGTTTGTATGATGGGTAAGATTTCTTTCCTCCCTCCATATCCTATCTAGGAAAGAGGAGCTACGTTCAATGTGCAAAGCCCAGTTTGGAAACAAGCTTTTGCTTTGGATGACATTGGGATAATATGAAGCCAGTGCTTTGACCATTGAACGCACCCAAGGACATTTTATTACACCGGTGCCCAATGACTTTGCCTTTTGTGTTAAAGCCACCTGGGATTAACTGAGATGTTCTCTAAAACGGAACCCGTAAACACTACAAGTACTTTTACTCTTATTTGACTTTAGAAGTCTTAAGACTTTTGTCGGGTTGCCTCACGCATTAAACATTAAGGGACAGAATCCTCTCCATAACATTTCTTTGAAAACGACCACCCGTCACCGAGCTTAACTCAATTTGTAAATGATTTAAAAAGCATAAAGTACATTTCTCGGTTGTGTGTTTGTGAGTCAAGCTGGCTTTAATGGAATAGGTTTACCATGGGACTCCGCTTTTACACTAGGACACATATTTATACACACACACACAGCATTTACACACAGCATTTCTACATAAGAGACCATAGTATAAGTACACAACAGATGCTAGAGGAGGAAGAGCAGACATGGTTCCAGTCATCCACTCACATTGCCATAGATCACAACAAGGGACCAGTTTAACTTCCATGACTAGACTTGCTAGGAGCCCCGGGACAGTCATAACATCTAATCTACAGTGTACACTTGTTTTCAAACTTACCTGCTCTAGATAGTTATTTTTCTTTAGTTTGTAAACACATCTTTGTATGCACTGTATGTGTGCTTCTAGTAAGATTGTACAGCCTAGTGTCATGGGGTTGTGGTAAGGTAACCCCTTTGAGTTAAGTCATGTCATTGGATGAGAATGTTGTGGTTTGTGGTAAGACAAACAAGTATTGGTTAGGACTGAGGGGTTTTGGTAAGGCCCTCCCTTTGTAAAGGATAGTCAAGTTCTATTTACTATATCTATTAACCGGGGTTGTGGTAAGGCCCCTGATAGTATAAACCTATATGGTGGTGTTGTTAAACTACTGTGATATACACAGGGTTCTGGTAAGGCCCTCTTGATTGGATGACTACAGTGAGAGGTTATGGTAAGGCCCTCTTGAGTGCATATGGAAGGTTACATTTAAGGCCGGCCCCCTGGGGCCTCTGTGCTGTTTCCTATTGGATCGCCACCACAACAGATCAGTGTAGCTACGCCCACCATGGGGCCATCTGGATCTCTCCGAGTTCTTCGGTCTAAAGAGATGGATTCCAAGACAGTCGACACCGGACTCCACACCCCCCCCCCCCCCTCCCCGTTCGCTGACTCTGTGTTCCATGTTACTTGTTGTCGTTAGCCCCGTGGTTCCAACAGTCCTCTCAGTGGTAAGATAGTTGAAGGTGAAACATACCCCAGCAGCTCTCAAAGCCTCACAAAGGTATGTGAACATGGTCCTCATATCGTTGTCTGTCCCCCCCCACCCACCCACTCACCCCCCCCCAGCAAATAGAACCTGTTCCAAATAAATGGGTTGTATGTAAGGCAACCCCTGATGTGGTTCAGAGTACAGCATGTGTTTGAAGGCATGTCGGTGTGAAGGCCCTGTGAGGCCCTGTGTGTTCTGACATTGACCAGTAAATTTTCAGAAACCCTTAAACCAACTTGTGAGTGATGTTTTATTTCTGAGCGGACCGTCAGGGTGGGGGTTTGGGTCTGGGTGAGCGACCCGGTGTTCTCTTGCCCTCGTTAGTGGTCACAGGACGGGCCTCGTGATCAGCAGGGTCAGTTGTTCCCTGTGTGTAGAAACCCCCCTGAACACCTGGCAATGCCCCCCTAAACATGGGGATGGGCACTGTGGTAAGTGAGGTAGGGGTCAGTGTGACTGGGGAGGTGATGCCTTGGTCCTTTGTGGTAAGAGGTTTGTGACGTGTGCTGTTTCAGTAAATACACACAACCACACGTCCTGCTGGAGTTTGCCATGAAACGTCCTATGTGAAGTATGTAAGCATTCACAAGTATGTCAGCATTCACAAGTATGTCAGCATTCACAAGTGACCACGTCATTTAAAAGGATACATTTGCAACAGTCGTGGGTGTTCAGGATTTTTTCTTCTGGGGATTCAAGACCAAAATTACACAAGTTTCTCTACTGCAATATGTTTGTTGTTGTAATGACCTTCCACCTTTTGGTCTTATGACTGACGTTACTGTTTACTTCCTGTTGTCGTTTAATATTGAAAAAAACACAAACATAAAGGACCCTTACTTTTCAAAACCACTAGAGCATTTTTGTTCTCTCGTTGTCAGTACAGTTATCCAATATATGTGTGGCGGCCTGGGAAAACCCTTCACATGGTGGCATTTTTTAATATTTCCATAAATTAGAAGTTCTCAGCTATTCATAACTGGTTGAATGAGAGAGCCCTTTATTTTAAAAAGTTATGAGCATTTTAATGTAAAAAGTGAAAGGTGAGAAATGCTGCCCCCGACCCCTTTCTCCTCCGGGTCGGGGGAGGAGCCTATGCAGATCGGCCGGTCTCGTTTGTCTGCTTGTGATGCGGTGTTAGTCTGCTCGCCTCGTCGGTATGCGAGGGACAGATCCATTTGTGTGTCTTCTAGTTAAGATGTTATTACTTTATGCTTATATTGTGAGCATCAGTAAACTGGCAATAACACAGGTGGAAGTATCGTCTCTCCTTTCGCTCATGTGTGCGTGCGTTGCTTAACTGAGAATGAGACACGTTCAACATGACGTTGTTTCGCTAGCAAACTACCCACCACAAAAACATAAAAATAAGTACGGTACTTTCTCTTTTGTTTTCTTAAAATGTTTATTCACCATAATGTAGTATGGAGTTCAAACACACGCTGCCTCAGGAAGGCCTCCAAGAGCGACACTTTAAATGAATGTGCAATAACTCTATGTGCAATCTGACAACCCTAGGGTACATAAGGTTGCAGAGAATAGGAAATGTTAGAATAGGTATAGCATAGCATAGAGTACAGCACAGTGTTTTATTTGTACAGTATAGTGGATAGTGTACATAGCCTTTATTTATGTAAACCAGCTCCTTTCCCTTCATATTGTTTTTCAGTTTTTTTTTCTTCTTTCCTAGCACCAGGGGAGCCCCCCCTGCCAAATTTCGTTGTTTGGTACCTGTACTATATCAATGACAATAAAGACCATTCATTCAAAGTACTAGAATACCACATAATTTCAAAATCGCCGAAATAGGACATTTCCATCTATTTTTGCTCTTTGCCACAAACGAACGCCAGCGACATCCGACGGTTTTTCCCAGGCCACCACACATATATCCAGGAACTATAAAAGTTGCTGTTTGTACAGGTGACCTGTTGGTAACACCCGTCTGACTGTCTAATATATTAACTTGACACTAAGTTATTGGGATCATTTCAGTCACTGTTCAAAAAAATAAATATTTGCACAAAAAGAAAAAAAAGCCAAAAATAGGTCCCTGTGTGTCAGTTTGATCCAAACTGTCCATGCACCACACATACAGTAGCTGCATGTAGAACACTGTTATTATATTAACATTATAAAGGTGACCAATCAGGCTTTCCAACGATATAAAATACAATACCAATTGGTATTATTAAAGGGGAGGAATAATCAACAAGAAAAGTGTTTCCGAACTTTTTTTGAGGGGTTTATATATACCGTATTTTCCAGACTATAAGTCGCGGTTTTTTTCATACTTTGGCTGGTCCTGCGACTTATAGTCAGGTGCGACTTATATATCAATAATTCATAATCTCTGACTGACATACGGTAATCTCTGACTGACATGAACCAAGGAGTAACTTCCGCTAGCGCCTCATACACGATAGAATAGCCATTATACTTGACAATGTGGACATTAAACACGACAATGTGGACATTAAACATGATGTTATGGACCTTATACACAATGTTATGGACGTTATAAACGATATTAAAGTCATTTATTCCTTCCAGAGACTGTTCTATGTTGCTAAGTTACCCCCGCGAGGCTATTTTGCTACTTCCGCTAGCGCCACATACGCGATAGAATAGCCATTATACTCGACAATGTGGACATTAAACACGACAATGTGGACATTAAACATGATATTATGGACCTTATACACGATATTATGAACGTTATACACGATATTAAAGTCATTTATTACCTTTCAGAGGCTGTTCAATGTTGCATTGTTTGTAGGCCGCCCTTCATCCTAACTACTTCCGTTTTTAACCAAGCTATCTTTGTCATGGCCTTATACACGATAAATAGTCGTTACACTCGACAATGTGGACATTAAGCACTATATTATGAACGTTATACACGCTATTATGAATGTTATACACGATATTAAAGTCATTTATTACCTTTCAGAGGCTGTTCCATCCTGTTTGCTTGCTCCCGCGACGCCATTTTGCTAACCTTCGTTAGCAACGCGCTAGCTAGCCCTGGCTTTACACTCGATAATTTAAGTATTTCTAACCTTTCAGAAGAAGTTTTAACGTGAATTATGTCCTTCCTGGGCTTACAAATCCTCTCATGTCTCTTCACAGTGCCAGACTAGAGTCAAGCTCAACAGGGTCTTCTTTCCCCGCTGATTCCGCCAAGCCCGTTCCCTTGAACCATGCGACTTATAGTCCAGTGCGACTTATATGTGTTTTTTTCCTCTTCGTGACCCATTTTTGGCCTGCTGCACCTTATACTCGGGTGCGACTTATAGTCCGGAAAATACGGTACACACACACACATTATTTATTTTAAACACATGTTTTGTGGTAATCTAGAACTAACACATGACTCTTAAAATAACCCATCTAGAACATTCTTGGTTGTATCACAGTGACGTGAGTGTGTGGAGTGAGGTTAGGGTGATGACTTTAGACTGGTTAAGTCCTGCAGGAGCTCCAAAGAACCTATCCTTGGGCCACTGTCCGCCAATGATGGTCACCAGGCATTGGGCAAGACTCAGCATTCACATAAGTGCAACGTTTTGATAGAACACATGGAATGTGATGACACAATGCTTTATCACACATTTTCTATTATGCATCTTCATTGATCCATTTTGGTTGTGGTAAAAAAAAATATTTGGATACCTATTTCAAATTAACTTGGAAGGGCACGGATGCTCTTAATTCGCCAGTGTAAAGGCCCTTGCACACCAATGCGTTTTTTACGTCCGTTAAAAAAATAAATTAGAACTCATGTTGTGTCAATCACGCTTGCACACCGAATCCGTAATATTCGTCCGTCCCCCAAAAAATCGGAAACAAGTTCGATTTTCTGTGTTTTTCGCGTCCGTCAAAAGCCTTTTGAGAGTTGTTTTTGACCACTGCCATGGTATAGAGGGACACATCGTCAAATTAGAACTGCAGGACAGTTGGATTAATGTTTACGGGAGGACATGTCTCAAGTGTTATCTCGGCGGTTAGTCGAGTGAAAGAAAAACAACATACAGATGATAATTCACACAATATAATACCACGAAAGCGTACGGCACTAAACAATAACATTCATTTGGGCAGCATCATACTCAAACTCAGGCAGCAGGGTAAGGTCCGGGCAGGTGCACACACTGTCAGACTGCCAGTGCATCATACAGGTACATCATTCCGCATGGTTATAGCGGTTTCTTTTTCTATTCTACTATTCAATTTCTACTTCTGCTGTCTGCGTCTCCCTGGGTATTCCAGATGGCAAACAGTAAAGAAATGCCACAATATACCAGGACTTAAGAAACGAGACGTCCAACAAAGGATTTGACAAACCCTGGCCTATTTTGCGCAACAAGTAGACTGATGCAGCGGAGACGGGGTTGCCAGATGGGCTGGTTTTTGGTCGATTTAGCCGTTTTTAGACTGGTTAGGTTGGAAATTCTCAATCCCATCTGGCAACCCTGAGCGGAGAGTCTATAAATGGTATGATTACAGATATCACACTGCAGGAGATGCACCCCACGCTTTGTTAAAAGAAATAAAGATTTATTGTACTTTTCTACTGATAATACATTCTACTGACGTGGTCTACCATTTGGTTTTAGTTATATTGCTCTCAGTTGTTTGTACCTTTTGCTAAATCAAGCATTTAGAATGTAGAGTGCATATTGCGAAAGTTCGCAACGTAAAAAAACGCAACGGTCTCCGCAACGGACCGGTGTGCAAGGTCTCTGTGCGTAACTTTTTTCCGGATGACGGATTTAAAAATATGCATGCGACACTGGCTATTTAGTTATTCCACTGAAGATGCATCAATAGCAATGTGTCACACACAACACAAGCTTCAAACCCAGTATGGTGTGGTCCTGTATTGAGATTTTCCAGGTAAATGCCAGATCTAGTAACACACCTGGGGGGTGTGGTGGTAAACGGTCAACTACAGTACCCTACTTACAGGTTGTTGCCCAGAGAGCAGCGCCTACAAGCTCACCTGCTCCGGGTCAGTATTCTCATGGAGTCTATTCTTGGCCACGATGTTAAACCGGTACTCCAACTCACCCCAGTCTCCACTCTCTCCGTTCCCCCTCCTCCAGCCGCCTACAAGCATGCGGACGGTAAGAAAATCGACGCCAGGAGAGTCCTGGTGGACGTGGAGAGAGGTCGTACTGTGAAAGGATGGCAGCCCCGCAGGCTAGGTGAGGACGTCTTGTGTGTCTTTTTTATTAGCCCTTGGACGGGGTCTTCTAAACTGGGCCCTAAGTTTGAGTTGTTGTTTTTTTTACATAAGAAATGTGAGTGAGGGAGAGCTCAGGTTTTAAACTTTAGAGCTCTAATGGAATTAATATCATTGGGTGTACCGTATCTAGATTTGCTGATGAGAAGTTTGTCGTCACTATCAGCATAGATTTCAAGATCCTTCTGCTTGTTTATAAAGCTCTCACTGGCATAGCACCAGAATATGTTCAGACTTTGTGCTAGCATATCAGCCCGATAGAGCTCTCAGGTCTTCTGACGCTGGTTTTCTCTGTGTACCACATGTACAAAAGAAGAGATTTGGTGAGGCTGCACTCATTTTATGCCCCCAGATTGTGGAATGCACTGCCAGTTTACATTAGGGATGCAACCTCAGCAGATTATGTTCAAGTCAAGACTAAAAACCCATCTTTTTAATATTGCCTTTAAATGACTAAATAATTAAATTATGATTATATAATGATTGGAGCACTTTGAGCTGCAACGTTTGCAGGAAAAGCGCTATACAAATAAAAGTTATTATTATTATTGTTATTATTGGTTCACCATTAACCCTTGACGGTCTGTGGTCCAACCAGGTGGTGGTCTGGGTGGGACCAGGAGAGGCGGGGCAGACGTCAACATCAAGCACTCTGGGAGAGATGACACGTCCCGCTACGACGACCGGCCCATCGGAGGGTGAGTCCTCCTTCCCGCCTTGTTCTCCTTCCCGCCTTGTGCCACAGATGTTTTCCTTTGAAAAATGTCCAAAAGTTGTCCACAAAGCATCTAAACACATATAGTTTAGTGTGCATTATGTATCATATATTGTGTTGGGTAATTCTGTTCTGCACTCCTATTTAATATAAACCACAAAATTACTACAACAACAAAAAATCTGTTTTCAATGGAGGGCCCCCTGCCCGCCATAATGATACGGTCAGGACGTACAGGCTGAAATCTTCGACACTGGTGTTGCTACGGTAACCCCTCCCCCTGGCCCAGCGCTAATGATCAACAGATGGCACGACAATGTTAACACTTTTTCCTTTTCTTTCTCCTGTACAATTTGGCCAAACACACTTATTTATCGACCTTTCATTATGTTTACCGGCCAAAAGCTGTGCTGCACATGTGTTTCTGCGTTTCCAGTGATGATCCACATTAGCAGCATATAGCTGGTATATATAGCTATATAGTATGTTTTCATACTCCTTTGCCTTGGGCCTCCATGTTGGAACATGTTTCCCTTGGTTTGGGGTTGGCCGTTTGTGTGTTTTTGAATGACTACTTTCGCTATAGGGCGGCATTAATTAATAGTTGGATTTGTCTTTTTCTCTGCCCACCCCAGGGAGCGAGAGTGTGAGCGGGGAGGAGGAGGAGTAGGAGGAGGAGGAGGTGATGGTGGGGGAGGTGAGCGGGGAGGTGGGGGTGGCGGAGGCGAACGAGAACGGAGAGACCGCAGTCGGGAGCGTGAGAGGGAGAAGGGAGATCGCGGGGAGAGGCGGAGACCCAGCTCCCGAGAAAGACGAAGGCGTAGCTCCCGCTCCCGGGAGAGAGAGAGGGGGGGGGACAGGGGCCCGGGCATGGCCCTGGGGGGGCCTGGGGAGGAGGGGGGCGGAGGGAGCAGCAGGAGGCGCGATAGAGAGAGGGAGCGGGGGGGCGGCGGGGGAGCGGGGGACGACAGCCGCAGCAGGGAGAGAAGCAGAGACAGGGGAGAGAGGAAGAGGAGGAGCCGCAGCCGAGAGCACAAGAGGGACCGGGAAAGGGCCAAGGGCGGGGAGGGGGAGGAGGGGGGCGCTGCTGCCATGGGCCTAGCGGGGGGCCCGATGGGGGAGGGAGGGGAACGCATGCCCGAGGACCCCAGCGGTGGTGAGGAAGGGGCAGAGGGAGGAGAAGAGCGCGGGAAGGAGCGGGACAAAGACAGGGAGCGAGACCGCGACAGGAGACGCAGCCACAGGGACAAGGACCGCGGGGACAGGGAGAGGCGCAGGGGCGACAGGGACAGAGACAGGGAGCACAAGAGAGACCGCGGGGACAGAGAGAGGGGCAGCGGGGACCGTAGGGAGGACAGGCACACCGCGGGCATGCCACCGGCCGAGCAGGACGAGATGGGCAACGGGGAGGAGGGAGAGGCGCCGCCCCAGCCCAAGGAGACCAGCCAGGACGGGCTGATGATGGACCAGGAGTCGGTGCAGTCCGGGGAGGGCTACGTCTCCAACGAGAACGGCTACAAGATGGAGGCCCAGGGGGAGGAGTACTGAGTACTCGGCCGTGTTCTGTCCCCACCCCCCCATGTCCGGTTTCTAACCACACACGCATCTCAAAGCTGCACCTTCCCCCTCCTGTTTGTGTGAACGATACTGTATTGAACTGCATAGAAAACTGCAGTCCATTTATTGGTTAGGTATGTTTTGATTTTTTGTATTGAACCCCAAGACTAAAAGTTTGGACACACCTTCTCGTTCAATGTGTTTCCTTTATTTTCATGACTATTTACATTGTAGATTCTCACTGAAGGCATCAAAACTATGAATGAACACATAGGAATTATGTATTTAACAATAAAGTGTGAAATAACTCTAAATATGTCTTATATTTTAGATTCCTCAAAGTAGCCACCCTTTGCTTTCTTGTTGTTAATAACATATATAATAATAATAATATTAAATATAATATGTGTTAATAATAATATGTTATTATATATACACTGTACTGTATATGTATCATATTATTATTATATATTTTATTAACAACACATTTTTATTTTATTAACAACAAAAAAGCAAAGGGTGGCTACCGTATTTTCCGGACTATAAGTCGCACCCGAGTATAAGTCGCAGCAGTCAAAAAATGGGGCATGAAGAGGAAAAACCACATATAAGTCGCATTTATTTAGAAATGTATTTCTCAAAAACATTCAGTTATTCAATTACACAATAGCACACAGAACAACAGGCTCAGGCTGAATGCCGCTGAATACCGGTGTCCGGTATGTGATGAATAAATAAATAAAAAATGTTAACACATTAATAAAGAACATAGGCCTACCTGGGAGGCTGAATAGGCTAAACGGACATAACAAGCCAGCGAGTCCAACAAGCAAGTTCTCCCGATCTCATTCCACATCACTGAATCCATTGAATTCGTCATCCTCTGTGTCACTTCTGAACAACTCTGCCAACTCCGGAGGAAGATGAAGCGCCGTCTCCTCTTCTGCAGGGCTGTCGTCAGACTCAGCATCAGTTCCAGTTATTCCGGCCTTACTGAATCCCGACAGGATGGTTCCGGTTGTCACTGAAGTCCATGCTTTGTCGATCCATCCAAGGACTTGCTGGAAAGTTGCATGGCGCATCCTTCCAGTTGCCGTGAAGCTGTGCTCTCCATCCACCATCCACTCCTCCCACAGGCGACGCAAGACTGCCTTAACCTCTTCTTATCCACCTAATTTTTCTGGTTTTCTGCTCGAAATGACATGCCCACAGTGAATATAGAATATCTCCACAATCACAAGGGCCTTCATAATGATATTGTTATCAAATGAAAGCTAACACCTGTGGGGTGGCTGTAGAAGTGTCAGAATCAAAATCTATGTTACTGTGTCAGAGCAAATAGAGCTAGAACATTATAAAACATCTCAAATTCAGACTCCGCCTAAAAAAACAACAGCTTTTACAGTGAATATCACCTTGGAAACCTGATAACGAAGCCAAAATCATCTAGGAATCAGTACTCCAGGGTCTTATTAGTACTTGTGCCAAAGTCGATGCTATTAATGTGAGCAAATGCAACTTTGTACCTGTTTTAGTACAGGTATGTTTAGGCGGACACCTATATGTTTAGGCCATTTGGAGATATTTTGGCACCATCTTTGACCTTTGACCTTTCTCATGTATCAGATTTCTTTTTGGGGGGAGGGGGGGGGGATTTTTTGGGGGGTTGGCCGACCAATGGTATGGAAATTCGGCGTTGAAACCGGACATGACACCATTCCATTCTCAATTGTTACTTTATTGTTATGTAGTCGGACCAGGCAGGCTGATTACAATAGGCTCTACCAATATTGCTTGCCTTGCTTCCACAATTTCTACAAGATACAACTGGACATATTGTGATAAAATATGTGGGTCCCCTGATTTAGGGGTATTGGTAAAATGTCAGGAGAGGGAGCGCACAAAACACACAGCCAGAAAGGTGTATTATAAAAGCCACTTTATTATTATGGGCGATGATCAGGCAGACATAGATTCGGAGGACGGAGACAGTCCAACATCTAGCTATTTGACTCAACTTCCACAACTGATCATGCATCTCAATTAATTATCATAGGGTTAGTAGTACAAATTCATCTCATTCAAATAATCATAGGCCTATAAATAAGACAAACATTGGACATATTGGCTGAATAGTAAATAATTAAAAGGGCACGTAACTCGCCGGGTATTTGAGACCCCCCGTGGGGTCTGAGCGGTGCACTGCGTCCAACCGATGAGGCTCAATATGTAAGTCCGTCTGGCTGACGATTGTTCCTGCGTTCACGCTACAATATTGTGCCTACATGCTCGATTGTTATTATTATGTAATATAGGCGTCTTGTATGTGAGATGGGCCGTGTAGCATGACACGGAAATAAATCATGCATGCAGTAATTCGTATAGCTAGTAATGTGTATAGTGTAGCTGTGGGCTATATAGGTGTAGTGGCTGGCTGATGGTGATTCTTAATAGGACTGGTTGTTAAAATCCCTAAATATTCAGCACAACAATTGAGTGGAGTGGGTGGAGTGGAATTTGGCAATGATCACGTGGTGCCACCAGTACGACACATCTTCAGTTGTGGTCCCCGACCTCATTGGGTGTTTCGGCCAGTTATCACAAGACACCCTCTGCCGAGGTTGGCCCACCACAGGCTGATCAGGCCTGGGTGTGTGTCGCACGGTGGCACCACGTGGTCATTTGGGAGCCCATGTTGGGTCCCTACGTTTCAGCCACAGCCAGTGACTGCTCCGTTCTGCTGCAGTGGACAGTTCTCTGATTGCCTTCCGTTGGGCCTGTCCTCTGATCCCTACTGCCCTCAGGAGCCTTGTGGTGGAGCTGGCTACAAAGCCTCTGCAGCCCACCTCCACTGGCCACACCTTCACGTTCCAGCCCCGCCCCTCTGCTTCGACTGCTAAGTTGGCATACCGCAGCCTCTTCCGTTCGAATGCCTCATCGATGGCCTCCTCCCATGGGACCGTCAGTTCTACGATGAAGACACGCCGGCAGGACTTGGACCAGAGGACTAGGTCTGGGCGCAGGTTGGTCGCTGCAATTTCGGGTGGGAAGGTGAGCCTCTGGCTGAGGTCTACCCGCATTTCCCAATCCCGGGCTGCGTTCAGTGGGCCTGAGTCTGGAGGTGATGGCTTGGTCCGCTGTTTCTCCCCTTCCCGGATGAAGGTTGTTTTCCGTGGAAAGGTAGTCTGGGCATTGAGAGGCATGGCGTTGGTGGTTACCCTCTTGTGCTCAAGTTCGGCAGCCAAGCACTTTAGCACTTGGTTGTGGCGCCAGGTGTATCTTCCTTGAGTTAGACTGGTCTTGCAACCCACCAAGATGTGTTTGAGGGTTGCTGGGGCTGCACACTGGAGACAGGCTGGGTCCTCTCCATACCAGAGATGTAGGTTGGTAGGAGAGGGCAGGACATCATATGTGGCTCTGATGATGAAACTTAGCCTATTAGACTCCATGCTCCACATCTCGTTCCACGTGATTTTCCTCCTCTCCACGCTCTCCCACTTCATCCAGCGGCCTTGCTGGGCTTGGGAGACTGCCTTGGCGCACCTGGCTGCTTCCTCCTGGTGGCGCACCTCCTCAACCACCATCTTCCGCCGTTCGGTTGGAGTAGCCTTTTGCCATGTGGGTGTTGTTGTTTCCAAGCCAAGGCCCCCTCTGCCATGTTGGACATGCCCCACTATATCCCGGTGTCTGAGGGCGGTCTTTGCCACCGCAACTGCTGCAGATGGCTTCCATTTCCTCCCCGTTGCTAGGATTGGAGCAGCACCTCTGACGAATGGATCCCGGGATTCTGTTAGAGTCATTTCCAGCCTTGATTTGGCACATTTGTACTCCTCCACCAGGCTTGAGATTGGTAGGGAGAGGGCTCCGTTGCCATACAGGCCTATGCTGCTAAGGCCTCTCGGCAGTCCAAGCCACTTCCTCACTTGTGCATTCACCAGTCTCTCCAGCCGGTTGGCATGGGATAGTGTGACCTCGTAGATGGAAATTGGCCACATGAGACGGGGCAGCAGTCCAAACTGAAAGCACCACAGCTTCAGCTTCCCAGGGAGAGCAGTGTTGTTGATCTGCTTGAGGCCACTGATTGTATCCTGCTTGAGTTGTTCCACCTGCTTCGAGTCTTTGAGTTCTGCGCTATACCAGCGGCCAAGGCTTTTGATGGGCTTCTCCAGAACTGTTGGTATTGGCTCGTTGTTGACGTGGAACCTCTCATTGGCGAGCTTGCCTTTGACAATGGAGATACTGCGGGACTTACTGGGTTTAATCTCCATTCGTGCCCATTTGATGTTTCCCTGGAGTTTATCCAGCAGGCGTTTGGTGCATGCGTTTGTTGTTGTTATTGTCGTCATGTCATCCATGTACGCCCTGATTGGTGGAAGACGCAGCCCGCTCTTCAACCGTTCCCCTCCAACAACCCATCGGGATGCTCGAATAATGAGCTCCATTGCCATGGTAAACGCCAGTGGAGAGATGGTGCAGCCCGCCATTATGCCTATCTCGAGGTGCTGCCAAGCAGTTGTACTGGCTTGTGCTGTAACACAGAACTGGAGGTCCTGGAAGTAGGCTTTGACCAGCCTTGTGATGCCCTCTGGGACTTGGAAGAAGTTGAACGCTGTCCACAAAATCTCATGAGGCACTGACCCGAAGGCATTGGCAAGATCTAAGAAAACCACATGCAGGTCTTTCTTCTCCTTCTTGGCCGTTTGTATCTGGTGCCAGATGACATTTGTGTGTTCCAGGCATCCTGAGAATCCACTTATCCCTGCCTTCTGCACTGAGGTGTCGACTATACAATGAAATGGTATGGTTCTTCTGAAGGTGCAAAAAAAGAAAACCGACAAATATTACACACTAGACAAATTAAAAAGCGAAAATGCTATAAAACAAGCTAAGAGACAATGAGGTCCGTGGTGTCATAAGTGAAAATAAAAACAACTATAAAAGCAAGCTAAAAGACATGAGGTCAGTGGCGTTATAATACTGCAATAATACTGTAAACATATATACATGTATAAATAGGCACTTAGAATAGAGTTATTGCACATTTCTATTGCACTTTTTGCACCTGAAGATAAACATTTATGAACATTTATGTCTTATGTCTTATGTCTATTGTTCAGAATAGATCCACTATAGATTGAATATATCACATTAGGCAGATTGTGTTTTTCAGCACCCCCCTACATGCACATTTAGATATTTTGTAAACAAACAAAATTACTTTTAACTGTCACATGATTATGATGCTCATTAATTGGGTTAGGTTGAATGTTTTAGCTTATCGATTTATATTTCTGTATTACATTTAAATGTTTGTGGCATTTAGCAGATGCCTTTATCCAAATCGATTTACAACAAATACCTTCGACTAAGTAAGTGAATCATCTATCCATCTGTCATAGCAGGAAAAAGTTAATCTATACTCGAGCCAGGGGCCATTGGCAGTCATAATGCTAGAAGAAGGAAGAATTAAAAATGTTTTGTTTTTGTTTTTACAGTAGAGAAACTGTACAGGGGGGTAGAGGGGATGGAGAGGTCTTAGGAGGGACAGTTAAGTTGTAGCCTGAAGAGATGGAGGTCTTCAGTCTACTGCAGAAGATCGAGAGTGACTCTGCAGTCCTGACAGCAGTGGCATGCTTGTTCCACAGCAGTGGGAAGTTCTCACACACACACACACACACACACACACACACACACACACAGGCACACACACACACACACACACACACAGGCACACACAGGCACACACACACACACACACAGGCACACACACGCACACACACACACACACACACACACACACACACACACACACACACACACACATAGTCTATGCCTAACTCAGCCTATGTAAAACAGAGCACACGTTTTTTTCTGGCTATGCTTTGCAATGTTTTCTTTTGCACTAGTCGGAATGATTTGATCTGAGTAGCCTAAACCACCATAACCATGATACTGGATTGGAGATCACCTGCTCTTGTCTTCACTGGGAACATAAGCAGTTATGGAACTAAGTGAGAAGGGCAAAAGAGAACTGATAAAAATATGAATAAAACATTAATAGAATGTAATAAAGATACTTTAAAAATAAATCACTACATCAAATGACCTCATTAAGAATATTATAATGAAAGACAAAAGAAATCAGGAAGTTATCCAGCTGCCACTCAGATATTAGCATAATTAATAGACAGATTACAGATATAGCTCTTGGTTTTATGGTTGATTATTTATATAAACTCAACTTGATGGGTTATTTTGGAGTATAGAGTAATAATGTATAAATGCTGATTTCAAATAAAGGAATATATTTTATGTCATGCCAAATGTCACCATCAGATGGCGCTCAGTCCTGTGGGAGAGAGAGAGCCAGCCAGCCAGCCGTGAAATAAGAGAGATTGTTTCCCCCAAAATATCATTTATTCACGAAGATAATTCACGAAGATAACAATAACTAATCATAACCCTAAATATTTAAATAACCATATTTGTCTGGAGAAAATACCCAAATGTGAAACCCCAGCAACAACCCGTCATCTTTTGTGGAATGCACTGCCAGTTTACATTAGGGATGCAACCTCAGCAAATAACATGTTCAAGTCAAGACTAAAAAAACATATTTTTAATATTGCATTTAAATGACAAAATAATTAAATTAAGATGATAAAAACCCATCCTTTTAATATTGCATTTAAATGACAACATAATTAAATTAAGATGATATAATGATTAAAGCACTTTGAGCTGCAACGTTTGCAGGAAAAGCGCTATACAAATTAAGTTATTATTATTATTATCTCTGTTGTGTCAGACATCAAAGTGGTGTTGATAAAACGGGCCGATTGCGTCACAGTGGTGAGCGTGACGTCACGGGGCGAAAACGACATAAATAGCGGAGGTTCTCCGCTGTCCAGTCACTCCCCTTACCACCATCATGCCCCGCAGACCAGCTCGCAGAACCTCCCGCCCCGTCCGTCGCCGCCGGCTAGCCGGAGGAGGAGGAGGGGAGGCCGGAGGAGGCGGTAGGACCGGTGAGGGTGAGGGTGAGGGTAAGACACAGAACCCCAAAATTGACGCCCCAGTGAGTGCCGCACTCAGCGCCTTGAATGGCAGCTTGCCGCCATTGGCGTGTGTGGCAATTTTGGGGTTCAGTGTCTTGCCCTCACCCTCACCCTCCGCCTCCCTCCACTCCCCCCTCCCTTAGGGGAATGATTTTCTCTAATTTTGCTTGTCTGTTACAGTAAGAAGCTCCGCATGTCTACACTTGTATACTTGAAATAGGTATACAGTCCACTTGCTCACGGAATGATCAGCGCCAGGCAGGGGAGTGTTGAACACCGGTCCTGACGGAGGATGCCGCGCGCCGGGAGAAGACAGGAGAGGCAGAAGAAGAGCCACATGTGGAGGCTACTCTTGTATACTTGAAATAGGTATACAGACTAGTATACACCTGTAATAAATATTCTTGTATTTTAGTTTTGGTTCTTGGCATTTTGTGTTGCAACGCACCGACATTCTGCACTCTCTCTATCCTGTTAAGCCATTATGTAACTTAAGACAGACGGGTCGTAACACTTGTTATTAATTCCATTTGGTATACCTCATAAACTTTCTTTCCATTTATTCATTTCTGGTGTTTGTGGGCTAACACATTTTACATATTCTAAATATATGTATATCTACATGCCAATTCAATCAATTCAATTCAATAGGATCCAATTCAACATCCTATACTCACCATTTACAAAGCCATCAACAGTCTGGTTGCTAAAACCACCAATAAATATAACGGAACACTGGAGTCAGAACAGGCAACAAATAACTTCTGACCGCCTCAGCGTCAGTGACGTCAGTGTCAGTAACTTGGTAAAAATGTCATTGCATGTGTGCGTGCCCCCTCGTATGGAGGACCAAGTCTGCCAAAATTAACAATAAATATATAGACGCATAAATGAATGTATGAACAAATACACATACAAATACACACAGTATATCGCAATACATTTCTATATGTATTTATTCTTTTACACATTTATTCTTTCTTTTCCACATTCATTCTTTCTTTTCCACATTCATTCTTTCTTTTCCACATTCATTCTTTCTTTTCCACATTGTTTTCCACATTCATTCTTTCTTTTCCACATTGTTTTCCACATTCATTCTTTCTTTTCCACATTGTTTTCCACATTCATTCTTTCTTTTCCACATTCATTCTTTCTTTTCCACATTCATTCTTTCTTTTCCACATTCATTCTTTCTTTTCCACATTGTTTTCCACATTCATTCTTTCTTTTCCACATTGTTTTCCACATTCATTCTTTCTTTTCCACATTGTTTTCCACATTCATTCTTTCTTTTCCACATTCATGCTTTCATTCTTTCCCCGATTATCAGTAATGTGTGCAAATATAGGGGCGTGTCTTGCATGTTGTCCTCGCCCCACGCATTTTCATTGGTTGATACCGCGTGTGACGTGGTAAAAGCGACAAAGTTGACATTTTTTCATTGTTAACATACTGTGTTCAAAACGGTGAAGAACACGTTCAAAACAAAATGATTTGGTGCATTTTTGCAGTAATCATATTCCTATCATATATGGATGATGAAGATGGCGGCGCGCTACACAGACGCGCGGCTCGGAGTGGCTTCAACGCTGGTGTTTTTTAGTGTTTTTAAGTACATTTGTATGTACATTTTTATTTTAGTTCTTATAGGGAACGGTTGTGTAAATAGTACCTACAGCAGACTAGACTTACTAGAAGTTGGTGCGCAAAATGAGAGGACTGTAACAATGGAATTCTTGGAACAGCAGGGAATCCCATTCGACATTGCTCGGTTGCCGGGTGAACAATACTACGCTCTCCCAACACTCAAGCGCAAACGTCGGCGTAAGGACCGCAAGCAACAACGGGGCTGCAGGGGAGGCCTGCTAGCCAGGCTGAGACATAGCCCGAACAAGCCAGCTTTGCCGAGTATATTCCTATCCAACGTCAGGTCCCCGACTAATAAGATGGATGAATTGAGACTACAGGTTGCCAAAAATAACATCGTGGGAGATAGCTGTGTGATTATTCTCACTGAAACCTGGCTAAATGACACTATCCTGGACTCCGCGATTAGCCTGGAAGGCCGCACTCTACACCGTGCGGACCGGACTTTGCTTAGCGGTAAGACTCGCGGAGTTGGGATCATTATATCTACGAAGGATAGCTGGTGCTTAAACACGAAAACTGTAAGTAGCCACTGTTCCCCAAACCTGGAATACTTGACTGTTAAATGCCGACCCACTTACCTACCGAGGGAATTCAATGCAGTGTATATTACAAGCGTTTACATTGCACCGAATGCAGACGGTAGCTTAGCATTGGCGCGGCTATATGACGTCATCAGTGGTCAACAAAGCGCAGACCCACAGGCAGTTCACATTATAGCAGGAGACTTCAATCATGTCGACCTGAAGGCAGTACTACCCAAGTTCTATCAGCATGTTAAATGTGCAACAAGAGGAGAAAAAACACTGGATAAGGTATACACCAACATCAAACGTGCTTACAAGGCTAGACCGCTAGCTCATCTAGGCATGTCTGACCATGTGTCAATCCTCCTGATCCCAGCATACACTACCATGAGGAAAAGTGCTCCCATCACCACTAAGACTGTCAGAACCTGGCCAGAAGGGTCCGCTCCACTGCAGATCTGCCTAAATGACACCTCATGGCAGGAATATGAGCATGAGGACCTGGAACAGTTCACGTCGTCGGTTCTGAACCACATAGTGAACTGCACCAACTCAGTCACCGTGGACAAACGGGTCCGGGTCTACCCCAACACGAAGCCATGGATGACTGGGAAGGTCCAAAAACTGATCAACGAGAGGGACAACGCCTTCTTCGCAGGGAAGGGCACACCGCTGTACAGCACCACCAGGGCTAACCTAAAGCGCGGCATCAAAGAGGCCAAGGCAGACCACAGAGAGAAGATTGAGGAATGCTTCCTGAGCAACGACTCCAGGCGGATGTGGCAGGGGGTTCAGCACATGACAAACTTCAGAGCCAACAGGCTCACAGCCGCAGAGGACGACCCCCTGCTGGTGGAAAAGCTGAACTCCTTCTACGCCCGGTTCGACGAGGGGCGAACGGAGGTAACCACAACACAAACACCACTCTCTCCAGCTCTCAGCAGCCTCACCCTCACAGAGCATGAAGTGAGACGCGTGCTGAAGGCGGTGGACCCCAGGAAAGCCTCGGGGCCGGATGGCGTCCTGGGACGGGTGCTGAGGGACTGCGCCGACCAGCTGGCCGGGGTTTTCACCAACATCTTCAACCAGTCCCTGTCCCAAGCCACCATCCCACCCTGCCTGAAAACCTCAACTATCATCCCAGTCCCGAAGAAAAGCACGGTGAGCTGCCTAAACGACTACCGCCCGGTGGCACTCACACCAATCATCATGAAGTGCTTCGAGAAACTAGTCCGGGCCCACATACTCACACGCCTCCCGCCCAACCTGGATCCATACCAGTTCGCCTACAGAGCCCACAGGTCCACAGAGGACGCCATCGCGACGACTCTCCACGCCACTCTATCCCACCTGGAGAGGGGAAACAGCTACGCGAGACTGCTCTTTGTGGACTTCAGCTCCGCCTTCAACACCATCCTTCCAGACAGGCTAGTGACCAAACTACTAGACCTGGGACTATCACACTCTATATGTGCATGGATCAAGGACTTCCTGACCGACCGCCCCCAGAGGGTGCGGGTGGGCCCCCACACCTCCACAGCCCTCAGACTCAGCACTGGGTCCCCCCAGGGCTGCGTGCTAAGCCCCATCCTCTACAACCTCTACACCTACGACTTCACCCCCGTCCACCCCAGCAACTCCATCGTAAAGTTTGCAGACGACACCACCGTGGTGGGCTGCATCTCGGGGGGGGACGAGGCGGCGTACAGGGATGAGGTAGAGCAACTGAGCAAGCTGTGCAAGGTTAACAACCTGCTGCTGAACAAGTCAAAGACCCAGGAAATCATCGTGGACTTCAGGAGGAAAAAGTCCGAGATCCAGCCCCTGCTCATCGACGGAGAGAGCGTGGAGAGAGTCTCAACCCTCCGATTCCTGGGGGTGCACATACAGGATGACCTGTCCTGGAAGAACAACACAACAGCCACCATCAAGAAGGCACAACAGCGGCTCTACATCCTGAGAGTCCTCAGGAAGGAACACAGCAAGCAGGAGATACTGGTGACCTTCTACCGCGGCGCAGTGGAGAGCATCCTCACCTACGGCATCTGCATCGGCATCGGCATCACACACACACACACACACACACACACACGCATACACGCACACACGCACACACGCACACACGCACGCGCACGCACGCACACACACACACACACACACACACATAGTCTATGCCTAACTCAGCCATGTAAAACAGAGCACACGTTTTTTTCTGGCTATGCTTTGCAATGTTTTCTTTTGCACTAGTCGGAATGATTTGATCTGAGTAGCCTAAACCACCATAACCATGATACTGGATTGGAGATCACCTGCTCTTGTCTTCACTGGGAACATAAGCAGTTATGGAACTAAGTTAGAAGGGCAAAAGAGAACTGATAACATATGAATAAAACATTAATAGAATGTAATAAAGATAATTTAAAAAATAAATCACTACATCAAATGACCTCATTAAGAATATTATAATGAAAGACTTCATCAGGAAGTTATCCAGCTGCCACTCAGATATTAGCATAATTAATAGACAGATTACAGATATAGCTCTTGGTTTTATGGTTGATTATTTATATAAACTCAACTTGATGGGTTATTTTGGAGTATAGAGTAATAATGTATAAATGCTGATTTCAAATAAAGGAATATATTTTATGTCATGCCAAATGTCACCATCAGATGGCGCTCAGTCCTGTGGGAGAGAGAGAGCCAGCCAGCCAGCCAGCCGTGAAATAAGAGAGATTGTTTCCCCCAAAATATCATTTATTCACGAAGAATTTAAATAAAACAATGAAATAAACAATAACTAACCATAACCCTAAATATTTAAATAACCATATGTGTCGGGAGAAAATACCCAAATGTGAAACCCCAGCAACAACCCGTCATCTTTTGTGGAATGCACTGCCAGTTTACATTAGGGATGCAACCTCAGCAAATAATATGTTCAAGTCAAGACTAAAAAAACATATTTTTAATATTGCATTTAAATGACAAAATAATTAAATTAAGATTATAAAAACCCATCCTTTTAATATTGCATTTAAATGACAACATAATTAAATTAAGATGATATAATGATTAAAGCACTTTGAGCTGCAACGTTTGCAGGAAAAGCGCTATACAAATTAAGTTATTATTATTATTATCTCTGTTGTGTCAGACATCAAAGTGGTGTTGATAAAACGGGCCGATTGCGTCACAGTGGTGAGCGTGACGTCACGGGGCGAAAACGACATAAATAGCGGAGGTTCTCCGTTGTCCAGTCACTCCCCTTACCACCATCATGCCCCGCAGACCAGCTCGCAGAACCTCCCGCCCCGTCCGTCGCCGCCGGCGCCCCAGGGTTAGCCGTCGGAGGAGGAGGGGAGGCCGGAGGAGGCGGTAGGACCGGTGAGGGTGAGGGTGAGGGTAAGACACAGAAACCCAAAATTGCTCCCAGTGAGCGAGACTCAGCCTTGAATGGCAGCTTGCACCTGATGTGTAGCAATTTTGTGGTTCAGTGTCTTGCCCTCACCCTCACCCTCCGCCTCCCTCCACTCCCCCCTCCCTTAGGGGAATGATTTTCTCTAATTTTGCTTGTCTGTTACAGTAAGAAGCTCCGCATGTCTACACTTGTATACTTGAAATAGGTATACAGTCCACTTGCTCACGGAATGATCAGCGCCAGGCAGGGGAGTGTTGAACACCGGTCCTGACGGAGGATGCCGCGCGCCGGGAGAAGACAGGAGAGGCAGAAGAAGAGCCACATGTGTAGGCTACTCTTGTATACTTGAAATAGGTATACAGTATACACCTGTAATAAATATTCTTGTATTTTAGTTTTGGTTCTTGGCATTTTGTGTTGCAACGCACTGACATTCTGCACTCTCTCTATCCTGTTAAGCCATTATGTAACTTAAGACCAGGGGTGAAAGTGGTTTGAGTTTCTTACAGGAACTATAGGCTACTACCCCAACCTTCATCGTTTCATATTGTTCTCCTCCTGCCCCCAGCTTCATGCATCCCTGAACACACACATCGTGGTGTTGGTGTCGAAATTAGAAACACTTTAGGGCTGCCAAGTTTCACCAAAAGTTTGGAGTGAGAGTTTTTGGTGGTGGAGCGGCCCAAAACTGTGCACGTTTTGGTAGCGGCGGCCCCTCTCTCCCACACAATTATTTGTGCTAGTTTCCTGCAATTTTAAACCAGCACAAGAAATGAAAATAATTGGAACATTTGATAAAACAAGAGAAATTCAGATAATATATCTTAAGTCTTAATAAACAAATACAGTAGCCTACAGAGTCTAAAACAAAATTGGGCCTCATCAAGTGAACTCAACCCCTTGGTCAGCAGCAGAAAGACCCTTGGTCATCATCTTATATACAGTGCATTGCTCATAGATGGCTATCATGTTATACAGTACATACCATGGTTTTTCCTGGGTCTGAATCAAGCCTTGGAGGTTGATGTTGTGCGCGCGCAGTGCGCCCACATTTTCTTTGAGGGACCCCCAATTGTTGTATTTGTATTGTAAATTGTAATTAATAATAATAATAATAATCATAATACGATGCGATTTGAAAGTACCAGTAGGCTACCAGATACGTATGCACATACGTCAATCAAGGACCCCAATTGAAATAAGCCAGTGGCTTTCTTGGGTTTTTATCCTGTTAGTTGACCTTGTATGTAATATGTACTTTCATGTACCTACTTCTGCAAATCTTCTAATAAAGTTTTCAATCAATTCAATCAATCAA
>NC_137676.1:56865112-56872612 GCF_963989245.1 Nansenia antarctica
ATGAGATTTTTTTATAGACTTCCATTCAAACTTCAAAATCGAATGTTGTCGTGCAACAAAAATCGCACGCCGTGTGCATTGGCCTTAAGAGAGTCTCAATATTTGGAGAGACTTAATTTCCCCTCCCCCAACCATGTGCAAAGGCAATTTGTTTGTACAAAATTATTTGTGCAAACTACTGACAGGAATAATTAATTTAAAAGGTAGATATGGCTTCTGTCCCAACCTCTGTGATTTGAAGAAACACACAAGGTGCTTTTAAAGTGCAAAACTCACTCCACACACACACACACACACACACACACACACACACACACACACACACACACACACACACACACACACACACACACTCAATGTGTAAGAGAGTCTCAACATTTGGAGAGACTTAATTTCCCCTCCCCCAACCATGTGCAAAGGCAATTTGTTTGTAGGCTACAAAATTCTTTGTGCAAACTACTGACAGTAATAATTTATTTAAAAGGTAGATATGGCTTCTGTCCCAACCTCTGTGATTTGAAGAAACACACAAGGTGCTTTTAAAGTGCAAAACTCACTCCACACTAACACACACCACACACTCAATGTGTAAGAGAGTCTCAACATTTGGAGAGACTTAATTTCCCCTCCCCCAACCATGTGCAAAGGCAATTTGTTTGTACAAAATTATTTGTGCAAACTACTGACAGGAATAATTAATTTAAAGGGTATGGGTTCCGTCCCAACCTCTGTGATTTGAAGAAACACACAAGGTGCTTTTAAAGTGCAAAACTCACTCCACACACACACACACACCACACACTCAATGTGTAAGAGAGTCTCAACATTTGGAGAGACTTAATTTCCCCTCCCCCAACCATGTGCAAAGGCAATTTGTTTGTACAACATTATTTGTGCAAACTACTGACAGGAATAATTAATTTAAAAGGTATGGGTTCTGTCCCAACCTCTGTGATTTGAAGAAACACACAAGGTGCTTTTAAAGTGCAAAACTCACTCCACACACACACCACACACTCAATGTGTAAGAGAGTCTCAACATTTGGAGAGACTTAATTTCCCCTCCCCCAACCATGTGCAAAGGCAATTCAGAGCTGCCAAGTCTCACGCAATCACCGCGAGACTCACGCATTTCAACCAGTTCTCACGCTCTCACGCCGCATCTCTATTTCTCACGGCGAGAAATAACAATTTGTTTTACGGGACTTGAGTTTCGTGGCATCTTTCTGCACGCGCGTTAACTTGAGTCTGCAATCGAAGCGGCAGGCGAGCGCTGATGGAAGAACCTGTGTTCACACGAGCTGCAAGAACGTAGCGAGCAGTGTTGCCAGATTGGGCTACTTTTGGTCACACTGGACGGGTGGATTCGGCAGCTTTTAGACCGGTTGGGCTGGACATTGTCAATTCCATCTGGCAACCGTGGTAGCAAAATATGTGCATACATTAAAACATCGTATCTGGTAGCCTACTGGACTGGGTTGCACCAATTTGGCGTAAGTCATTATAAATGCAGGCATGCAGTAGTTACTAAACCCCTAGTTGTTACTAGCTAGTTTCAAACTAGTTGTTTACTAATTTCGGTAGCACCACGCCAATCTTTTGCCAATCTTAGCTAGTAAATACTCAGTTTTGGTAACTGTTTTTTGTTTCTCTACTGTAACATAACCAGGTACATTAATAATCATAATAATATTTCATAATATTTACAATTTACAATACAAATACAACAATTGGGGGTCCCTCAAAAAAATGTGGGCGATGCACTGTATATAAGATGATGACCAAGGGTCTTTCTGCTGCTGACCAAGGGGCTGAGTCCTGTTGATGGGGCCCATTTTTCTTTTAGAGTCTGTAGGCTACTGTATTTGTTTATTAAGATTTCATAAATATGATACTTAGTACTTTAGGACAAGGAAGTCTGTTTATTGCATGGTGTATAATACTAATATCAATCTAGTCACTTTGTTAATGTTTATCATACCACTATTGAACTGTGAACTGGGGAAAAGCACTGGTCTACGTTTATGAATAGTAATTTCAGGATGTTTGCCTTGTTGAACATGTTACCTCAGAAAATGACACTGTAAAGGCTGATTCAACATGACTGAATAAACATAACTTATAAAAGTGAGGGGAGGTTACAGACTCCTATTTGGAGAAAAGGTGTATATGTCAGGCTGTAGAGCAATTATAATAATATCAGTTTTCACATTTCACAGACTTTTGTTGATAGCAAAACATATCTAATATTGATAATCTGACTCCAATGTAAGTATCACTATGTGCTACGAATGGTTGAGTCTGTGCTTATTTAGTGCAATAAATATCAAATAGAATGATTCAAATGAGGCTTTAATATTACTGATTCTGATACTGATACAACTATTACAAGGTGAATTCTTCATAGAGAAATGTTACATTCTTATAGAGATGACCACTGGTCATTCAAAACAATGCTTCTCACAACACGATAACCTCACAACATGATAACCTCCCAACAGGACACAGGAAAGAGACAAAGTACCCGGATGCGTTGCTCTTATCCCTACGGCGGGTTGTGTTGGTCGAAGCAGCCAATTCTCGTCCAGACGGTGTCGCTGGTGCTGAACAGCCAACGTGGATGACAGAGCAGCCAGTCCTGGGTTGCACTGACACATAGCCAGTCCTGGGTTGCACTGACACATAGCCAGTCCTGGGTTGCACTGACACATAGCCAGTCCTTCTTCGCGGTTCAAAGGAATGATCAAAATGAAACAACTGAAATTACAGAGAGCAGCAATAACTTTGGATGTGTGTAGATGGGAGTTGCACGCATTAAAATGGGGAAGGTAACATCATAATGACAGTGATAACTTTTCTTATGGTAATTTTCCCATGGTAATGTTCGCAACTCCATCTACACAGAAACATTCCACAGGGGGAACCCTTGGATGCAGGGATGCTGCCAGTCTCTTCTTTTACAGGCTTGATGGAAATGTTCAAAATGGCAACACACTTACAGAGAGCAGCAATATCTTGGCTCCACCACAGAGATCAACACTTAAGTGTTAAATAAAAGTAAATAAATAAAACGTGTTACTCTTGCTGTCGACTTGTTCTTGTCCAATATCTATTATATTCCCTACGTATCTTGTACCTACCACTGTTGACAACTGTCTGTAACAACCTCCGACACGCAATACTACCCTATTAAACTCCCATCAACTCCATCTACGCTATTAAAGCCATTGTGTCAAAAGACAAGAAAATGAGGGACGAAGACAAATGACTTAACCTAATGAAGTACTGCCAGACACCGAAATCCATCATTCATTTTCTTTTTACATCTTTATTTACTCAGTTACAATATTTCATACTGAATTACATTCGCCGATCTTTGTCCTGCCAAGTTCTGACTTGCGATGATCCTCCATCTCCAAAATAAGTCACAATGAAACACAAATGAATGTTAGATTGAGACAGAGAGATCGTAGAGATAGAACCATAGACAGAACAGTTCTAATCTGTTCTGTTCTGTGGACCGTTCACCTGCCGGGGGGCTGTTGGGTCAGACAGGTGTGACCCGCAGCACCTCGGCGAAGCCCTGTCCGAACCAGCAGGTGACGTCAGCGGTGTCCAGGGTGAAGAAGAACAGTCTGTCCTGGCAGCGCGTCCTCCTGTACACTGACCTGGGGTCAGCTGACAGAACCCCTCGTATGGCGGCGGCAGCCTCCTCCGGACCCTGCAGGAACCTGAACCTGGGTCTCCTCTCACACCCGGGGGCTTCTGGAGGACGTGAACATAATATGTTATTATGTTTATATTATGGAACCACACCAAGCTACAACACTAAGCTACAAATGAATTGCACCCATTGGGATCAATAAAGTTGTCTGAATCTGAATCTGAATCTGAGTATCAAATAGAGTGAAAAAAGCAGCATCCGCACACTCAAATCTGTGCATAATTTCAGTCATAGACCTTCTTCAGGCATAAAGCAGTGACAAGTGAATGCAGTAGTAAACAAAAATGCTCCCAATGAGCGGGCCAGCACCTTGCATGGCAGCTTGCCGCCATTGGTGTGTGAATGTGTGTGTGAATGGGTGAATGAGAGGCCGTTGTAAAGCGTTTTGGATAAAGGCGCTATATAAGTGCAGTCCATTTACCATTTACCATTTAGTACAAACAGCATCACTTCAGCCAATGCAACACCTGTGTCAAATATTTCACCTAGTGGATAGACATCATGTGTAGTCCTAGATTTCCACATACACAAGTGTTCACTGAGACAAGAAACACCCAAAAACGCGACTGGTGAAAGTCGCATGAGATGCAGTGAAGTAAAGCACAACAATAGTCTTTGACCCCTGGGTACAATCCCAATGAGATGCAGTGAAATCAAAAGACATATTCTGCAAGACTGTAATTCTCCCGATTTATGAGAGAACTGGCCATTTCTGTAACAATGGCGCCCTCCTGTGGACTAAAATTACAACTACCTTCTTTGACACTTCACTCCGTACAGTCCCAATGATGAACTATTATGCTGTTGTATCATATAAAACCAGTGATTCCAGAAGCTTACCTTCAGTGTCTGGGGACAGGAACTCCTCCAGCTCCTTCTCAGCATTGGAGGTGAAGCGCACCTCCAGACTGGCCACTGGGGGGTCCCTGATCCAGCCAGCGATGGTGCTGTAGGCCTCCTCCCCATAGCAAGGCGCAGTAGCATCATCCATAGGATCTGAGGGTTTCATCTTAGGCCCGTCTGAAGCCTGGGACTTTCCTAGGGAGCTTGCCTGGGTGAGGGGCAGGCTATCTCCCTGGCTGACATAGGCCTTGAGCTCCCCCAGGACTGTGTGGAGGTCTTTGGTCAGAGTGGAGGGGCCTGGGGGTTTGGGGGCGGAGCAGCTGGAGGTGTCGCCTGTGCTGAGGATGTGGACCTTAGATTTGTCTTTTGACAGGAGTATCCTAGGGTCTGAGTTATGATGCATGTCCCCCCTGTCAGCCTCAAACTGGGCATCTCTGGAGGAGGAAGGACCTACTGAGTCAGTAAGCATGCTCACGGCACTGGTGACATGATCTGCTGACACGTTGGTGACTTCAGGTTGGGCGTCACATTCCCCAGCGTCTGTGTCCATGTCCTGTCTGCTGTGTGGGGAGTCGTAGTCGGGGATGTAGGGTTTGATGTCGAGGACGGGAGTGCCAGTGATCATGTCGATCTCTGACAGGTGAAGGGTGTCACCTAGAGAACGTAGAAACATAAGCAAACACTCATGAGTCACACACACACACACACACACACACACATATACGTATATACACACATACATACACACATACCTTTAGACAAAAAAAACATTCCACCACTCAGGAGAGTGTAGGCTCCAGAGTCCAGTTACTAACCTGTGACTCTGTCCAGCTTGGCCAGGGTCAGGCCCAGGGCATTGGGCCGGTGGGGGCTGCGTGTGGAGTACACCCCTACCCTCTGGCCGTTCAGTCTCGGAGGCTTCACTTTGGCCTTGTAGCTCAGGTGGCCGTTCTTATGGAAGAGGAAGATGACCCTGGAAGGAGATCAGATCAGGACAACATTGTAAACAGCAGTGGTTCTACTGAAATGTCAGGTGATCCAAAAACAGTTCAAGAGTGAAAGCGATAGGATGTGTATGTAGCATGGTACGTTACAGCAATCAAGTCTGTTTCACTTTCCTAGGCCAACCTTACTACTTTCTCAAATTATTAGTGTGTCTACAACACACTTCCTCTTGAACTCCATCCACATCAGTGCGACTACAGATCATACCAGACATGCGAGTAGTCTTCCAGGCCGACCAGGGAGTGTTCGGCGTTGTTGAAGACTGTCCGCTGGATCTGAAGGGTGGCCCTGGAGGGGCCGCAGACAGTCGGCTGTCTGGGGGTGCCGTTCTTTACAGAGAAACAGGATCTGATGTAACCAATGGGGGCTGTCTGGATGTGTCCTGTCACATGAGACACATACATTCAAGAGGATTTGTATTGGTTATCAGTTTATTATAAATATTTTAGTAAGCACTAAGGTGCTACTACCAAGTGACAGCTTGTCACTCAGCTTGTCTACCAAGGACCCCAATTGAAATAAGCCAGTGGCTTTCTTGGGTTTTTATCCTGTTAGTTGACCTTGTATGTAATATGTACTTTCATGTACCTACTTCTGCAAATCTTCTAATAAAGTTTTCAATCAATCAATCAATCAAGTCGCACAATGCAATGCCAAGGAGAACACATATGTCAGTACATGTGCCTGGTTTATAATCACCTCGTTCTAGTGAAATCTCTGCTCCTCTTTCTGTTTGTGACATTGGCTGACTCTTTTGAAATGCATCCTGGCCGACACTTGTCAGAGCAGACTGGAGAGACGCCATGTACTTATGATGACTGCGAACACCACTGTCCAACAACTGCCTGAAGACAAAACACAGCCAAGTCGTTTTGGGAGACATTACGACAGCAACATCATGGCAACATTAAAAACAAAGCGTGTGTAGCCTAGCAAACACCAGTCATGCCATTCAGGACTACCTGAGATTCTTGATTTCTTTTCGCATGACAGACACTTGCTGGTTGAGTTTATTGACATGTTCGCCACAATTGCAAGTGACAGACATTTCCCTTGGCGAGGTAGTTTGATATAACAGCTCCGAATCAATTAAATAACCTAGTGTATGAACGTATTGAAGTTTGCTACAAAAGTAAACATGTGCAGCTCTGCGAATAATGCGGAAGTATAAATGTGACGTAGTATTGACTGGCCAACCAGAAACGTACTCATGGAAAGACGACTGCAACAACTGTAGCAAGCACAAGCAAATAGTGACAGCTGTACGAAAACCATCAAATTATTCTTCTGCTGTAAATCTGTTTATAAAGCATAAAAAAACGCAGATGTTTTATGCAACGTGAAGCAACATGTTTTATGTGCAGTAATTATATAAAGGTACGACACAGTTTTGTCACTGTTGCTAAATGGACAGCAGGGGGTGCTGTTGCGAGTGGAATGCTACTATTACTGGCAGAGAAAGAGGCAATAACAAGCCAGTCATCTTTATTATCAACAAAGCAAAATAGTTTTTATTATCATGGTGCACATCTCAAATGAACCATTTGTACAAAATTGCACACACAAGAAAATAAACTAAATGACCAGTAGAAAACACAGTTACCAAAAATTATAAACAAAATTGAGTTTTAAATGCTGACAAGACCTAATAGTGCAACAAATAATTTAAAACACCATTATAAAGCGATATAAATGAATGCATAGATAGCTTAGCTTGAATTCATACATTTCATTTCTATAAGCATGGCCATATTTAATATCCTTACAATGAATGAATTGAGTTAACCAGCAGACAGCATCCCCTCTATTAATCCAAATGCACGTTTAGGTGTAGTAGATTAATAGAAGGGGGAAAGCATTGACAGAAGAGATTGGTATGCATTGTTTTCAGTAGCAAGATCTGAGAGGATTTCAGAAGTAATTTCCCT
>NC_137676.1:56877612-56897612 GCF_963989245.1 Nansenia antarctica
CAGTATTCTGGGATCCTTCTGTCAAAAACAAAAAAATACACACAACTAACACACAAAATGGTTAGTAGACGTTACACTCCTGGGCAGTTTACTGGCATGGACGACCAGGGCTGCCCATCTCTGTAGGGAGTCGCCTATGATAAGAAAAAGCTGTTGGAAAGGAGAGAAGTGACCCATACACACGTACAGTACGCTTGATAAACTCATGAGTTCAAGTAGACATTACAGTGCCCTCTCCTGGAAAACACACTCTACTCCCACTGTACAAAATACACTCTTCATGTGCAACACAGCACTGTACATGTACAGCATAATTCAGTACATTCAAGATGGATAGGCCTACATTCATATGAGCAAAAGAGGAATTTCATGCTTTGTATATTTGGAATGATATCTGATTTCAGAAATGTTACCATTATGAAAAAAAGTAATGACATTATAAAAATACAAAAAATACAAATAGATATTCTCATTCTAACCTTAATTATGGTATATGAGTTTTTTTTTTTTTTTTTTACAAATACAGGTTTCTTTCAATGCAAGAGGGCAACACTTAAACATGCTTTAAATGTTCAACCCCACTTTACTGTGTTGCTCATTCGTATAGTGATTGCCATGCTTGAGAAAATTTCATGTTTAGGTGAAGAGTGCTTGGTGGCAGTGGGAGGCACACAAGACTGTGCTTCTGCTTGAGGGATAGTGGGGGTGTAGAATGAAGTTGCCCAATAGTCTCTGATCTGGGATCAGTTTTTCCTTTTTCCCTCTCACGGTTAAGGTTATGATTTGAGGAGGTAAAGACTGAATCTAGATCAGTGCCTAGCGGCAACATCACCCTGGGGGGATCTTGGGTCTAATGCAGGAAGTATAAACGGGAAGTACCCCCTTACCATGTGCATATACAATGCTCTCTTCACTGCTAACCAAATAACCCCCCCATCTGCCCTACACCAGACTGGAAAGGGCAAATGGTATAAGATTATTTGGGAATCTCGCTTTGGCTGGTTATTGGGGATGGAATAAGTCAGAATGCACATTTCATATTGGAGAGTTCCTTTATTTATCACATTTGTAGTATAGTAATTTAATGTTAAATGCTTACATGGTTACAATTCAAATGGTGCTGTATCGTTAATCAGAGCAGGTATGGAATAAATAAACCACTGCTTTTACAGTCAACGGGTAATCTCTTATTACTTGACCATAACAAAATAAAGTCTATATTCTTGGAGAATTCAATACATTTACACAGGTAATGAACAAAGCTGGCAGTTGAGACAAATTCAGCTGTTGTGAACAAACTAAACTACTAGCCAACTGTATTTTTGTTTTCATAACATTAACATAGCAATAACATCACACATATTTCTGGGAATATAATTTATAGGAATTGTATATATAATCTTTGCATTACACGAGTGAGTGCTCATACAATCACATTTGTTTATCAATGTAATCAAAAATAGACTTAAAGACGGAGTGCTTAACATTTAGATTTTACATAATACATCACTTTCTTTCCAGATATAAATTGCAACACCACAGTACGGCTTTCATGACAGCGTCATGTTTTGTGACTGCATTGCCTGTTTAACGGCAGTGGGCGGTTCTGACCAGAGATGGCGCTGTTGAGTATATATTTTGTTCCAGTCCCGTTTCCCTCCATGGTTTCTCCTCTCCGACTAACTTAGCGTTTGGCTCACTTCATTATATAGTCCCATATTCTACCTCCATTCGGGCATCTCTCTGCCTTTGGATTGAGCAGAAATTCCACCTAAACCTGAGAGAAAAGTTTAACTTTCGCAGGGGTGAAGATGGACATGAAAAAGAGGATCCACTTGGAGCTGAGAAACAGGACACCATCTGATGTAAGTCGTTGCCTTTTAAACCAAACCTTAGTTTTCTGGCTAGCCTCGCTAGCTTGCTACTTTTTCTGCTTTTCAAGTGACCTGTGCAGCTAATGGTGACCACATGGGCTTAATGTTGCTCATTTATTTATAGGGAGAAATACTTTTACAGTAACGAGCTTTATCGCCTATGTCCCCGTCGGGGCGTGAAGGGGCAACAAGACGAGACGAGCTATATTCAATCATTACTTTGGAAAGCCGAGTCTTTCGCTGTGTGGCGTTATCGCAGTGTTTTAACCTCGCAGCAGCCCGGTGCTGGTCGACGGTCACACACGGCGAGGCTCGACTGCAACATTGTTTCGATCATTTGTTAACTTCTCCAAATCGGTGTTGAATTGCTACGAGGGCTGCTTTTCCACGATGCCACGGAATGGTTTATTTTATACAGCCAACTAGACCGTGGTAGCCATGTTTGTTGATAGCAGAACTGCTAAAACGGGGCGCCCTTTATTACAATGCACTTTTAAATCCCCACAAGGTACCTAATTGATTGTTGTTGTTTTTTCAACATGCCCCCCACGATACTTTTGCGATATCATAACCGGGGATCACGGGTGGAGTCACTAACAATTTCCCAGATTGGGGTAGGGACCCAGATATTTAGCTGACCAGCTACGCAAACAAAAAAATTGTGACTAGTTCTCACGAGTCATCCACTTCTTTTTCGCAACAAAGTATGATTCTTCTCACAATATAATGCTGTTTTTAATATTGCCAGCTTGCCAATAATAGTCGAGTGAAGTTATTGGGGGCATACAGACAATTGACAATACTCGCCTAGCATTTACATCCTGTCAAATATTGGATTGATAGACATGAATGATATTCCTAAAGTAAATCCTGGCCCTGGTCTGACGGTCAGCTTGTTGGACACTTCTCATCGCCCAGGCAGCAGCGGCCAGCGAGGCTCTGCTTCCCGCCATATTATCCCCTGCTACAACGACCACCAAAGGGAACTAAATACTTGTTGGAACCTATTAAACATCTCCCAATATTGTATTTCATATTTCTTATAATTTAAAAAAAGAAATTGAGTTGACCCCGTCATGTATAGGGACAATAAAGTCAGAATAGTAGCATGTCGGTCGCCTCCTGCCTGAATCTGAACAAACGCGTTCGACGCTGAAACTCGACGGACAACGACGGCTTTCATGCAAATATTCATACAGATATTATTATACATTGAAAGTGAAGTTCAAGTGATATTTTTACGTAATTACTGCACGTTAACAGTCGTCCCTCTCTACGAAGAGTTGAGAGAACTCTGCATACTGTATCTGTGGAATCGCCATGTTGTCATCCTGTCGTCTCTGAAGCTGTGAAGGAGAAAGGAGAAACTCTCCATCTTTGTCTACTGATTTCCGTTCTGAATATTTCCGTCGACATTGGAACTGAACATGCTGATATAATAATGTAACAAACTAGCCTAAAGGTCGCTCGCTCGACGGCAAGGCAATCCATTTCCCCCTACGAGTTGGATTTGAAAATAAAAATGGTATCTTTACAGAGTATAATTCGCAATCCTTCCCGTTGCTGTAGGGCGGCTAATGGCGGGCAGACAGCCTTCTCCTGCTGCACGGCAGCTCTTAAAAGGGCAATGGCCCTAGTGTAGCCTGTAGCCTGTAGCCCAGTGTAGCCTGTAGCCTGCAGCGAGCTGCTAACAGAAGTCATTGCATTTGTCATTAGTGACTGACTGCATCAGCTGCATCGGGGCCAAGCGAAGCTGCAACTCTGTATTGTGTATTCACTTCTTCTTCCTCGTGGCAGCAGCAGTGGTTTCAAAGACACGCAACCCCGTGGTGATCTGAAAAAAACACTCGAACAAAACAAACACTTTTATCGATGATACAATAGCCTTGTCGCTGTCGTTGTGTGAATCATGATCTTTTGACGTTTAACTTTTTGCACCCTTTTATCTATCGGATTGCGCAACCACTGCGCTATTATTATTATTACTGAACATGAATTCCGCCTTTAAAACGAGTAAATGTTACATTTTAGTAGCAGTGACCCGGGAAGTTGCAGGTATTTATACAGAAGTCAAATGAAACATGAGACGAATAACAACGACTCATTTCAAAGGGCCCTTATAATATTAAGTAATAGTAATATGTGCTGTCACAAAAGGGGTTATAGTTATAATCATCCATCATAACGAGTTGCAGGATTCAATCTGGTTAATTATTTCTATTCCCCCTAGAAATGTGTAGTACATTAGTACTCACAATGTAGTACATTATTGTAGCCAAAATATAGCATATATAACATAAATATGCAGAATGAAGCTTCGAGATGAGTGTGCATTCATTGCACATGTAAGCAGTTTCTAAGAATACCTGACAGCCAGGAATGAGGTTTATTGACATTGTCTTGTTTTTCTTTCAAAGGTACGAGAACTGGTCCTTGACAACTGCCGATCAAATGAAGGAAAAATTGAAGGCCTCACAGCAGAATTTGTCAACCTGGAATTCCTCAGTTTGATAAATGTCGGCTTAATCTCAGTCTCCAACCTTCCTAAACTTGGAAAACTTAAAAAGGTAACATGTTACTCATTATTATTATTATTATTATTATTATTATGTACAGTAAGAGGTGCCATGATTATTGGGTTCAACTTGCAAGTACATTAAACTTTGGGGTAGAAAGAACTATTGTTTTCTTTGTATAAACTGTTACATGTTTCAAAGTTATTTTTGACAGCATTGTAATATATCCTCCCATTTTGTTTCAGTTGGAGCTTAGTGACAACAGAATCTCTGGTGGCCTTGACGTTTTAGCAGAGAAACTCCCCAACCTCACACATCTAAATCTAAGTGGAAACAAACTGAAAGATATCAGCACATTGGAACCTTTGGTAGGTACACCAACGCCCCTGTAGAGCCCAATAGAGCGCAACACCATCATGGGCCTGTTTGAATACTGTAAAATTAACCTTGAAGAAAACACTGATTCTACATGATTGGCTTGGTCAATCAAGCTTTCACCAATCAAGTCATTTGTCAGTCAGACCAGTGATTTGCTCAAGGAAGGATGCATTTGAAGTACATTCAATCAGGGCCTGTTCTTCCCCCTGATGACGTTCCTCATTTGATTTGACAGAAAAAGCTAGACAACCTGAAGAGTCTGGACCTGTTCAACTGTGAAGTAACAAACCTGAACGACTACAGGGAGAGTGTATTCAAGCTCCTCCCTCAGCTCACCTACCTGGACGGGTACGACATGGAGGACCGCGAGGCGTCCGACTCCGACGGAGAAGTGGACGGGGCGGATGACGATGATGACGAAGAAGGTGAGAATCTACTAGTCGTTCTCCATCCTTGGCGTATTTCCAGGTGGTGTTCAACATCGACAGTCAGCTTGACGGTTTGATCTTTGCATTGTTTTTGCAGAGGGGGAGGAGGAAGAGGATGAGGATGGAGAGGAGGAGGACTTTGACGAGGATGATGACGATGACGATGAAGAGGAGGGGGTAGAAGGAGAGGAGGATGACGAGGTCAGCGTAGAGGATGAGGTAAAAAAAAAAGCCTTGTTTGTATTGTTTTGACCTGTTGTTTTTAAGTAAAATGAGTTTGTTGGAGGTTATGTTGTTGTTTATACTGACCCAGTGTTTCCCCTACCATTGCCTTGGGGGGGCGGGCCGCCCTCCCAACGGAACCCCCCGCCCCCCCAAGAAAGAGGAATTATTACTGACGGAGACACCAAACATCTGACAAGCAGGCTAAAATATCAGCGTTTTTTAAACGCACCCAACCCGAATCTGGCGAGTGGCAAGCCCATAGGCTCGTTGGTAACGTTAGTCCGCCAGTAGTCTCGCATAGCCAGACCCATCTCCACACTTCGCGCTGTGCCAGCGCTGGAGAATAATACAAGAGGTTTACCTTTTGGTTGACAGCAAAAGGGAGAGAGGAGGATAGGGAGGGAGAGAAGGAGAGTGCGCAGGATGGTGTCGGCTCGGCACACCAGAGAGAGAGAGAGCAAGAACCAGGTGAGAAAGTGGACAGGTAGTCAAGACCACATAAGTAAGTAGCCTTGAGAACCGATGGTTCTGGAGCCTAATGGCCCATAGGGCAGGAGCCTATCTCCTGTTTCCGTAGCGTGAGGCGGCTTAATGTACAAGTACACCCCAGGACATGACGCTGGTATGAGGCAGGGTCTTACCCCCTGGGGGGGGCGGGTGTGTGTAAGACCTTGCCTGTGACACACACTGTGACCTGTTTTGTTTTGTTTCCTTTTCTCCGCAGGAGGAAGACATTGTCCAGGGCGGTGAAGTCGACAGTGGGGATGATGATGATGATGACGATGAGGAAGATGGTTTGTTTCTTTATTTGTATACATCCTAGAATCATTTCAAATGTCATCTTCTACGCATCTTCTGGTTGGTAGACCAGGATGAATGACAGTGTTATTTCCCACCAGAAGCAGAGGCTGCTGCTGCCGCCGTGAAAGGAGAGAAGAGAAAGCGAGATCCAGAAGACGACGAGGACGAGGATGATGACGACGATGAGGACGACGATTAAGAGCAGAAGAGAAGGAGAGCCTATCAAGTTACCAACCCCTTCCCCTCTTCTTTCTACACCCAGACATCTACCCCTCCAAGCCACACCCTGCCTCCACTCCATGTCTCTCCCCCCCAGCTCTGAGCCCCCATGTGGGGCAAGACTGTACCGGACGGGTGGGCCGAGTGGCTCTGCGCCCCATGGAACCGAGAACCATGGAACCGTGAACCATGGAACGGTTCTCAAGCAGCCCACCACTCAGCATTCCACAATTTCACTGTCAACCCTTCTTTGTGTATTCCTGCGTGAGGACTTTGGGACTGGTATCTAGTTTTGGGTCTGTGCTTTTAATATTTTGTTGGATGAATTATTATGTTTTTGTTGTTGGGTTTATATTTTATTTTCCCCCCCCCCCTCCCTCTTATTTTCGTCGTTGTTTTATTTTTTTTCCCCTTCCCTTATTTCCCCAATAAAATTATTGCTATAGCAACTGTGCGACGAGCGAGCTATGATTTTTAGTGTGGCCGCCTGTTGCACAAATCAAGGTTGTAGCTACATTTTTACTTTATGTATGACAAAAAAAAAAACTTTGTAAATAAAATGTTAACATTTTGCGCTTTTGCTCTCCTCCGGTCTTGCTTTCCTCTTGTGTCATGTTGTGAGGTTATGATATATAAATCACATGATGTAACAGTCACTGCCTATGACTGTGCCATCAGATTTATCTTATCCAAATGGATGGATAATATGTGCAACCAATTAAACAGGAAATTAGACAGTGCTCATCTTTCCCTTTCATTTGGGGTTGAGGCATATAGCTGGATCTTCACAACAGATGGTCTGGGACACATCTAGAGAGTCCAGCACCGCAGTGGGTCACGGCCATAGACATTACGCACCAAATGCCTCAGATGCAACGCATGCCTCAGAGTCAGTCTAGAAGAAGACAGTGTGTTAAACAGGCCTTTTGTCCTCATGTTGTTACAATGCTGTGATGGTAAAGCGTGACTTCCCTAGCTTGTTGGCAGGCAGAACACACCAGATGGTAGCCTACATCCAGGCACCATGGTATCAATGTTCAATAGGCTCTGTTCTACACGTCCATTGGAGACTTCAATGGACGCTGGTGTCATGTAAGAGCACACAAACAGATTTTGTTGCTGGATGAATGTCAGACAACATCAACACCAACCACATCGGCATTCCACGACAATGTATGTACAAGCTATACGACCGTGGTAGTCCTGAGCTGTTATGTTTAAGACCGAACTCAGGAGTCAGAATGTGTACTATTACTATCCCATCAAATCAAATGTTATTTGTATAGCGCATTTCTCACAAAACGATGTTCTCATGGCTGTATTTACACTACTACCTTTCTCTTGAGGCAATTTCTGAATGCTTAACCAAACAGGTCAGGCAGGCAACCTTTTACTGGAATGGGAAGCTGTTAGCCTTCCACATGTTACAGCCTGAGGGGGAGGGAGGGGGAGGGGGTTAACTTTACCTCTCAATGTCAACAATCCCTACTGAGCATGAGCAGAGGCCTAGCTATGATGCCAGCTAAGAAGGGACTGGGAGGGGATCGAGTCGTATAAAAGGGGTTTTGTTATACCTATTCATCAGTTATAACTGCTATTTCAAATAGCATTGTCAGTTATAACAGTATATGTCTCTATGCAAAGTGTTGCTGATTAGCATAAATATTTGTATAACTACATTTACTGCCACATTTTAAGCGGTTGAATTAAGGGAAATCTATTTAGATTTGTGACCGGAAATTAAAATACTTGACAAATTGACCACAGCAAATGAAATAATCAAAATATTGTTTTCATCTCCTTTTTATTCTCTATTGGTGTATTTCTTTACATATTTAAAAACAATATACAGTATATTCAGCATAACAAGACACAATTAGATTCATTTTATACATTTTTTCCCTATATTTCACTGTGTTTTTGTGTGTACATTATTATTCTTTTTGGAAGACATCACAAGATCAATAAAAAAAACAATAAATTGCAGCTTGAATCCTAGGCACAGTAAGGCTCATGATATTGCCCAGCAGTAACTCTCAATGAACCATCCATTCATACCATCCCAAAGCTGCTACTTGAGGTTGGGGTCAGTTGAATTCCAATTGAGGAAGCATTAGAATTAAATTAGTATTCAATTATCATTCAATGATTGCATATAGGGCATTTGTTTTCAATGTCTTCTCAATAAACTGAAAAAATAAACTTTTTACATCAAAAGGCTTTCCATTTTAAATTGAAATCGAATTGACCACAACCCTGCGGTCTATTACCAAAATAATATTACTCCTGTTAAATGCACAGACAGGATTTCCTGGATTGTTAACATGCCATTTTGTACAGTATATGTGATTTGGTCTTGGCTCAATTGTATGGTTAATGATTTGGTCTTGGTCTAGATACAGCTATTATACGCTCCAAAATACGTTTAGTGACCTAAATCAACGTGTAGAACTAGCACCATAGTAGTTGAAGGAGGCAGTTGGCAGACAGGCCAACAGTGGATGGCAAGCGATTGTGGTTGGCAGTGACTGGCAACACAGGCCCGCATTACAGTACATCTAGTATTGCTTAGGTGGACTTGCCAGGACAGACAAACTACATGTGCCCTACGATGACTCCCGTGTGGTCATACCATCCCCCCCATATTGACCCCTGTGGACCATTTCAACAACACTGAGAACCAACTCTGTCAGACGGCGCAGGTGTGTAATCTCATCAACACCAACACGTTCTGCAACAGTTATGACTCAAAACCGTCAACGCAGAGATGACTTCCTCCCGGCACCACTGATGATGAAGTAGAACACGTGACTCAGAGAATCGTCTCATAAATTCAGGCCCGATTTCTGTACAGATGACAAAGAAACTAATGAGAGGCCCACTAGGACACAGGGTCACATTCAGACCACTCCAGAGTCCATCAATGGACCTCAACTGTACCCAACAGGAAGGAGGCTGGACATGAATGACACCATGTGACCTTTGGGTGCTGTGGCTGCTGCAGGACAGCGCGAGCGTAGGCTAGTCTTTAGCTAGCAGCTATGAGGGGGCTTGTGGTGGGTCCACTGAGTTTAAAAGCTCACTCACGGCTATAAGATATCAACGAGTGTTGGTTTAGAAAAGCAGTGCTTGCTCCTCTGACAACATAGAACATTCAGCCAGGTGTAATATGGGAACATACTCTAACTTAATGGATGGCAATGCAACACTGTGGGGGGGGGCTTATATAATCTGAACAAGGACACCAACATATTATCGGTAGACTTACGTCCCATCTATCTTCTCCTGAGGTAGGCACTTTCCCACATGAAATGATAAAGGCGCGGGGTTGGTCGAAGCATGGCCCAACCCGCTCCCGCTTTAAGTCCATCTGGAAGAGGGCACACTTCAGGAGAAGGGTGGAGAAATGGGACCGACCAGGCTCACTCAGACAGGTACGCTGCCTGGTGGCGTTGGTGGTTGGAGTTTGCCCTCCAGTCAATAAGTAAACCCTCATCTCTGCAGCAACAACCAGCCCACCAGAGTGGTCAGACACCAACAATGACACGTTCTAGAACCTTGGAGGCCTATTATGACAGAGCGCTGAGAGTGACTATCATTCAACAGAAAACCCCCCCTATCTGGCGACACACATTCACTTGTGCTCAGGTTCAGCTCACAGTGATCATTTCTCATAATGTATGTATGTGTGTGTGTGTGTGATGCATGTTTGCTATTGGGCTTGTGTAGAATGTCCATATTGACATGTCCAATACAGTGAAACATGTGCAGCAGGGACTGTAGATATTTCATGGTCTGGCAAGATCCATAATGTTCATACTCTATTAATTTCCACAGCCATTCAGTTTGAGCCATTTTGCCATGAAACGTGTTTAGTGCTTGTGGCATTAAAGCAAAGGAAATGAATCCAAAGGCCAAGATTGGAACGCTCATGGTCAACCTGCTCTCAACACATTCATTCCCTTTTGGAATTGCCTTCCTCTTTCTGCTTCACCAATCACTTAGATAAGCACTTACAAATATTTATTTAGTTCCCTGTAAGTCATATATATACATTACACACACAGTATATAGACACACACAGCTCATTTTCTCTTACTATTTATAGGTATGTGTTTTTTTGTTTTTACATTTTGGTTTTATTCTATAAACTACTGACAACATTTCTCCCAAATTCCCCCCAAAATATTGTCATTTAGAGCATTTGTTATAACTGGTCAAAATAGCAAAAAATATGCAGTGTTTTCAGACCTCGAATAATTTTTAAACAACACAATACTAATGTTTTAACTTAGGAAGGGTTCAGAAATCATTATTTGGTGGAATAACCCTGATTTTCAATCACAGCATTCATGCATCTTGGCATGCTCTCTAGCAGTCTTTCACATTGCTGTTGGGTGACTTTGCCACTCCTGGTGCACACATTCAAGTAGCTCTGCTTTGTTTGATGGCTTGTGTGTCTAGAAAAGCGCTACATAAGTCTAATGTATTATTATTATTATTATTATTATTATTATTATTATTATTATTATTATTACTATAATTGTGACCATCCATCTTCCTCTTGATCATATTCCAGAGGTTTTCAATTGGGGCTGACAGTGTCTTGATCTGGTGGTCCTCCATCCACACCTTGATTAACCTGGCTATGTGGCATGGAGCACTGTCCTGCTGGTAAAAACAATCCTCAGAGTTGGGGAACATTGTCAGAGCAGAAGGAAGCAATGTTTCTTCCAGGACAACCTTGTACGTGGCTTGATTCATACGTCTTTCACAACGACAACTCTGCCCAGTTCCAGCCTTGCTGAAGCACCCCCAGATTATCACTGATCAAATTTCACAGTGGGTGCAGGACACATCCCAAAGATGTTCTATTGGATTCAGATCCGGTGACTGGGAAGGCTACTGAAGAACATTGAACTCACTGTCATGTTCATGAAACCAGTTTGAGATTACTTTTGCTTCGTGACATGGTGCGTTATCATGCTGGAAGTAGCCATTAGAAGATGGCTAAATTGTGGCCATGAAAGGATGCACATGGTCAGCAACAATACTCAAATAGGCTGTGGCATTCAAGCCATGATTGATTGATTGATATTAATGGGCCCAAAGTGTGCCAAGAAAACCTCCACCAGTATGGACAGGATAAGGCAGGTTGGGTCCCTGGATTCATGCTGTTGGTGCCAAATTCTGACCCTACCATCTGTGTGCCTCAGCAGAAATCGAGATTCATCAGACCAGGCTAGGTTTGTCCAGTCTTCAACTGTCCAGTTTTTGTGAGCCCGTGCTCACTGCAGCCTCCGCTTTCTGTTCTTGGCTGACATGAGTGGAACCCGACGTGGCCTTCTGCCCATCTGCCTCAAGCTTCAACACGCTGGGGAATTCTCATATGCCTTTCCTGCTCAACACAATTGTAAAGAGTGGTTATCAGAGTTACCGTCTATGTGTGCAGTATGGGTACAAGGGATGGTCTTCTGTTCCAGGGGTTGTGAAGAACTGCGAGGTCACTTTAAACACTTGTTGAATTCATTGGTTAATGTCTTTTAGGTTATGATTGATTGTAGTCATTTTTTGTTCGTTTTTGTATTTTAACATTTTATCTATTAAAAGTAAATCTATGCTACAGAATGGTCAGTGTTGTTTGTATTACTTTGAACACTCAATTGTGGCGCAAAGGCAGGAATTATTGCATTTGTTCTTCTCACCACCAAGTGGAGCTAAGTACACCATATCCAAATCACATCGCTCTAGATTCAACCTCACCTGATCTGCATTCTAGAAGTGCTCCCAAGTAGAGTGGTACCAGATAGGTATTGAAATCTTTGAAGTTTATACAAATATAATAGGCATGTGTAAAATTATTATCCACCAATATGTAACTGCTCAAGCTCAAACATTTATTTTTATTTTTATATATACACTTTCTGTTGCGTAATTTGTGATCCCATCGCTTTCCATTCATATTTTAATTTAAGCTTTTATTTTGAAGCCGGGAAACCAGAAGGCTTAAAGGAGCTAGTTGGAGTTTATTGGAGCTCAGAGAACACAGATGGCTAGATTGCATCCTTTGGATGCTTTGGTACACTGCACGCACTCGAGACGCGGCGCTAAACACGACTGGTGAACAACCTCGAATTACATAATACAACTCTGTATTCATCTTTTGTGTCTTAATATTTGCCTTGAAATAACTTGATTATAGATGGTGACTTATCCTTCCACTCAGTTATTTAACTTTACAAAATAGTAAAATGCCCCTCAACATACCTCCTCAAGAAAAGCCATAATAAGTCATATCAAACTATAGAATCTCACAGCAAATGCATTTCCTGGGGGACCCTCGGACCCCAGGAGCGGTGAGCTCAGAGTCTCAGAATCTCAGGATCCCCCAGACACATCATCATCCACACAGGCTCAGAGGACCTGAGGGCCCAACCAGAGAGGGTGGTCACAGCCAGAGAGGGTGGTCACAACCAGAGAGGCTGGTCACAACCAGAGAGGCTGGTCACAACCAGAGAGGCTGGTGACAACCAGAGAGGGTGGTCACAACCAGAAAGGCTGGTCACAACCAGAGAGGCTGGTCACAACCAGAGAGGCTGGTCACAACCAGAGAGGCTGGTCACAACCAGAGAGGGTGGTCACAACCAGAGAGGGTGGTCACAACCAGAGAGGCTGGTCACATCGGTCAGGGGAGTGACCCCCACCCTCGACCTGGACTGTCTCTACCACCACGTCCATCTCTATACAGAGACAGTCCCTACCCCCACCCTGGACTGTCTCTACCACCACGTCCAACTCTATACAGAGTCCCCACCCCCACCCTCGACCTTGACAGTCTCTACCACCACGTCCATCTCTATAAAGAGACAGTCCCCACCCCCACCCTGGACTGTCTCTAGGACCACGTCCATCTCTATACAGAGACAGTCCCCACCCCCACCCTGGACTGTCTCTAGGACCACGTCCATCTCAATACAGAGACAGTCCCCACCCCCACCCTGGACTGTCTCTAGGACCACGTCCATCTCTATACAGAGACAGTCCCCACCCCCACCCTGGACTGTCTCTAGGACCACGTCCATCTCTATACAGAGACAGTCCTCACGTTCGCCAGGACACTGAAGGATGTCACCCTCAACCACAGCCTGACCACGTCCACATGGAGTCGAGGTGACGTGTCCACCGGCTGTCCCCTAGGATACAGAGAGACGCTGGTTCCATCCACCAATCGCAGAGAGAATGCTGATTTGGTTTAAAACACGACTAATCAAAACCAGACGAATTTTTCATTTTGCCTCAAATTAATCTCCACAGACAAAAATGTCTGCCCTTAAAAATACCCTTAAAAACTGAGACACATTTGTTCCAAACAATAACAACGGCATGCGTCAATCGCAACCTGGGGAAGATTCTGTCTGAGCATCAACAGCAGATTAACGATGAGTAAAAGTAGATGAGTAAAAGTAGATGAGTAAAAGCCAAATTGGATTCCTACAAAATTGCAGAATATCACACCACATTTACACGTAAACCAAAATAAGACCAGCATTTTCTCCTGCTTTGTACATTTTCCACTCAATTTGGCACGAGGGTGTTTTTCTCATAATAATTGAAAGTGGTGGAAAACATCAAAACAATGTACAAAAACACTAAATGTGCTGTCAAAATTGGAGACAAACGAACAGACTTCTTCTTCTTCTTCAGCACATATAATTTCTATCTGAACATTTGCAATGTTCCAGCCTCCTGAACAGGCCCCTGGCCTTCACCACCTGTCTAACTGATTTCTATTGATTAACTTCTTCCTTCTTCAAACTCTCCTTTATTTGTTCATCTTTTTGACAACTGTACAGTGAGTGTGACAGCGTGACAGTGTGATAGTGTTGTGTGCAAAGTGAATTCGTGGGTTTTTAGCACCAGAACTGACAACTTCCTGGTTGCGGTTTAACGTCACTGCACGTGCGTGTGCGTGTGGTATTGCGCACGCAAGCCATCGTCGGGGGGTTTGGAACCCATTCTGAGCAACTGTTGTTTAAAATAATTTTCATTGTTCGTTATTTCATTCATATGGCTAGCTTTTTTGAGTCCACAAGTAAAAACACAGAATAAATAAACGTTAAAATTAAAAAAACTAAACAAAACTGCAATTCCCCCAAATGGTTTCTGGTACAGAGATGGTGTATTTGTCAGCTGCTGGGCAATGATTGTAGTTTAATTTGTCATTAAAACAAACGCAGCTTCATAAAATCTCAATAGACTCATACACCCCAGCCATATCTCCAGCATCCACATACAGTAGTTTAAATATGCACACAATGACAAAAGCGTAGAAAATAAATTCAGTGTATCTTACAATCATATGTGACGTCCCCTTGCAACTGAGACAACATTCAAAATAGCAAGCAGACAACCACTCATTCAATTAAGACAGGCACGTACATCATCTCTTTTCTCTTTTTTAAAATAAAAAAAGGGCCTCTAAAATAAGTATAAAGAACAACAGAAACGACAGCAAACTTGCATAGCTCTGGAGCGTACAAAAGAAGAAAAAAAAGGGGGGGGGGCGTAGTTATTGGTAGCATTCAAATATGTTACATAACAATGAGAGACTGATTGAGTGTATGGGTGTATGTACATGAGAGGGAAATATGTGCAACATGAAATGCCTGGGTGAGACCAGCTGATCAAGAGGCCTGATGGAGACAGAAACAGGCCCACAGGGAGAGAGAGGGGCGAGAGAGGGGCTGGACTTGGAAGGGCGTTCATTGCAGTGGAACCCCCCAGGGGTGTGAAAGAAGGAAAATGACCAGGGGGAAGGTGGTGAGACTACCCCAGGGAGAGGTGCAGAAGGTGGGGGGGGAGGGGGGGCCCAGGGCTGCCTCTCTCAGTGGCAGTTCCTCACGTTTTTGATTTCCAGCTCCAGCTGCTTGATGCGGACGTCCCTCTGGTTGAGCATCTCCCTCAGACTGCGGATCTCATCCTGCTGCTTGTGGAACCTCATACGCAGCTGGAGAGGACACACACAGACACACACACACACACACACACACACACACACACACACACACACACATTAATAACAGCATTAAGAAGAACGGACACACTGGATGGTAACAGAACAAGTGTGTGATTGTTACGTACAGATTCATGATTCAATTTAATTGTCATTGGCAGAGGACGAGTACAAAGACAAGGAAACGCATTCGGCATCGTGCAATAGTGCAAAAGCCATGAATGCCATTATGACATGGATACACCATGTACCAGGTTGGCTGAACACACAGAACCCCCGGAACCCCCTGCCCCTCCCTCCCTCACCTCGTTCTCTGTTTTGGGGGGAGAGCAATGCAGGGGGTCCTGCCCGTTGGTGACGGCCGTGTGGCTCCTGTCCTCCTGCTGGGGGTCCTTGCCCTCCTTGCCCCCCAGCTGCTCCTCGATGTAGGCCAGCTGCAGCAGGCCTGGTCTGGTCTGGGACCGCCGGGTGTCCAGGGAGCTGCTCTGCCCCTTGCCGGGGGCCAGCGCTCGGTAGGTGTCCACTACTCTACTCCCAGGCTTCAGAGACATCAGCACCGGCCCTGCAGGGGAGGACATAGAGGTAGGTGTATGAGTATGTATGTATGTATGTAGCTATGTATGTATGTATGCATGTATGTAGCTATGTATGTATGTACGTATGCATGTATGTAGCTATGTATGTATGTATGTATGTATGTATGTATGTATGTATGTGTGTATGTATGTATGTATGTATACGTATGTATGTATGTATGTATGTGTGTATGTATGTAGCTATGTATGTATGTACGTATGCATGTATGTATGTAGCTATGTATGTATGTATGTAGCTATGTATGTATGTATGTATGTATGTATGTATGCATGTATGTATGCATGTATGTATGTACGTATGCATGTATGTATGTATGTGTGTATGTATGTACGTATGCATGTATGTACGTATGCATGTATGTATACATGCATTCATGCATGCAGGTGTGTATGTATGTGGTTATCGTCTGTCTGTGTATGAGAGTTTCCCTAAAACAAATTCCTAACAACCTGTTTGACTGGTATGGTACCCAAGTCGAGAAGATGAACTAGGATGTTAAAATAACATAGTGTACGTATATTGCTCTCTCTCTCAGTAAAATAAATCCAGTGTTTGTGGATGACAGCATTCCTACTATCACGTCATACTACATTCCTGCAGGGTTATGGTTGTTACGACACCTGCACCTTCTCAAAATATCTCTCAGAGCTTTTCTTATCCGAACTCAAAAGCTCTCAATATGGCTCCAACAATAGGAGATTTGTGTATTGTGATCTGTACATTTGGGAATTAGAGTAAGTAACGTTACAATAATATATTTTGTAAAAAAATAATTATATATTGTAATGTGAAAGTTGCTTATAGGACTGACCCGCCTACAAAAGAGCAATGGCTGAATGTGATGGAGGAAATATACAAGATGGAGAGGTTCACACACATATTGAGGGTGAGAGGGGAGGTGTTTGACTCGAAATGGGCAAAATGGATTGAGTACAAGTAGGAGGAACAAGTGTAACATTAAAAAGGCACCATTAATATGGAACTCATGTATGATAATGCTGAGTAAATGAGAGGAAGCCCACGTCACAATATTATTATTTTATTATTATTTAGTTTGTCCTTCATCCTATTGTTTTTTCGGTGAATTGATGAGTGTTATTGTTGTTGTGAAGTTGTGATTTTTAGTATTTGCATTTTTAGTATTTGCAGAAAAGTTACAACATATTTTGCTGTGTTCTTGCCAATTTCACCCACTGACACTGGTTTTACATCTTGTTGTGTATCATGAATGAAATAAGAATTAAGAGAATTAAAGTGTTATTCTTAATTTCTTTGTGAAAAGTGTGTTTTTTTAACAGACACTAAGTCATTGCTTAATACTATGGTATGTGAATGCTGGTGAATATAGTATCTTGGGATGAAGGGCCGGGTGCTCCAATGTACATTTTGATTTGTATGTTTCAAAACAAGTTTCATTAAATTTTGAAAGAGCTACATCTTGAATATAACACACTGACGTGACGTACTGTATTTCAACCTGCAGTCAAATGAGGAGCGCATTACAGATTGAGGGTCACTTGTGTGGCCAATTTGACAGAGAGTGGAAATCTCTGGTTTCCGTTTTTTGCAATCAATTTGATTGCTGAGGAAATTGATGGGAAGATGTCATCAATGTCTGCCTTTGTAGCTGTATCAGAATTAACATTTCGATGGACGACTCCCTCACACCCCCTAAACCCAGTGGTGAACTCTGACCTTTGTCCATGCCACTCAGCCACTCTTCGGCGGTCAGGGCGGCCTCGTTCCCTCCTGTCATGGGGTAGAGATCCTCCTGGTACGACTCCGACTGCAGGACGCACACACACACACACACACACACACACACACACACACACACACACACAGGCACACACACACAGGCACACACACACAGGCACGCACACACAGGCACGCACACACAGGCACACACAGGCGCACACACACACACAGACACACACACACAGGCACACACACACACGCACACAGGCATACACACATATGGTGTGAATAAAGGGAACGATGAGTCCCAGTGAGTTTGTCCATCTGACTCAGAACACCTGAGGTGGTTCCTGTTCCCAGTGGTCAGACTAGTGGACCTTCCACACTGCTGTCAGCTGTCTGCCTGCTGCTGCTTGGTATTGTTGTTGTTGTTGCTGTTGTCTTTCCTAATTGTACATTACATTCAAAATACATACTGGAACAGATGACACGTTTGAATTCCCATCACTGCCCTTTGTGGATGTCCAAATCATCAGAGGTGATAGTAATAATAATAATAATAATAATAATAATAATAATAATAATAATAATCGTTATTTGTATAGCACTTTTCCTGCAAATGTTGCAGCTGGGTTACTGCAGATGTAGTAGTCGGTGGCTCTTACCCTGCGAGGTACGATCATGGAGATGGGCTCGATCAGGCTCTTGATTGTCACCAGCTTGTAGAACCTGAACACCTCACAGGTGCACACGTCCAGCCCTCTCTTTGGCATAATACCTGAGGACACACACACACACACACACCAAGTTTGAGTGAGTTACAGAGCGTAAACACAACCAACAGAAGAACACACGCAAGCACGCAAGCACGCATGCGCACGCACACAGCTTCCACCACTGAATGCCAGTGTTATTGTATTATGTGTGTCGTGTGGCCTCGCCAACTTTAACAACCCTAACAACTGACATGGTTTAACAACCTTAACAACTGACATGGTTTAACAACCTTAACAACTGACATGGTTTAACAACCCTAACAACTGACATGGTTTAACAACCTTAACAACTGACATGGTTTAACAACCCTAACAACTGACATGGTTTAACAACCTTAACAACTGGCATGGTTTAACAACCTTAACAACTGACATGGTTTAACAACCTTAACAACTGACATGGTTTCCATGGTTTCCACATTGCCGACGATGTGAGAGGCCTGACTGAGTGAGGCGCTGCGGCTGGTTTGACTAGTCAAATAAGAAGCTCATTTGCACATCTGGTTTGGCTGCAGGTGCACCGCCAGAGTCAAAAGAGAGGAGATGGGTGGAGATCATCACTGAATGTGTGTGTGTGTGTGTGTGTGTGTGTGTTGCTCTTACCCAGGCCCTTCTGAGGTAGGAGCGAGCGGTACTCGGTGAGGAAGTGCATGTAGGGCTTCTCTGAGCTGATCTCATAGTACCTGATATTACCATCACCCTGAGAGGAGGGGAGAGAGAGAGAGAGAGAGAGAGAGAGAGGGGGAGAGAGAGAGAGAGGGAGAGAGAGGGGGAGAGAGAGAGAGAGGGAGAGAGAGAGAGAGAGAGAGAGAGAGAGAGAGAGAGAGAGAGAGAGAGAGAGAGGGAGAGAGAGAGATGACATTGTCACAAAGACCCAGCGCAACTTCTTTGGACACTGCTACTGTATAATTTTCATGTATTGGGATTGATGGGTGTGTGTGTGTGTGTGTGTGTGTGTGTGTGTGTGTGGTGATTGTAAACAGCTGGACTTGGAGACCCACCTTCCCAGCGATGTAGAGCATGTGTGTGTCCGGGTCGTAGAAGGGGAACAGGACCCCCGACGACCCATCTAGGTCCTCTTGTAACAACGGTACATCGAGGTCGTCCTGAAGCACACACGCACACGCACACACGCGCGCACACACACACACACACACACACACAGACGTGCACACCGACACACACACACACACACACACACACACACACACACACACACACACACACACACACACACACACCAAAGAGTAAAAGAGAGAACACATTTAATCCAGAGGAACACCATCACACAGGGGCAACTTCCATAGGCCCTTCTGGTGTTCATCATAGATGGACTTATGGTAAACATCACTCACAGTGCAGAATTAACAACATTGAGTGCTTAAAACCCCCTTAATCCGTGCATCAGTCCTAATCCCCCCCATCCCCCCCCCCACACGTCAAAACACCCCAGCCGCCACATATCAACATGCATC
>NC_137676.1:56902612-57052612 GCF_963989245.1 Nansenia antarctica
GTGCGTGTGTGTGTGTGTGTGTGTGTGTGTGTGTGTGTGTGTGTGTGTGTGTGTGTGTGTGTGTGTGTGTGTGTGTGTGCGTGCGTGCGTGCGTGTGTGTGAGTGTGAAGGGGTACAGAAAGGTGAGTGATGTCATTCCTGAGCCTCTATGTAATTCCTGGGTGAGCCAGGAGGAGCGTGATAAATCCACAAACCCCTTTAAAAGGAGAAAGAGAGAAAAGAGGTAGAGGGCATTCTGTTTGATGAATCACCGTTGGCCTGAGATAAATTAACTTGGAGGGTGGGGGGGTGGGGGTCGTAAATTGAGCAGACGTGCAGGTGAAGAGGTCCGGGGCCGTACAGACAGATGAAAGACATCCACAGGTTTGGATGAGAGATCACCGCCGCCACAGATGAGATAACAGAATCAGAAAGAACACTTCACAATATTTTATGAAGATTAATTAGTTTTCAATGACTACATTTTAGACAGGAAAAAGGAAGATGGGGGGGAGAGAGAGAGAGAGAGAGAGAGTGTGTGTGTTTGTGTTAGCAGTTAGGTGTGTGTGTGTGTGTGTGTGTGTGTGTGTGTTAGGAGTGTGTGCGTGTTAGGAGTGTGTGCGTGTGTGTGTTAGGAGTGTGTGTGTGTGTGTGTGTGTGTGTGTGTGTGTGTGTGTGTTAGGTGTTAGGTGTGTGTGTGTGTGTGTGGAGGCTGAACAAAGAGGCCACAGGAGGAGGTTCAGGAGAGAGTAATGGGTTAAAGCTGCTTGGCTTTGCCTGGAGTTCTTTGCCACTCTTTGGCTCAGGCCGTGTTTAGACCGACCCAAACACCCAAACACCCAAACACCCACCGCAGCAACACAAAGGAGAGGCGGGGGGAGGAGGGGGGAGAACTCCATCACAAGCAGAAGCTAAAAACAGACCTTCTGTGGCCTATTTCCCAGGGTAAACACAACAAAGATACTGCATACTGTATCGTCAAACACACACACACACACAGACGCACACGCATGCAAACACAGAGACACACACTCACGCAAACACACACACACACACACACACTCACACACACACGCACGCACGCACACACAGGACAGACGAGGTGGACGGAGACTCACGTGATGGACAGACATGACCAGGAAGGCCCCGCCCCCGGCGCATTCTGTGATGACGGCGATGAAGCGCGGGTTGACGGCGCAGAAGTGGTTGTCCTGCACGCTCCGCGTGATGGGCACGCCATCGTAGCAGTTCTCCTTGGTGGCGGCTTTACCAAACACGTGGCGAAACTTGGAGCTGCGGTACTGAGGACGCCATGTCATCTGGAGGAGGGGAGGAGGGAGGGAGGGAGGGATGGAGAGAAAGAAAGAAAGAAAGATAGATAGAGGTTGGTTATTTAAGTCGAAATATCTGGGCCTTTTTTTTGTTTTGTTTTCTTTCTTTAAACCAACCACATAATGGAGAGGAGAGGGTAGACATTGTGAAAGAGAGGATGTTGTCTTGGGTAACTCTTAAACTGCACAACCACCTCCGTTGTGAAGCCTGGCTGACAGGAGCTGACTGGAGAATTTGAGGCTTGTCCGTGTCCTGGCCTCTCTCTAGACCTCCTCTCTCTAGACCTCCTCTCTCTAGGCCAGCCAGTCAATGCGTGTGTCATATGTGTGAATGCTAAGTGCCCCTGGAACCCTGCCTGGCCAGCCAGCCTGTCTCTCTCTCTCCCTCCCTCCCTCCCAGCCACCCCTCTACCTCACCTCTGCCTCCTTCCCTCCCTAGTCTCCTTCTGCCTCACCATTCCTCCTGTCTTTCCCTCCCTCCTCTCTCGTCTCACCTCCATTCCTCCTTCCTCGTCTCTTCCTCTCCCTCTCTCCCTCCCTCCCCCTCCACTTCGCCTCGGGCTCCCTGACTCCCTCACTGCCCGTCCACCTCCTTGCCACCCTCCTGCTCACCCCGCCGTCCTGTCTGCCTCCCCCCAGTGCCTCCCTCCCTCCCTCCTTTTCCTCCCTTCCCCCCTTTCCATCCGCCTGCCGTCTGCATGGTCATTACTTATGAATTAGGCGTGGAGAGGTTGATGATGGACAGAGAGACAGACACAGGGTGAAATACTGAAACAGAGTAGAGAGAGAGAGAGAGAGAGAGAGAGAGAGAGAGAGAGAGAGAGAGAGAGAGAGAGAGCTGTTCCCTGTCACCCATCACCTGAAAATGACCCAGCCCTGTAAGCCCAATGACTATGACATCATCGGAGGTGTTTGGACGATACTCTCCACGAAAGACGCTGTCGTCATAGAAACACACAGGGAGGGAAACAGGGTGACATCACCATGTGTGGGGAGGACAGTAATAACACTACGCCGGGAGCCGGCCCCGGGCGGTTGATGGACGCGGGTGTGGCTGTAGTGGTGGCGGTGGGTGGGGAAGAGGCCTTACAGAAGCAGAGAGAGAGAGAGAGAGAGAAAGAGAAAGAGAGAGTGAGAGAGAGAGAGAGAGAGAGAGGGAGAAAGAGAGAGAGAGAGAGAAAGAGAGAGTGACAGAGAGAGAGAGAGAGAGAGAGAGAAAGAGAGAGAGAGTGAGAGAAAGAAAAAGAGAAAAAGCATGAGAGAGAGAGAGAGAGAGTGTTCAAGAGGCAGAACGAGAGAGAAGAGCCTGTCCTCGTCTCCGTTTCCACGCGGCCCTCTTGCCTTCTAGCCCGGGGCGAGCGGGGAGAGAGAGAGAGAGAGAGAGAGAAAGAGGCACAGCTGTCAGGCTGGAATGTTCCTCCACCTGCCGAGAGCTTCGTTAACCTTTTCAGGTGAGTGGGTGTGTGTGTGTGTGGAATCTCCAACCAGCCCTGAGACACAACTGCTCACACGCCCCGCGCCACCCCTCACTGACGCCTAAAGCACAGGCACACAAACTGACAAAATGCGTTTGCCCTGAACGAACAACTTTCCCTCAAATAAAATACGGTACGTTACTATATCAATAAAAACATGGTCACACGTGGGTTCTTCTACTGGATAACAAATGAACGTTGGCGTCGACAACCGCCAGTCCCCAACCTCTTGCCCAGTACGGCCCATCGCTCCTCCCAGTCCTACGTCCGACATGAACCCATCGAGAAAGACAGAGCCACAGCACTCCCAATGTCAGTTGACTGTCCCTCCTACAGACCTCTTCACCCCCCACTACCTCTCGACCACTTCACTTAATAATCTGTCCTTCTACTAGCAACATGACTGTCAAGGGCCCTTGGTCCTAGCATGGATGTGTTCTTACGATGACTGATGTATAGATGACTGATGTATAGATGACTGATGTATAGATGATTCACTTACTTCAGACAGATGTAGCCTACTTGTTGTTAGTCACTCTGGATAAAAGCATCTGCTAAATGTCCAACAGGACCTGTAGCCCAGTGTTTCTTAACCCTCTCCTCGGGGCGCCCCAGCCGCTCCACATATTTGATCTGATCCACCACCAGCTCACCTGATTCAACTAATCATGTACAAACCATAATTGCTTTGTACTTGATTAGTGGAATCAGGTGAGCTGGTGGTGGAACAGATCAAATACAGTATGTGGTGCGGCTGGGGCGCCCCGAGGAGAGGGTAGCCCTCTGTCTGTTCTCTCTGTTCTTCAGTCTGTCTATTGGACCTGAAGGTTAGGCTACGTCAACAACAACATGGTCCTGGACTCCTGACCAACGAGGTCCCTCTCTGCCCTCACAGGGTCAGGGACAGTGGCCCTCAAGCTGTCAGTTAGCCCGCCAGCTGTGGTCCGATGACAGGAACTGGTTCTACAAGTCATTCGTGGGATTGGCTGTTTCAGGTGTTGAGAGCGACAAACTTTCTCGCTATTTGAATGCGTGCGTGTGTCTGCTGTCAACCCCACCCACCGTGCTGTACAGAGAGAAAACAATTAGTCTGCCTGCCTGAGACGTTCACAGTAGCAACATATCACGTTTGGATGTATAGGCTTTCAAAGACAGCAAATAAAGCAGGGTTTTTTTGGTCACAAATAAATAGGGTCTAGGGCCTACAATCACAGATATAACTAGCTAGCTAGCCCTACCACAGACATGAGGAGGTAGATCAAATAGCGACAATTTAAAGGTCCCATATTATAGTCTTTTTAAGTTAATAAAGGTCTCTGGAGTCGCCAGAACATGTCTTTGAATTTTTTTGCTGGTAATACAACTCAGATTTTAATCTAAAGGCACTCTAGCATGCCTCTAGGAACCTCTTTCTCAGTCCTGTTCTGGATGGGTTGTTTCTGTTTCTGTGTGCATCTCTTTATATGCAAATGAGCTGCTGCTCCCCACTCCAGAACTTCAGCACATCACAACATGCTGACAGAACATGAACATGCTAAAAACACATAACTACACATAACTCGATTATCACACAGTGCGTAAACAACATGTGTCACCAGAACAAAGCGCAAAACGTGTTAACGCAGATGGGTGCTGTGAATTGCGTATCCTTCTTCTGAGGAGAAGAGGTCACGTGACACACGATTGTGATCAGTTTTACAGGTTTACAAAAAAGTCATCCCTTTCATAGCATCTTCAACCACACAGACAGTGGTGCTGGACAAACACTCTGAAGGCGTTTATTATATATATATATATATATATGCGCACATTGCGCAGCAGAATTATTTTTTAGGACGGTATTGAAACGAACACCATTGCTATTTTCAAATACCGCGGTATACCGTATTACTGCCCAACCCTAGCGCACTGAAAAAGTGAGTGTTTCATCATATGGGACCTTTAATATTTCCGTTGTGGCGACCAGCAGACTTTAACAGCAGTGGTCGACGTGCCATGACTGTCTGAGCCAGGAAATGATGATGATGATGAAAACACCTAGACGATCGTTCTATTTTTAACTCCGTCTTGCCGTCTTGCTGATCAAAAAGGCCCAGAGACAGAGAGACGACTTCACTGCTCCAGATATAGGGCGGCCGACAGGCTGAAGGCTGAGATGGAAAGGATGGCTCTATAAGCAACATAAAAGTGGAAAAGTAAGCAGACGCCGCTCTGTCTATTTCTGTAACAGAAGGCGTACGACCGACTGGATGAGTCACGCTCAACGTCAAGTGAACCACAAAAAGACGGGGGGGGGGGGGGAAAGCATCACTTTACATTTCTCTCTAGACATGGGAAAGTTACCAGGCTCAGCATATTTCTCAGGCTTTCAAACATCTGTCTCATGATCCCCTGTGGACTGAGAGAGTGTGTGTGTGTGTGTGTGTGTGTGTGTGTGTGTGTGTGTGTGTGTGTGTGTGTGTGTGGAGGCCCTCTCACCTCCCTCACCTTGCTATGCTCCTGATCCTCCACACCTCGTAAACACTAGTATTAATAGTCCTCTGGTGCCCCCCCCCCCCCCCCTCGGCTGCCTGGTGTCTTACAGTAGGCTTAAGGCGATGTCAGGGGTAAAGGCTCAGAGCTTGGGGGGGGGGGGGGGGTCACAGTGTCGACATACAGACTCTCCATTCCTGCCTGAAGGAAGCACCATGACACCTCTCTCCCCACTGCTAGAGCGCCCCCGCCCTCTCCACCCCCCCCCCCCCCCCCCACCCCTGGGACCTGACGTTTCACTCTGCAGATCTCCCCGCCCATCTCCTTCTACACCCGGTGTCTCTCTAAACATCATGTCACCTCACTACAAACCCCCCCCCCCCCCTCGAAAGAGGGCTATTGGGGTCGCCTGCCGTGTTTTGTATGAGCTGAAAGGGAAACCCGAGCCTTGGAATGTCCAGGTGAGTGAGTGTGTGTGTGTGTGTGTGTCTGTGTGGATGTGTGTATGACAGAGAGAGAGAGTGTGTGTGTGTGTGTGTGTCTTTCCTCTCTGCCTATGTTGCTGTCTGACATGATATCTCACATAGACGACAGCTATACGTTACAAGCTTTCCCCTGTAATGTGATAACTGCTGCATAGGTAGCACAATAGAAGCTCGACCTATAGAATGTAAATGTAAAAGAGTATGGTGCTATGAAAGGAGATGTCTTGATGGGTGAGGGGTTTGTGTGTGTGTGTGTGTGTGTGTCTGGGGGGCATGGGGACAGAAAGACCACTTAGAACTTGTGTAGGACCCGCAGCAGCTGAAATATAACACCTCTGAGAGGGCCGTGGGCATGCAGCCATATCAATGGGCCAAAACTCCCACAATGCTACTGAATACTTTGAACCGCAGGTTTGAAAAAAGATATAATTGAGTAGTGGAAAATAAGTTATCTTAATCCTTCTTCACAATGGCATTGATCTTCATTAGTGGACACACTCACACTCACACTCACACTCACACTCACACTCACACTCACACACACACACACACACACACACACACACACACGCACACTCGCACACACGCACACACGCACACACACGCACACACACACGCACACACGCACAAAGCTCTTTCTCCTCTATGGCCAAACAACTTGTTTAAAGCCTACCCAGGGCACTACCATCCTGGTGTCAACACTCCTCACATGTAGATACAGTATACACACCGCAGCACCCTCGTAAAACTGAGGCACACAAAAGTTTCAAAGTGAAGTTTTCGAAAGCAAACGGCAATGAAATCCAGGTACGGTATGCAGGTTCAGATCTTCAGATAGCGTACAATACTCCTTTGTACCGTGCAGATTTTTATTGGTGTATGGATATCTGCACTGAGAGGGCTGAATTAATGATTAACTAATACGCGAATTAAGAGGGCAGTGTGTGGTGAAATGGAACTATGGAATGAATGCACACTTATGAAGACTGCTCCCATTGTAGTGGACTATACAGTACTGTGACACACTCATAACAATGTAAATTAACTGGTACACACACACGCGCACACACACACAGACACACACACAAGGACACAGACACACACAAGGACACACAGACACACACACACACACACACAGTCACACAGTCACACACACAGTAGACTAGGCACCTCATAGAATAGGTCAGGATGGGTGTCTTGACAAGCAGCAGAAGGACACAGAGCTGTGTGATGAATGGGTCTGTTAGTCAACTCGCGGAGCCTACAGCCTCTGACCACATTGCATCCACATATTTCAGTGGTAGTGTGTGTGAGAGAGGGTGGACCCCGCCATAAAAAGCCATCTGTGATTTTTACGGTTGACTGATACAGATGCATGATGTCATGGTGACTGTTCAAATAAATGTTCACTTCCCTCTCTCAGCAATCCTTCTTTTTTTGGGGTTGAAGTTGAAGTTAGCAGCCATACGCATCTGCTTATGGCAATATCCTCAAGCCCAGACAACTGCAATGAGTTCATGTCAACTTCCTAAAGTTTTGGCTTTAAGGATAAAAAAAAGACTGCATTTTTTCCCAAGTACACACAGGCACGCACCCCCCCCCCCCACACACACACACACACACACACACACACACAACCCTTGAGGTATTGGGTTGAGAGTTCAATTCTTCTATCTTGTTGAAGCATGCCATAGCTGCTGAGGACCATTAAACTACACACACACTCTCTGTAATCTCCTTGTCCCTCACTCATCTCACACAAACTTAACTCAACCCTCGGGCCAGGGGTGAGCTTTTACACAGACACACACAGAGAGGGAGAGAGAGAGAGAGAGTGAGAGAGAGAGGGAGAGGGGGAGAGAGAGACAGAGAAAGAGAGGGGGGAGAGAGAAAGAGAGGGAGACAGAGAGAGAGAGGGAGACAGAGAGAGAGAGACAGAGGGAGACAGAGAGAGAGAGAGACAGAGAGAGACAGACAGAGAGAGAGAGACAGAGGGAGACAGAGAGAGAGGGAGACAGAGAGAGGGGGAGACAGAGAGAGAGAGGGAGACAGAGAGAGATAGAGGGAGGGAGACAGAGAAAGAGGGAGACAGAGAGAGATAGAGGGAGGGAGACAGAGAGAGAGGGAGACAGAGAGAGAGAGCGAGTGAGACAGAGAGAGAGAGAGAGAGAGGGAGACAGAGAGAGAATTCCCTGGTTCTGATCCGTCCAACTCCGTACTCACCCTGTCCAGTCAGTCAGAGAACAAGAGCACACGCAGAGCTCCTTGACAGAGAGACAGAGAGAGCAGGTGATGTCTGTCTGTCTGTCTGTCTGTTTGTCTGTCTGGTCCTGAAGGCTTGCTGTAAACCTCTCTTCCCTCGCTCTCCCTCTCTCTCAGGCACATGGGGCGAGCCTGCCTCACACACACTCACACACACAGGCTTCAAAGAGAGAGCTGCCACGGAGTGTATGATCCTGGTCCACCAACCCTGTCCAAAGTTTTTCCAGTCCAGCGAGAGCTCATCCAACCAGGACTCCCTCTGGATACACCACCAGGCCCACAGAGGCAGGAGACACTGGAGTAGAGTGTGTGTGTGTGTGTGGATGAGTGAGTGAGTCTGTGTGTGTGTGTGTGTGTGTGTGTGTGTGTGTACACTCCCTAAAAAGGGTGGTGCCTAACGCAGAGACCGGACAGATAGAGGGAGAGAAAAGAGGGAGTGTGTGGAGGGGAGAGAGAGGCAGGTAATCAGACACAATCCCCTCTGCTCCTCCCATCACCACACCCTCTCCACCACAGTATTTGCTCAATCAGGATTCCTGAATCCATCTTTGACAGATAAACAGAGGATGAGGAGGAGGAGAGGGGGGGAACCAGGGAGGCGTTTCTTTCGCTTTCATGTCTGCTTAAAACCCCATCCTCCTGTTCCAGCTAGCTAGCTAACCAGACAGGTCTTTGGGGCGGGATAACTTGAATTACAACTAACATTGAAACTTGCCCCATCCCACAGCACTAGGAGAACCAGGACAGGATGGGGTCTCCATTACAACAACTGGGGGTATCTGTTTATGATCTGTGTTGGGGGGGGGAAATCATGTACAGCTCTCTTTAAAGGAGAGCCTCCAGCTGTGAAAAAAAAAACACACACCTTAAACAGTGTATGAAAAAGGGGAGGCTCGGCTGGCTTGGCCGCCGGCCAAACTTCCGCCGAATCCCCGGGCCTGACGTGCAGCATCGGTAATCGCTACACGTCCAACCCCCGTCAAGGACATTACATAACTGCACATTCGCACTGGAGGCTAGCCGGTTGGATTGGGGAGGCTGGGCTAGGCTAAGATAAACGGGTATGAGGCTAGCCGATTGGAGGAAGCTAGGCTAGGCTAGGCTAGGCTAGTCAGGTCAATATGAGGACAGGTAGAGGAAACAAGCCAGGCATCGACAGCGGGCCGTCACATGACCAAACAGCAGGTCAGAGGGTGGCGAGGGGTGGCAGTGCACAAGCTGGTCGTCGATAGGTTAATCAGTGTCACACACACACACACGTTGGGTCCAGATCCAGAGTCCAGCTGTACCTCTAGACTGGGATGTGTAAGATAAGGGACAGGGCAGAGGAGTAATAGACTAGCCTGTCTGAGTCTTCTTCCTGAAGGTATTGGTATTCAATCCTACTAATCCATGTCCCAGACTTAGATATGAAACCTCCTCATAGCATGAACACACAGACACACACACACACACAGAGCTGTTCATGGCACGTAGATCACCAGGTAGTGACTTCAGGACGTAATTGCTACAATAGAGTTGCACAACAACATGCGCCTGAAGTCAAGAGTGAGCAATCACCTGCCACACCTGCCTGGCCTCAACAACGTCGCGGGGGGGAGGGGGGGCATTCATATGCATACAAGCCTCATATACACTAGAAACCCATTTGGAGCTGTAGATGGCTGTTTAAGTGAGGTCAATGTATACGCACTACTGAGAGATCAATTGTAGTGATTTCTCTGGAATTGTCTTACATAAGACTTGCATGCATTATGCCCCCCCCCCCTCCCCACACACACACACACACACACACACACAGAAAGATCTGCAGCCTACACATTTTTTGGCTTGTTTTGAGATCAAAACAACTGAAAGCGCAGCCAAGCCAACCCCCTTTATCCATCCAGTGAACAGACATACTGTATTGTGCAGAGCAAAAACTGAACCTGCAGCCACCAGCCAAACACCTCCTTCATGTTGACATATATTTCGGCTGGTAAAAATGTTTCTCATCCACCAGAAACGTTGGCTCCTAGACCCTCAAGTGAATATCATGCCCTGTATATGCATGTTTCCATCCATACATCACTGGTCCAACGTCTAACCTCTGCGCTGTGCCAAGTAGAGGAGACGTCGCAGACATCAGAGGAACGCAGGCAGCAGGGGAACAACACCAGTAGTCCAAGCCAATACCAGAGACTAGGAATTGCTGATCAAAGAGGAGCCTCCCTAGGAGCCTCAAATCACCTTGATCCAGCAGTTTGAACATGGAACACAGGCTATGGGAGCAAAACTGGGCCAAAATTCAGTAGCCTTACTAGCCTAGGCTCGGCCAATAACCAGAGATGATCTAGTGTCCAGGAAGACAAACATGCTTGATACACTGATGACACCTTGGTCCATCAGTTGGGCCAGTCAGTCAATGTGAATGTTCATCTCTTTATACTGAGTTTGTTCAACTCACCCAGAATTAGTCTGGAGCACAGGCAGCGTCATCAAGAAGAAACCACATAGCTTGGGAGTCTTCCCAGAGATCTAAAAGGCTAAAGGGTTCTTTTGGCATGACAGATCACACGTTTGCAGCTAATAGCTGGCTTCTGTGGGAAACTGTAGGATGTCTGACACAGCCGAGCCCTAATGGCCGCCCCCTTCCTCACTTTGTCATTTCTGATGAGGGTGCCGGCTCTGTTTTGACGGCTAAAAACACCTGGTTTTAGTGTAAAGTGCCTTTCCTGCTTTTGATCTGCGGTCTTTGCTTTCTTTGAGGCTAAAGCTTAGGTACGTTTGGATGTGTGGGCCTAGCGGTTCTCAACCCATCCAGGGTGTCGGTCCGTTGGTTGTCATTATGACAATTGTCTCCGGGGCGTAGGCCAGTTGGAAATGGAGGGGCCCTGTGTTCTGTAGCTCTGGATTATATGGTGGTCTCTAAGACAATTGGGAAAGTGGGTGGGTGGGTGGGTGTGTGTGTGTGTTTGTCTGTTGTGAGAGGGAGATGAGAGATAGAACAACAGTTCCACATGTGTGCCTCTTGCTGGTTAAATTCATAATCTGGAAAAGCTGACACTTATCGTGCATTGAAAAAGTATTTTTGTAATGGACATTCAGTGTTTTCAAGCCTTATATTAAACATACCTGTTTTCTTTGTACAGTACATTTTACAGATACAAATGGTTAATTAAGCCATGTTCAACTTTCGGAGACTCAGTATTAACAGGTTAAGCAGTTGTACAGGTGCAGCTAATTGTTGCATCACTCCTCATCAGTCTTGAAGCCATTGTCCTCCAATGTACACAAACCTCCATTAAAATCCCCAGTAGTTCAGAAGGTGAACACGTGGTCATTTCTCTCTTTGTTTTAGGAAGGTGACACCCTAACCGATCTAACAAAAGAACATGTTGATCTCTCCAGTCTAGCCAGAGGACATGTTGGTCTCTCCAGCCTAGCTAGAGGACATGTTGGTCTCTCCAGCCTAGCTAGAGGACATGCTACTGTTATGTCATGTAAAAACACTGTACACTCTGTATTTTGAAAATAAAAAAAGTAAACCCAAGGGCTAAAAGTCGTCAAACCTTTTAGGTCTTGCTTTGGGTTATTTGCATGGTCCTTTCCATGTCGTCTTTGGTGGTTTGGTTTGGGATGCAAATATGGTTTGGGACCAACCCAACAAGGAACATGTAGCCTAGGCATCAGTGTTTCTAAATAGGCTACAGATCAACCACCATAAACATGAAACTCAGCCACATAACTCTCAACGCTAAAGCGATCAAGATTGAGGCGCTGAATTGTCTTAACCTGTCTTATCCTCATTCACACGGAAAGCATGAGTCAAGACCAACTGCTGACATCAACGCCACAATGACAGGTAGATGACTGATGACATCTACTCATTACACCATCATTGCAGATGAAAAAGCAGATCACAATGCACAATATGTGTGTCCATCTGTCTAAACAGGCACATCTGTGTGTGTGTGTGTGTGTGTGTGTGTGTGTGTGTGTGTGTATTTCAGAAGAACACATCTTCACTGACTTCACTAAATTTCACAACAAATAGGAATTAAAATCTACTGTATGAGTAGACCTATAGAACTTAGAACAGTCAAACCCAACCACTGTTCCTGGGATTCCTGCGTTCAACAACAACGCCTATTCAATCACAAACTGGCTTTACACAGCCAGAGAAATAATAATAATAATAATAATAATAATAACTTTTATTTGTATAGCATATACATATGCTACATACATATATATGACATAAATGTCACTTAGTCAACGGTCCTTCTGAATTCACCAATAAGAGCTCACCATTTCCGATTCCATCTGAGTTACTTAAGAGTGACGGGCCTACAGGACGATCACAGCCCCTGAGTCCATACTGATGCAACCCCTGGGCTGGGCCTCGCTGCCTGGACTCGTCCGTGTCTGAACACAGAACCTCACATCTCACACCTGGGTTTGGAAATGCCCTCCAGACTACTGCCTTCATGTCTCAGCCTCATCCTCTCCCTCAACCTACTGCAGCCACACCATCCCGTGGAAGTGGAACTGACACTATGGGGCCTAGAGAGTATCTACTATATGTTTTAAAAGGTTCAGTATGTTGTTTTACACCTTACGGTCCTCTCTGGCCATACTGAAAACTTGAAAGTAGGCCTACGCATTCTATATTTATTCTGATACAGGCAGAACGTGAATATACTTGTGAACAAATAAAATGTATAAAAGGTAAAATAGGTTATGTAAACACCAGTGGTTGACCGATTTTAGAAGGCGCTTTTGGGGCCAAAACAGCACTCGTCACTTAACATCCTTTCTCATGAGATCTCAATCCTTGATGGCTACCGATTTATCATGGCCATTCAGCACTATTCTTAAGCTCAAAACTACATACAGGATCTTTAACCATATAGATCCATTTGAACCATGTAAGAACACGTGGCTTCTGGGAAGAACCTTCTAGGGTATCTTGGGTAATGGATTTAAGGGTGTGCTCCATTGTGTCATTACAGGACAGGAAAATGGGAAAGTTACAGCAGTCGGCACATTCCGTAATATTCTAGGTTTAATCAACGTCTGAGTGAAGTCGTCTCGCATTGCCCCACAGAGTAATTTCGCAACCACTCTGCTTACTTTACAAGGCAACACAAGTGGTAGACAAACTAGATATGGTACATCAAGGCTACAAATGAAGTGTTGAATTTCTCTTATGGAATGTCCTTATATGGGAGAAGCTCATTCAGTGATTATGACCTCACCTGCATCACTCTGATCTGATCCCATTCCCTTGAAGGTGTTGAGTCACAGGGTGGCGTGCCTGTTCAGAGGGCCTGGCTCTAACAGGTGATTCATAAAGGCCTATGTTAAAGGAACACTTCACCAATTTATTCAAACCTTCACATTCATGAGCTCCAGCGCCATACCAGTGTCTACATATGTGGTAGCCAGTGTCTCTACACATGAATGTAGAAAATCAACATTTTCACATTATGGAAACACTGGTACGATGCTGGAGATGATGTCATAATGGGTGAAGTGTCCCTTTACCATGGCTATCAAACACATTCTTAGACACTGAGAATGCCAAAATTGTTTTGTTTATTGCCCTGCAATCAACTTGTCAGTCAATTGTTGGAATTAGGTATTTTTTGCAGGGTCAGCTATAGTCGGCACCCCTGGAGCAATTAGGGGTTACGTGATAGCTCAAGGGCACATACAGCTCACTCCTAAACATACTCACTGAATGATATCACGTTTGTTTGTTTCGTACACTGACATCAACGTTGGCAACAGTGACTCCGTGGTGTTTTTACAGCCTGGTTCTCCACAGGTACAAGCAAAGAGAAGACGTCCACACGTTCCTACGTTAAACTTAAATTAGGTGTTGGTGTAATTTCAGGAGGAGAGAGAACGCAAGAAGGCAAAGGCCTGTTACCAATCATCCAAACAACTGATGCCAATCTATAACTCCCCCTACTAAGGTAGAACCAGAAGTCGAATCCATGCCAACGAACAGTACACGCATACGAAACATTTTTTGTGTTTTGCACTTTACACATACCTCCTTTGATATAGCCTCTATTTATACATCTGTACGTAGCTCATAACTGTATATACCTCTAACTACCGTACTTGCCATACTCTACCTATCTCTATCATGTTCACTTTTTATATCATGTTTTATATCACTATTTGCACTTCTGGTTAGATGCTAAACTGCATTTCGTTGTTTGGTAATTGTACTCAGACAATAAAGTTCAATTTAATCTAAAAGAAATCTAAACTGAAGATTTCAAATGAAGACATCATCTTATCATACAGTACAATCAGCTGCCTGTGGGCCACGCCTCTGTCATTTCACACTCATCCTTTATGTATTATGCAAACAGCCCTTGCTGACTAGATATGGAGGCTCAACCCCCCCCCCCCCTCCACCAACCACTCCCCCCTCCACCAACCTCTCCCTAGCATTACGACAAATATCAGACAAGCCTGTGAAACTCGATACTAAATCAATCCCTTTTATTGACTTCCAGTAATAGCCCGTCTCGTCCTGCAGCAGGCCGTAGGGGGGGGGGGGGGGGGGGGGGTGTATTGCACATATCAGATAATGACTACATCATTACTATCAGGAAGGAGGCCAAGTCAGTATGCAGGGGTGGGGATGGGAGGGGGAGGGGGAGGGGGTGGTGTCATGAAGGGGTGGGGTCAACCTGAGAACACAGTGTAACACGTCAAATAAGATAGGAAAGGCCCGCGGGTCCATGTGCCCATCAGGGACTCGTGGAATAATTCCAGTAAAGCGCCCTTGTTGATTATTGAACCAAACCCTGTTACACTAGAGACTTCACCTCGGGTACCGGGCAGGCTTACAAGGTTTTTTTTCACAGCCATTACTGTACCGGAGGTAAAGAAAGTAGTGAGTTGTACGGTAATTAAGGATATCATGTAACAGGGCAGAGATAGGCGTGATGTTCAGCTCTTACCTCTAGAGGGATTTCCTTTATCCAGTTAATGCCATTAATTATGGCATTTAATTATGACACAGTCAGGCTGTTATTGAGACAGGAAAGGAGGGGAGGGAGAGAGAGAAGAGAGAGAGCCCTTGTAGCGATAGCCCCTGGCAGCCTTTTACACTCTATTAGCTACTACTCAGGAAACGCTATCTGTTAAATGAATGTGTGTGTGTGTGTGTGTGTGTGTCCCATTCCCTACGGAATTGACTTAGTTCTTCATTGAAGTGTAACATGAATATTCAAATACAAAACGAGCCGAGATGCGATCAATTATTCAGGAGAGATACAAATCATAAGGAGCAGAGCCAAAGCCAGTAGCCATATGAGGAGGCCACATCATCATCACAGCGTTCCACACGAGGACCATCAACAGCCAAGGACAGCCATCTGAACCATAGCAACCGTCACCAAGGTGAGCTTCACTTTCAAAGCCACCAGGGGATAAGGTTTTCCTGCACACGGGCTCACCCTCTCTACCGCTTAAAACAACAGCAGCAACACAGGATCCTCGTGTGTAGACGCTGTTATCAGACCGGACCAACTGATGCTCACGCTAATCAGATCTCTTCCATTAGCTAACTGCATTAGCCATACTACTAACGTTCTACAGTATGCACTTGCCGTTTGCTGAGTAGTCGAGCTAATGTGAATGCATTAGCCTGGAGGCTTCTGGGGGGGCGTGGTACTCCTTCTGCAAACTGCTGCTATGCTTCTCTAGATGCTTCTCCGTGTCCTTGAGGACTAATTGGAGATCAGCACTCTCTGCCTTGACGGTCATAACCCTAGAGCTGACTCTGGAACAGCTGCGAAGGCTGTACGGCCCCAGCATCACTGTGTCCTCCTAACAGTGGAACCAGGCCTTCCAGTCCAGGGGTGTATTCCATCAACATCGCTAAAGGAAAATCCAGGCTTATTTTGATGAATCTCACAAGACAAAAATAAGCCTGGATTTTCCTTTAGCGACATTGACGGAATACCCCCCCAGATGTCAGGGAACGGTTCACACATTGGTTTGACAGTCTTTTTTCTGAGGTAGTACACCATTAGGACCACTTAAGACCCTCTGGGGTCGATACAGCGCTGAGGAACACACAGCGGGGGGAGGGGGCGGGGAAAGAGCCCTCTTCTCCTCCTCCTAATGAATAATGGATGACAGAAGGGTCTGTTCTGATCAGTGACCCTGACTGCCTGTCGCCCGTGACCTTCAGACTCACTCTGCAGGGAAACAATGTACTGAAGACTAGGATCAATGTCAAGGAGAATCATTCACTGATGCCTTTCGTCAATCGAAACAAGAACAACCCCGAGCAATCCATCTGGAATCAATCCCCTGATCAATCCTCCTTAACAAATTAGAAATCAGTAGATGTCACAGAAATCTATAATTTAGTGTAGGCACGGAACGCGACAACTCCATAGCAACGCGAGGTGGGTGAAGAACGCGTAACTAGGTCAAGTTGTTGTTTTCTGGCTTCTTGAGAGTCAATAGCCTCTGTTGGTTAGCAACCGTCAGGAAGTACTTGAAAAGATTACATTAGATTAGATTGGATTAGATTCAATGTTTCGTACAACGAAATGTATTTTTTACTGTAGGCACAGGGTCAGCCATAGTCAGCGCCCCTAGAGCAATTAGGTGTTAAGTGCCTTGCTCAAGGGCACAACGGCAGTGGTGGGCACCTTAGATATGATGCCAACAACCCTCCAGTCATCAGCTCACATGCAGCTCCCTCCTGAGGCGGGGATCGAACCAGCAACCTTCCGATGGCTAGCCTGCCTCTCTAACCTCTAGGATACCTGCCGAAAAGCTCAGTTCACCATGTCTTAATGGGCTGATCTAGTTCACATATTCCTCTCTGGGGCAATAATTTGCATTTCTCCACAGCCTGGAAAACTGGTTGGGATTGGGAATACCATCGAGTGTGGGATTGGAGCTAAGTAAATCCGAGCACTCTCCTTTTCCCCAGTAATCCCTGGATGGATCAGTGCAGCACTGCCCCACATAATCTGGAAGAGCTGGACAGCTGTCAGAAACGTGCAAGACAGCAGCCTCCACTACGGACGGCTGGTTATGATCAAACCACACACACACACACAACCAAACTGTCCTCTACTATTGTTATTACCATATGTGTCTTTACCGTTACATTTGGGGGGGGGGGGGGGGGGGGATTTATGAAAGTGCTCAGAAGTGTACGTGTGTGTGTGTGTGTGTGTGTGTGTGTGTGTGTGTGTGTGTGTGTGTGTGTGTGTGTGTGTGCGTGCGTGCGTGTGTGTGCGTGTACAGCAACAGTAAAGGGCTGGTTGCCCCTCTCTGTCACGTGCAGTTACATAAAAGAATTTCAGAATTTCACAGCTATTGTCAGGGAAGTAATCATAAAAAAAAAACGATATTCTCTGCAAAATGTGTAGATAAAGTGTAGGCTTCAGCTTAATTCATTAATTGGCATTTAAAGAAGGAAAATGTAAGAACACTTTTTTATTACTAAATCATTATACAAGGGGTTGTTGAAAACAAGCATTGTGATTGGCCGAGAGGGGTTCGAAGCCGTGATTTAATAAACATAATGTCACAGATAAATCATCTATTATCATATTCCTTTGTAGATTTGGGTATCAGGTTCGTTTTAAGTTTTGGGAACTATAGGCTATTTCTCAGTGCAGGGCGGAAACAACCACAATCCATCACAAAATACTTAAAGCATTGTTTTCTTGACACAATTTATGTATTTCCTGTGTATCCGGTACAGAAGCAAAAATGCCAGAGGGACTACAGTTTATCATCAATATCTTGGACATTATTTCTTAAATAACCAATCCAAATAATGATAAACCAATTTCCTTAACACTATTAACCTTCTTCAGAGAAAACATCAATCAATCCAAGCAAGTCAAGAACATCCCCAAGACCTCTCTCCTACAGATACTGTATATGATAAATATAAATATATTTATAATATAAATCACAAGCCTAAGACCTCTCTCCTGCAGATGTATAAATCAGGGCACTCGAACCATCGTCCGGGGGAGACTAGAGAGTGGGGCATAATCTGATCTTTGTGAGAATAGCGCCAGTCCAGAGTACACTGTAGATTTATGGGGTATTTATGGGTTCTATGACAGAGCCAGAGGGGAGAGTGTGAGTGTGAGTGTGAGTGTGTGTGTGTGTGTGTGTGTGTGTGTCTCAGGGGGGCGGGGGGGTTAAAGTCACAGGGAGTGATGAAATCACCTGAGCCCATGATGTGAGACGGGGATCTGAGACATCATCAGTGAAGAATGCCATAGGGGCGAAGGGTAAGGAGGGGCAGGGGGAGAAACTAATAACCCCCTCTGAGTTCTCTGGAGAAACTACCTGCAGGCCACAGGGGGTACGGGGGGGGGGGCATCAGTCTGTGCCAAATTTGAAGTCACAAGTCTCCACTGAAACGAATGAATGGATGGATGTGGTATCTATGACAGCGAGGCAACCAAGGAGATGAAACGAGGTGACATCATTCCCCTAAGGCACTTTTACTGTGTGATTCAAACGTAACAAACACAAACACACACACTCTGACGACGGTCGTCAACCACTATGACTAGAAGGGGGATGATGAAGCGCGCTGGACTGAGGAACAGCATAGGCACAGCACAGCACATAATAGCGATTTTTTTGTTATGCTTGTTGTAAATAAAAGTTCTATGATGCATTGAAATGACATTAAACTAAGATAATACGATGGTTATCATATTTTTTCAAATCTTTATTAATAAGTTATTACAGAAACAGTAAGTGACATTTTCCGAGAGCGAAATCTGTTGTGGTATTTAAAAATGGCGGTTAGCGATGAAATCTATGAACATGGGATGACGATTTCCATTGACCAATCAACGGTGTGCAGCGTCACACGTCACACGCAGCCTGGCAAAAAAGTACCTTTCGCTCCTGTAGTTCCTGGTCGCGAAGGGTAGCTAAAACGGCCCGGTTCGGCTCGCTTCGGCCCAGCTCGGTTGGCAATGGAGAAAGGATAATAAACAGGGCCGGCACGGCTCGGCTCGAGTTGGCCCGGTAGTGGAAAAGCGCCATAATTGACCACGTCCAGGTCAAGTAGCTAGGCAACTTTTCCTCAATGAAGGGACAATTGTCCATGTGGAACATACAGTACATAGGACCCAGATTAAGGTGAGGCTTAAGACCTATTCTCATGGGACTAGTATTATCTACCTCATGTGATTTAGAAATTACTCCCCCACGTCTGTGTTTTTATGCAAAGTCTGTATTTTACTGACATTATCCCCGGATATGATGTCATGGCTCTATGTAACATAGATATGCAACAAGATATGTTACAACATATATAACAAGCCATGCATGTCACCAATCTCATCATCTTTCAAGATTTCGCTCTGGATTTGTGCTTGCTCTTTCTGCGAATGGGTCGCCATTCTGTGTAGTGAGATGAACCTCCTGAATTTGCTCCCAACATGCTGTCAAAAGTTTCATTTATAACTTTGACCGCAGCAGATTAACCGTGGCAGAAAAAAGGCGCAGAGAAAACTAAAAACATAGCAAACAACCCCAGATCACAAATATGCTGATTCGCACTGTACTCATATTATCACAGGACCTCTGTGTTTGGTGAAACATGGTATAATTTGCGATGGAACTTTTACTTTACAAATTACGGACGTATACGAACAGATTCACACGGGATTAAGATCACAGACAACCTCCGCAAATATTACAAATTACTAGAGGTCCCCAGGTAATACTAGTCCTGTGCGAATAGGGCTTTAGACTCAATTAAGTACAGAAGATATGCGGTTCCCAATCAACCCCATATGGACAACTGACCAGGTGGTCTGGACTGTGTCGGACCATGTTACACAACCAGGACATGCCTTAATAGGTTTCCCCACCTCGCCGCTGATTGCGGGCAGCATTCCATGGAAGTGCTATCCACTTCATACATTCTTCAGATTGTATGAACGGCTGTGTGTGCGTGTGCGTGTGTGTGTGTGTGTGTGAGAGGAACACATCCTGACTTCAGCAATTTCTCAACAAATATCAATGTACTGTATCAGCCAGAGAAATACCACTTAGTCAAGTGTCCTTCTGAATTCACCAATAAGAGCTCACCAATTCCGATTCCATTCTGTGTTACTCAACAGTGATAGGCCTACATGATATGTTTATCAGCCAACCAACAGCCCCACAGCCCTTAGGTTCAAGGGCATGTTTGGACAAGACCACACCTCCAATCAAGACAGCTCTTAACAGAGAGGACTTTGATACTTGGTACACACAATAACACTGCTGTATGGTCCTGGTATTGATTTAAGGTCAACAGCAGGCTATCCTGTCTGAAACAGGGAGTTGTGAGTTATTTACATCATTGTGATGTACTTTAGACTTTACTCTAGGATTGACATGAAAAGGATATAGAGCTGGCTGGAGTCTGAGGTTTGATGTCATCAAGTGAAGCCACGTATACACTACACCTACATACAGCTGTCAGCCATTTCTTTAGTGCTTAATCCTGTCAAGCTCACATACATTCCTGTTATGAATGCGAGCGACTACCGAAGTTAATAAGTACTCAAGAATTGACTCCAGTAATTATGCAAATTAGCACGACTGTGTGCGTGTGTGTGTGTACGACAATCACAGTCGACTACTCTGTGACACATCCACAGAACTCTTTGATCTGACTGCATACAGAATGAGAACAGGAGTGACTCTTTTGGTTGTCGAGCCAAAAGTTGGTAGTGTGGCCCAAGTATCCCGGCGAGTTCTGTTTGATCACAGTAATCAATGTTCTTTGGCTGCACCTGGTGCTAAACTGAGGTGGCAAAGAGTGAAACAAGATGGGTTCATTTGATCCTGTCTATAGGCCTATACTCTAGCCTTCCAAATACAGTCAAATGTGTATGAGCTAGACATCCATCGTTGGCTAAAACCTGACCGCATTTTTGGTCAACAAATCAGCTCCAACTGCTGGTCGAATGAACCAAGATTTCGTTGGAACATGCACATTATGTGTTGACATGTTGACTTTAAGATATACATACTGTACATTACGCTACCTTAACTGTACATAGCTTACTGCTATCCATCTCTTGTATATAGCTCTACTTCCTCTTCTCACTATCATGTTTTATATCACTATTTGCACTTCTGGTTAGATGCTAAACTGCATTTCGTTGTCTGGTACTTGTACTCTGCAATGACAAGAAAGTTCTAAAATTTCAATTCAAACCTTTATTTAAACTCGTAAGTTACTGAGGTTGCCCTCATTTACAGTAGCAACGAGTGCTACTGTATGAATGAATGAATGAATGAATGAATGAAAGCATTTATTTCGAACATGTGTAGAGAGAAATAGTTATAACAACAAAAGACAAAACAAAAACAAGAAAAAAAAAAAAAAACTGAAAAAAAAAAACTATTTACTTCACATGTCCGAAAAGGAGTAGGAAGAAGCATAAGCTTATTTAATCCTACCCCTTCTCCAATAAACAGAGATTAATAATTAATAATCAGCAGTTGACTTCAATATACCGTATATACTATTTTTATTTTTTATTTTTTATTAAATCAAATTTATTTACATGCATGTACATGTCACTGTAAATGAAAATGTTCTACAGACTACAGGCCTAATTTCTAATACTGCTGCTACTACTGCTACAGTCGCAACATGATAGATCCACAGTACATATACCTACATACATAAAGTGTAACAAGCAAAGTAAATAACCGCACTGCTGGAGTCACAACCCTGTGACACACAGTTCAAGAAAGGGAGGTGTGAAATGTGGAGAATCTCGGCTGTGTTAACAGCTTGTGTAAGAACATGACTCAGATCTAGGCCGGCGTCTTGTGGCCTGGTCTAGCTTTAAAGTTTAAACCAACGGTGACACAGATTTCAATGAGACTAAGAAAGAAGTGGTAGAAGCTTATCTTCATACACCCAAAACCCCTCCATTATTACCTGGGATACTGGTATTGGAAGTTGCACAATGGCTGCTGTAAAGACAGCTGTTAAAGTGCTCCTGATCTTCATTTGACACCCTGGAGGTCAACATTGGTTATAAGGGATGGATAAGATGGCTTCTACTGAGACTTGCACAGTTTCTCCAATCCAAAAGTGTCTTTCACAAACAAACATCAATAACTTTCATTTTCCTAATGCTTTATTTGGCAAGTGTTTCGTCATGGGCTGTAACTGTAAGACAATAAACTGATACCCACAGAGTTGCTTACCTCGCCAACACCTCTAATCTTATCAACGCTGTAACACTTTTACCAAATTACAGAGCAGCCAGTAAGGACATTTATGATACCATTCTCTTGGGATGTTTCATAAACAACCTCCAAATGTGATGGAAGGCAGACAGCTAGTGTGGTTTCTATTGTACTTCAAATAAATACTGAAGTGCACTTGTGTTAAAACAAGTGGAGACTTGTTTACTGTGCCATGCCTTCCAAACCAGCAGAAGAGAAGAGAGATGTGTATGTGTATCCATCATCATCACCCCTGAATACGTGTTGAGCGTTTGGCTCGGGTCATTGAACCCCTAGGCTACTTCAAAACGGTTGTCCTCTTCAGTTTGTGGACGTCAACTGTCTCCCAAAATACAGGCAGCAACAATGGACACACCATCTGCTGCACTTGTGAGGTATCATTAGTACAGTAAAACGCCCTGAAAGTGATCTCTCCCTACTGGCAAGCCGTCACAGCAAGCCAGCCCGCTGTTCAATAACCGCCTGCTGAAACGCTCTAAGAGTAGGCTAGTGTGTTCTGTTCACTCTTTCATTTAACCAATCTATTTATTTGGGTCCATTTCTGCCAGAGAATGAAGGTCCACTACCACCACATGGCAGCGCTGTGGTCATAGCCACGCGGTCAGACGTCCGCAGAAATAAACCCGTCCTTCAAAACAAAACACTCGCGATGACAATGTTACATCACAACAACCACGGTCATCTTTGGAGCGCGGCACATTAGAGCGACAAAATGTTGCCACAACAATGTTGGACCGGTGGTGGATACATTGGAGCAACTTCTTACCTTCGAGATGGTTCATGCAAGATGTGTCAGGGTGGGCTGGCAGGTGGCGAGGTTCTCCAGGGTGGGAGGACAGGACGGGTGCTTCTCCTGCGGCGGGGTGGCTGAGTTCGGTTGAAATGTCTGGAGGTCGATCGGCAAAACCGTTTTTACTTGTCAGCTTGGTATATGACGGTCATACATAAATCATGACGCTCGGCTTGGTTGGGTCGGTTATCATAAGGGTCCAAAAACAGCGGTCTGTGAGAGCTCACCGGCTGCACACACACACACTCACACTCACACAGACAGACAGACACACACACACACACACACACACACACACACACACTCACACAGACACACGCACACACACTCACACAGACACAGACACACGCACACACACGCACGCACCGCAGTGATGGGGAAAAAAGAGCGCTGCGGAACAGAGAAGGGTGGAGAGATGCTCCGGCTCGGGAGGGAGAGGAGGAGGGCCCTCTCCCCGAAAGAGGTGCCTTACTACCGCTCCCTGTATCCGCTCCTCTTCCAGAGTGGTCTCCGCTTGTCGCGACGATGCTTTGTTCTGCTATGTGCAGGCTGTCGCCTTTCTGTACCCGAATAGATGCTTTCAAAGGGGACTCCTTGACTGACGCATAGAGCACGTGTGCGACAATAACCCCAGGAATCAGCGGACGGCGTTCTATTATGCGACGTATGCTGTGACCTCACGATGCCATTGTCATGTAAAACAATTACAACCAATGGTGACAATAAAGTCAAGCGCAACACACTCCTCCACAAGCATGCGTCAATGTCCTCCGTGGTCAGTGAAAGTGGCGGTGACACAGTTCAGGATCATATAGTGCAAGTAGGAATAAACAGTACAGAAGGTAATTCCCTTAAATGGGTCAATGGCAGAGATTGGCACCAGTGTCACACAACCATGACGGTCCACACAGGACACACACTATAGCCTTGCTTTTATTAGCCTTTAACTCGTGATCCCGCCACTTTTTTTGGTAAACAGCTGAAGGATGGGGTCTGGAGAAACGTTACCACTCTCAATTTTATAGACAGAGTTATGAAATCAAGGACCGACCATCCATGAGATCAACATTATAGTTTTGACCATATTTTGTAGCTATACAGTGTTTGTTTACAATCATTGTATGCGCAAACAATGAGTAAAATAAGCGTATATATTGGGTTCTGATGGGGTAAGACTAACAGTTAAGCTCATGACGCATTTATAAGTTGTATTCTTCAATAATCATAATAATGATAATAATAATCAATGGCTATGCATCATTAATTTTAAACTACAAACATTTATTAACCAATTACAGTTTGCCCTTTTATCTCAATTACACAAACAAGTGACACATTTGAGAGACGTTGTCTCCCTCTACTGGTACAGCGGCTGTACTACAGCCTACTACTGGTACCGAATTGGTGGGTTGACATCTCACCTCGATGGGAACATTTGAGACACAAAGAAGGTAATGACGGTAATCAGTATAGACTATGCACTGTCAGCAGTCTTCATAAGAACATGGACCATTATGTATATGTATTCATGTCCCTGAGATAGTGTGTAGGAAAATACACAATGACTATGGATATCATATGGCCAACATGGCTCATGATACAAGGCCTCATACATTCACCATGCTCTAATGTAGTACTTTCACATGGGGGAACAACTACTCATTGTGTGTAACATGAATAGCTCTGGTGCTCTCAGTGTACAATGTTATTCCAAGTGGCTTGTATTAAAGGTTGTAAACATTATGAATGGCGGTGTCATGTACTGCAACGGTCAATAAATCAACACACAACACTTACCTCATATGAACACATATACATGATCTCATATTTATTGGGTGTGTTATTGAGTTCCTACAATAGGAGGTTTGAGAAAACCATAAAGCGTCCATGTAGCTTCAAGGCTGGACTGACATTCAGTGCTAATGTAACGGTTCTCGCAATAGAAATACACCCCCATACTAGGTGTACTCTACTTCAATAGTTGGGGCATAAAAGATGATTTATACACTAAAGGTATAGAATATCTTCTGTAGCGAATGTCACAATATCTACTTACCTGTGTGTCTGGTAGATCAGTTGAAAGAGATATGTATTCTTTTTCATTTGTTTTTAACGGTTTCACTAAAGCAAGGGGGTCATTTCTGACTTGATTTCAATGTTTTATTTCTTGAACGTGATTTAGACGGCGTTACCTTTCCCAAATCAATGCTATCGTTTGAGGGACCGAGCCATAAGCATTGCAATATGAAGACCCAGTATAAAGCAGAGTAAAATATATTTTGAGATCTCGATAACATGTTGGCACCACTTAAAAGGATCTCTCTCACACACACACACACACACACACACACACACGCCTGGGCCTTTCCTATCTCAAAGAACAGTGCATGAGATTCAGGCTACACACTGCAATAACAGTATCAAGTTCCAAACCACGTCTGAGGATTCTGTTCTGCAGACACACAGAGAAGATGGAGGGGAGGCAGAGGGCGAAAGGTCTCTGTCAAATGGAGGAAACGTATTTACAACCGTCCATTTATGCTCTTACATGGTTTTTGCCTTCTAAATTTAGCACAGCACTTACTGTGCAGACCTGAACACTCGATCATTCTGCTACTTTCACCCTCTTAAAAACCATGGAGTAGAAAAGATAGGCCAATACTGCAGTCTCAACATATGTGTGTGTGTGTGTGTGTGTGTGTGTGTGTGTGTGTGTGTGTGTGTGTGTATACGGCCATATATGGCAGAGACGGTGTTACTTGTACCCGTGAGTCTTGTCCTGTTGTATGTGAAAGACATTGTCCATGTCTGTTTGTGGATGCATCCCATCTGTGCCTTCAGCATTTGTGTCCCTGTATACTTGTTTCTATGTGGACATAAATAAATGATTAAAATGTGTGTGTGTGTGTGTGTGTGTGTGTGTGGGGAGAGTGAGTGGAGTGAGAGAGAGAGAGAGAGAGAGAGAGAGAGAGAGAGAGAGAGAGAGAGAGAGAGAGAGAGAGAGATCTGAGCGAGAGTGTGTGTGCATACAGAAGACCCAACCCTTAAAACCTATGGGGTGGAAAGCCAGGCAGGGATTGAGTGTGTGTGTGTGTGTGTGTGTGTGTGTGTGGCAACAGGGCACAGTTGTGTGGAAACATTGCACCAAGGGGTTTCCAGAGGAGAGAGGAGCAGACTGTGGTTCACCATCAAACAGGTGAGGACCTCTGTGTGTACCTACATACCTACATACCTACTGACATCCCCCACAACTCTGAGGTCTAAGGGTTGAAACACTCTGACTGGTTGGGTTTGGCTGGAAGTCTTATCACATGACCTGATAACTTGATTAGGGTGTGGCACCCAGCTCACATGAACGTCTGTTCATAAATATTCTAAATCAAAACAACAACTGACTTCTCTATTGGGAGTCTAGCGTCTTATCTCTTAGCATCTTATCAAAGAAACAAACCAGGAAACATTAGTGTTGTTAATCAAACTGAAACTTTATGCACATTATGAGACCAGACACAAAAATGGCACTATTGCAATTGTGGTCTCAATCTCGATTTCATTGTAATTATGCGTTAGAAAGCAAAACAAATGACAACAGAAGCTCAATGTTGCAGAACCTTAACTTAAGGGTTAAAGTAAAACAAGAATACTCAATGTGACGACCCCTGTGTTTATCCAGTCGTGTGATGGACATTTCATATCGTCGCCCAATACTTATTAAATAGCATTAAAATATTAAAATAGCATTTCTCCTAGCCTGACAGTTATAAAAGCTCTTCACACTAGAACTGTGACATTCATTAGAGCTCTACAGTGTAAAATCCTTTTTTCTTTTTCTTTACATCTCTTGCCTCAAACATCGAAAGCTACAAAGCAGAACTCCTAATGGTTGAGATATCTTATATCGATAAAAACTGTCAGTCTTTCCCAATAATCTCTCCCCAAAAAACTAAAACGTTCACCTAAACGCAACATTATGTTTACAACCAAGCAAAAATATGAGGAAACTTAATATAACAAACTATAACAGGCAGAAACTAGCAACATGGCTTTGCCGGTCTAATTTTTTATTCTACATTTAAGGAATCCCACGACCTCTTTTAGTAAATAATAACAGCGTAATGTAATAATGAGATGAGATTGAATTGAAAAATAATGTTCCTCTTTTTAGTACAGATAAGCTGTATTCAGGCTCAACAGTAAGTATTCCTACAAGTGCACAGATTCATAGATTATTTTATTTATTTATTTCAATGTGGCTCATAAATGGATAAGTTACACAAAATCAAACAGAGAGAAGCTGAAACCAGAACTGGACAACAAGTTGCAAAAATATCTTCGTATTTTTTACATTTGTTTTCTATTGGTGAACTTTGCAGCATATTGTGGAGAGTGGTAGCCGTCTAACTGAAACAGAACATTTTTTGAAACGTTCAGAACTGAACAGATGCTGAGTGTGTGTGTACACATGAGTGTGTGTGTACACAGAAACATGGAGAATTGAAGGACACCAAGGACCCACTGTATCTCTACAAGGCAAGAGAGATGGTCACTGGTCAGTCACATCAGAATGTCCAACCGAGCACGTCCCCTGGGTGTCAGTTTAAAAGGTGACCCCTGGCTGACTCCTATTCCAGTCATGAAACGTGAAAGGAACAATAACTAAACAGCTTAGATGACATTTGGGTGCGCTTGGGGAGGACAAGGCATGCCTCCACGCCTCCCGTGAGGCCGAGTGCAGTCTAGCAGGGCATTATGGGAAGGCTGGCGGCCGAACGGAGGAGAAGAGGGGGGGGGGGGGGGTCTCCCTTGCGGTTACCGAAGGTGCGTCCAGTAGCTGAGTTAACCCCCCTTTTGCCTTCAAGAATGAGTTCTTATGAGTTCTTCAGAGTGCTGACGTGTGTGTGTGGTGTGTGTGTGTGTGTGTGTGTGTGTGTGTGTGTGTGTTGCACGAAAAATAATCTGCCCTAGTGGAATAAACTGCATATAATGACGCTACAGTAGAACACGAGGCTTGAAATGCATGAGTGTATCCTGGAAGTTGTGTGGTAGAAAAATAGCCGAGGGAGATGAGTGAATGCGCTGAGAAAAGACGTCACTGCGTTGGCGCGACGACACGCCGTACAGCAGGCAGCAGTTGAGGAGGCGACTCTTCTGTCTGCGTCACCTCCCATCTGGGAATAAAATCTACATATCGTTAAAATGGATGACGTGGGTGGGGGGGGGGGGGTAGTTAAAGAAATAGGAAGGTAGCATAAAGGTGGCGGACAAGAGAGAAACCGCTTCAAGACCAGTCCTACGGTCCTACAGTAAGTTCTTCTGTTTCTCCACTAGTGTATTAGGACATTCCAACAATGTCTTTCCATCTCTTTTTTTCTTCCGTCTCTCTCACACCGTCTAGTCTTCGTTTTCGTCATCCTCCTCCTCCTCGTCATCGTCCTCGTCATCATCCGATTGGTCCCGCGCGTCCAGGTCGTCGTCCTCTTCGATCTGTGAGGAGAGGTCTTAAGTGATTAACACACACACATACACTATGAACACTGCAATAATGTGTGTGTGTGTGTGTGCGTGTGTGTGTGTGTGTGTGTGTGTGTAGAGCTGCAGGATGCTGTGATGGGTCTTGGCCCAGTAAGGGCCACATTCTCAATAGGGTACACACAAGTACGGCTAGCTGGTTAGGACACAATTCATGTCCTCGTTCTGCGACCACCAGAAACAGCACAAGTACAACTTGAGGGCTTTTTAACAAAACGTCAAAACAAAGAATGTGTTTGACTTGACAGTATCTGGTCAACTCAGAACTAGATTTACCAGTCAGACCCTCCACTCTATCCACCTCCACTAAAACCATGACGTTAAAGGGATAGTTCACCCAAATTACAAAACCACACGTCAGTTTTTGTAAAAAAAAGAAAAGAAAAGAAAAGTCAGTTAAATAAACTTATTTAATAATAAAATTATCTGCCAGATAAACCGAATCAAAATGTGGTTTGAAGTCGATCCGTTAGACTCCCTTTCAGGGTCCGATTTCTCTTTAATAATATGGGTGAAGTATCCCTTTTAAAAAAGGCTGTGTTTCCTACCGGCTCCCCCAGGCCTTTGAGCCTCTGCTTCAGGCTGTGGATCTTCTGGTCCTGGTCGGCCAGCAGCATGAGCAGGTCGTCCTGCTCCTTCTTGGACTCCTGGCTCTTCTCCTCCTGCAAGATGGCCGCAGTGCTCTGGGCCGACGCCAGCTGCTGCTCCAGGCCTGCCCTGCCCTCCGACAGGCCCCGCGCCTCCTCCTGGGGAGGGAGGGAGGGAGGGGGGAGGAAGGGGGAGAGAGAGAGAGGGAGGGAGGAGGAGAGAGGGAGATGGAAGAGGGGGAGAGAGAGGGAGGGAGAGGGGGGGGGGGAGGGAGGGAGGGAGATGGAAGGGGGGGAGAGGGGAAGAGAGAGAGAGAGAGAGAGAGACGTGGCATCGTTATGTTGCGAAATGGAACGTCATGAACCTGACATTTGCACTGGATGTCAGGTCAGAGCCACGGAATATTAATAGCCATTTTAATTCATTAATAATTGAGCAGTCTCAAAAAGTCAGTCAGTCGCTGCCTGAAGGTGTCGATCAATTATGGAACGATACATCACAGTGGCTAGTACGAAGACGGAGACCTGCTGCTCTGTGGGTGAGCGAGGGTGAGGAGAGGGTGAGTGAGTTAGGGGTGAAGGTGAGACAGGAACACACCTTGAGTCTCTGTGTGTCTGTGGTCTGGGCCGCCAGCCTGCTCTCCAGCTCTGCTACCTGAGCTGCATCTGCTGAGCTGTCACTGGGGGGGCCCGGGGCTGACGACTGAGAGAGAGGGGGAGGGAGGGAGGGGGGGAGAGGGGGAGAGAGAGAGAGAGAGAGAGAGAGAGTCACCTGTCTGTACCAAGTGTACTGATCCTTATCTTCTGGCCAAAACACACAGAGGCAGCTTCTACGTTTGTTTTGCGCCCAGTCTCTGAAACAGCCTTTAGAAAAACTGTAAAATGCTTTAGTCCCTATGGTCCTTACTGGTTCTCTGATTTCACAGTTCTAAACTCTGGTTCTCTGCTTTCACAGTTCTAAACTCCCATGACTGTTACTCTCATGTTCCTCATTATTATGTTTCATCTCATTGTCTTGGATTGCTGTTATTCATATTCCTGTTGCACATTTTGTTGAATCTGTCTATGAAATATGCTCTATAAATAAAGTTTGATTAGATCAGATTAGAAATATATATATATTTTTATTTTATTTTTTAAACTTCAACTTTACTGCAGTAAAGTGACTGTCCTTACCACGGCCTCTGCTCTTGAGATGAGCTCCTGTCTCTCTGTCTGCAGCTGACTGATCTCTGCAGACTGGGCCTGGACCTGACCCCTCAGCCCCTCCAACTCCTGCTGCAGGACCACAGGACACAACCAAACACCACTGATTAAAACACTGTTACATTAACACAATGTCATCACCACCACTGATTAAAACACTGTTACATTAACACAATGTCATCACCACCACTGATTAAAACACTGTTACATTAACACAACGTCATCACCACCACTGACTAAAACACTGTTACATTAACACAATATCATCACCACCACTGATTCCAGACACATTGTCCTGTTATGCTTGTCTGATGACGGCTCAGGACACTGAAACATTATTATTTTATTTTTTTATCCGAGCTCAGAAATAGAAAACAAAACCCTGTCCTTTTTCTAACTGAGAGAGTTCCACGCCTCTTCAAACAAACATGGATGGACACGGTCACGTGAACAGGGAAGTGTCACTGGTGCTGATCGTAGACGCTGGCTGTGTTCTGACACACTGAGCCCAGCAGGGGGGTCAGAGGTCAGAGGTGGTCTTACCCTCAGCTGCTCTGTGTTGTCACACGCTCCTGTTCCCACGGCTGCTGTCTGGGTCTCTGACCTCTGGAAGACACAACCACCATGGAGACCGTTGTTATATACATTTATAAAAAAACAGAATCACATACGCGTGCTCTCTCACTCACACACACACTCTCACTCACTCTCAGTCAGTCACTCACACACACACTCACTCTCACACTCACTCTCACACTCACTGTTACACTCACTCTCACACTCACTCTCACACTCACTCTCACACTCACTCTCACACTCTCTCACACTCTCTCACACTCTCACACACACTCAGTCACTCACACTCTCACACACTCAGTCACTCACCAGGGTGTTAATGAGCGTGTCCTTGTCGCTGAGCTGCGTCAGGCAGAGTGTGTGTTGTCTGCGCATCTCCTCCACCTGCTCCCTGAGCTGCCCCAGCTCCTCCGTCTGCAGCCCATTGACCTGAGGCCCCTCCCCCCCCGCGCTGGCCACGCCCTGGGCCTGGCTACTGTCCTTACCTGGGGGGCCACACACACACACAAACACACACACACAGACACACACACACACACACACACACACACACACACACACACACAGACACAGACACAAACAGAAACAAAGACACAATATCAGTCATACATCATCATATCAACATACTGATGACGTTTCCCCTGTCACACCTGTGACTGGATCCTTGTATTCTTTATTTGACTGTGTTTACTGTTATTTACTGTTAGTGCTTATACACTCACTGGGAACTTTACTAGGACCACAATACTAATACTGGGTAGGGCAGCCTCAATTCTTTGTGGCATTGATTCCACAAGACGTTGGAAACATTCTTTTGAGATCCTGGTCCATGATGACATGATTGCATCACGCAATTCAGATTTTTCAGGTGCAATATCAAGCTGTGAATCTCCCGTTCTACCACATCCCAAAGATGTTCTATTGGATTTTGATGCGGTGACTATAGGCCACTGATGAACACTAAACTCATTGTCATGTTCATGAATCCAGTTTGAGACAACTTTTGCTTTGTGACATGGTGCATTATCATGCTGGAAGTAGCCATTAGAAGACAGGTACATTGTGGCCATGAAGGGATGCACATGGTCAGCAACGATACTCAAATAGGCTGTGGCATTCAAGCGATGATAAATTGGTATTAACAGACCCAAAGTGGGCCAAGAAAACATTCCCCACACCATCACACCACCTCCAGCTTGGACTGTTGTCACAAGGCAGGTTGCCTCCATGGATTCATGCTGTTAGCACCAAATTCTGACCCTACCATCTGTGTGCCTCAGCAGAAATCGAGATTCATCAGGCCAGGCTAGGTTTTTCCAGTCTTCAACTGTCCAGTTCTGGTGAGCCCGTGCCCACGCTAACTGAAGTGGAACCGACGTGGCCTTCTTCTGCTGTAGCCCATCTGAGACGCTGTTCTGCTCACCACAGTTGTACAGAGTGGTTATCTGAGTATGTCTGTCAGCTCCAACCAGTCTGGCCGTTCTCCTCTGACCTCTCTAATCAACGAGGCGTTTCCGTCCGCAGAACTGCCGCTTACTGGATGTTTTTGGTTTGTTGTACCATTCTGAGTAAACTCTAGAGACTGTTGTATGTGAAACTCCCAGGAGATCAGCAGTTTTAGAAACACTCAAACCAGCCCGTCTGGCACCAACAATCGTGCCACGGTCAAAATCACTGAGATCACATTTTTTTCCCCCATTCTGATGGTTGATGTGAACCTTACCTGAAGCTGCTGGCCCCTGTATCTGCAGGGTTTTATGCATTGAGCTTCTGCCACAATATTGGCTGATTAGATAATTGTATGAATGAGAAGGTGTATAGGTGTTTGAAATAAAGTGCAGTATATTTCTTTACATTTTAAACTGATTACACTGTATTGTTGATGTTGATTCACGTTGTAGAGCTGGTCTGCCTTAAGCATTTCGCTGCATTGTATACTTGTATATGATGCAATGACAAATAAACTTGAACGTGTGTGTGTGTCTCAATATAGAGAAGTGCATCGCAAAACAGTTCAAATCACTCAAGATGGGACTAGGCATAACCAGATGAGAGTGCAGGTTTGAGTGGCAGGTTGGAGGTCACCCACCTAGCTTTAGCTTGAGGATGTTGTACTGGTCTTTGTGCTGCTGGATCTGCTGCACCTGCTGTGTGATGGTGGTCTGCATCTGTTCACCGTGAGACGACATGGTGGCGTGCTGCTCCTTCAGCTCGTTGATCTGGAGGTCCTGTTGGGGAGGACGGACACACACACACACACACACACACACACACACACACACACAGACACAGACACAGACACAGACACAGACACAGACACACGGACACGGAGACACGGACACACGGACACACACACAAACCTTTTAGAGATGGGAACTCGATGTGAAACACTGAATGTCCAAATAAGAATGACTATGTGTGTGTGTGTGTGTGTGTGTGTGTGTGTGTGTGTGTGCAGTGTGTGTGCAGTGTGTCTGACGGGCATGTTGTACCTGTTCTCTGATCAGCTCTTTGTACTGGGTGACGATGCTGTCGTGCTGCTCCAGGGTCTTTTTCACCTCCTCCTCCTTCTTCTCTTCCTCGCTCGACTTGTGGACCGCTTTCGTGATTACGCCTGCGGAGAGATACACACACACACCGTGGTCAAAAACACATCAGTAACACACGGTCACGTTGCAGGCCTCTGTATCGCCAACGCACGTGGCCGCCCGTGAAACACCCAACGTTAAACAGCTACGCCGTCGAAAAGCTTCAGTCATTTGATAGAAATAATTATTTCTTAATGATAGATTTTTGTTTTCGCTGAATAAATTGACTTTGAAAAATCAGTGTGACAGGTGAATTTTCATAACCCTTTTCACTCCAATAATTGTACCGCCAATATCTGTGGAGGGCACTGTATATACACACTGTGTGTGTATGTATGTATGTATGTATGTATGTATGTATGAATATAAATATAAATGTATATAAATAAATATAAAAGAGTGGGACTGCCCCACTACAAAAAATAGTTATGCATATGAGGTATCTTATGTAAGGTGAACCATTATAAGTGACCGTGTTGCGGTTGAGTTTAGCTTAGTTTCAGTCCACTGACCCTCCAGGTCCTTGACCAGCTTGGTGAACTCGTGGTCAAACAGCATCTGTTCTGGGGAGGGGAAGACGGGCTGGGGCTTCTGGGCCGCGCGGGAGTACAGCTCGTGTTTGGTGATGAAGCCCAGCTTCTCCACAAAGTTCTCCTTCCCGATGCGCTTCTCAATCAGCTGCTTCAACTTCTCTCTGGTGGAGGAGGGGGGGGGAAGGTGACAGGGTTGAGGTTAGGGATGAGGGTTGAGGGGGGAAGGTGACAGGGTTGGGGTTAGGGTTGTACTTCGGTGCAGACACTTCCACACACATTCTGGATGAATTTGAACTGATATTTCAAGAGAGGTGGGTGCATTTAGATATAGTAGTAGTAGTAGTAGTAGTAGTAGTAGTAGTAGTAGTAGTAGTAGTAGTATAGTAGTATAGTAGTAGTAGTAGTAGTAGTAGTAGTAGTAGTAGTAGTAGTAGTAGCAGTAGTAGTAGCAGTAGTAGCAGTAGTAGTAGCAGTAGTAGCAGCAGCAGCAGCAGCAGTAGTAGTGGTAGTAGTAGTAGGCTAGTAGTAGTAGTAACAGTTGTAGTAGTATAGTAGTAGTAGTAGTAGCAGTTGTAGTAGTATAGTAGTAGTAGTAGCAGTAGTAGTAGTAGTATAGTAGTAGTAGTATAGTAGTAGTAGTAGTAGTAGTAATAGTAATAGTAATAGTAATAGTAATAGTAATAGTAATAGTAATAGTAGTAGTAGTAGTAGTAGTAGTAGTAGTAGTAGTAGTAGTAGTAGTAGTAGTAGTAGTAGTAGTAGTAGTAGTAGTAGTAGTAGTAGTAGTAGTAGTAGTAGTAGTAGTAGTAGTAGTAGTAGTAGTAGTAGTAGTAGTAGTAGTAGTAGTAGTAGTAGTAGTAGTAGTAGTAGTAGTAGTAGTAGTAGTAGTAGTAGTAGTAGTAGTAGTAGTAGTAGTAGTAGTAGTAGTAGTAGTAGTAGTAGTAGTAGTAGTAGTAGTAGTAGTAGTAGTAGTAGTAGTAGTAGTAGTAGTAGTAGTAGTAGTAGTAGTAGTAGTAGTAGTAGTAGTAGTAGTAGTAGTAGTAGTAGTAGTAGTAGTAGTAGTAGTAGTAGTAGTAGTAGTAGTAGTAGTAGTAGTAGTAGTAGTAGTAGTAGTAGTAGTAGTAGTAGTAGTAGTAGTAGTAGTAGTAGCAGCAGTGTCCATACTTGGTGTAGTTCTCCAGGGAGTTGTCATTATAGTAGATACAGATGCCCAGGAGGAGTGCACACAGGCCCTGCACCAGCCTCTCATCCTCCCCAAGGTTCTCAGAGATCTGGCCTGTCAGCTACAGGGGGTCACGGGGGTCAAGGTGTCAAATCAACACAAAAAAGGGCCTATCCTGAGCTTACATGCAATTTCAAGAGTAAATGTGTTGATAGCAAACAGAATGTACTGTAGCCAGGGCGCCAGTCTGTTTCAACCTTAGACCTTTTTAAACGTTTTATTATTTTGCTGAAATAACAAATAACAGAGACAAATAGTCATCTGATACATTTCTGATTTCTTCCTGTACATCAGTGAGATGTCAGAGTGATGTTGAGGTTGTTAAAGGATACGAAGGGCACGTTCTCCTGGTTGTGCAGGAAGTGTGTGACGGCGATGGGACAGTTGTTGATCCAGGTACACAGGAGCATGAGGAGACCCACCCTGGTCTGCACTTTACTGCCCTGTGGACCACACGCACACACACACACGCACGCACGCACGCACGCACACACACACGCACGCACGCCCATGGGCACACATGCACGCACACACGCACGCACGCACGCAGACACCATAGTCACGTTAACACACACTCTGACCAATGTTGCAGGAATGTCTGAGGGTAACGTGTTCCAGAGCCTAATGAGCTGGGGAACCAGGAGAAACCTTCAGACATTCAGATGACCCCCCCCCCCCCCCCCATGTGGGCTTTACTCCTGAACCCCAGAACATCCTGAACCCCAGAACATCCTGACCTGAGATCACTAGAACTGTCCCACCTCACGGGTGATGAGATATGCGTTTTCTTTCCTCAGAAAGGCAACCGACTCTGGACAGGAGGAAAAGTGTTCATCGTTCTGTAGGACTGGTTCATCTGCTTGTTTGAATAAACAGATGAGTCACCTGCCGCTCAGCCTCAGTGGAACACATGTGATTTAATCCTGACAAATAAGAACATGGCCAACAAAATGGATGTTTCTGATCAACGTTAAACGGGTTTGGTAATAGCAACAAACTGATTACGCACACATGTAGGACTTGAGAAAAAACTAATTGGTAAAATAAAGCAAATAGCGAGCGATTCATTTTGTTGGCACATTTGACACATTTTACTTTTCCCATGTAAATTTGCGGAGGGTCATACAACGACATTGTACGTGACCGTCGTCCCCACGAGAGGTGAGGTCTAGACAGTCCCACAGCAAATCCATGTTATAATCACAGGAAATCCAACATCCACAATGTTATCAAAGTTGAACTAGTACCACGTCAATGACACACCATTAGTAGTTAATACGGTTATTAAAAGAAACGGCACAAAAACACAAAAAGATCGGACTAAACATGACCATATAAGGTTAGGTCAACCATGCAATGATCTTAATAAGGTGATCTGGGTTCAGACCCCCTAAAACACACTGCAGTCAGGCTAACAAAATAAAAACCCCTTCAGGGCCTTAAAGTCTGCCATATCACTAAACTAAATGATGAAAATCTTAAGCAGCTTAGCTAAACTGGTGATAGAACATAAGATTATAAGATGACAATGTTTCAGTTGCAAATGGAAAACACACTTTAGCACATTTTGACATCTTTAGGGGTTCATGTCTATTATCTTACACACATTAAATAGCTAAGCTGTAATGCCAAAGCATAGCATAGCTATGATTGTTTAGTTTTTTGTCTCATGACATGCAAAGCTAGCTTCAGTAAAGTGCTTGTTTTGTCTTGGCAACCACAAGAGAAAAGGTACGATGACCTTTTCTGCCTGAGCTAGACCATAATAATCAAGTGTCCATGGGGTGACATAACGAAATCCATGAGTTGTCATGGAAACAAATTGGGAGGACAGGATGAGAGGGATTTATGATATAATCTCTGACAAGGAATAATGTCCTCTTAATCACTTGGACCTGACACGATTCCATTGAGGAAATAAGGTTGCAGAATCCAATACGATTGGTCAAATAAAATCAATGTATTCAAAATCATCTCATTCCAACATGTTCTGTTAAATGTTACTTTTTAAAATGTTTTTGTTCTTTTTTCCAAAAGCTCTGTTGAGGACAGGATGATATGTAAACTCAAACAGGAAATTATGATGTCACAATAGTTTGTGTCTGGCATTGTGACATCCTCCCACATCAATGCAGTGGACCTAAAATAGCAGATTTGACCCTTTTAAGTAAAGACATGGAGCTGAATGCCCCGTGATGTCAGAGGAAGCCCCTTCAGAGTGTCCCTGAACACTCGACTTCTCAACATATTTCTAATAAAAGAAGAACAATCGGAAAAGCATGACGTAGTCATGTGCAATTGTGGGGTCACTTGGGTCAATTGGATGTATTTCAGGGAGATTTCAATGCAGACCTCTCTCGTATTGTGAGATAATGAAGGGAGGGAGGGGGGTCGGAAATAAAAATAGGGCTCATTGCAGAATGGAGGTGGATATGAGCTAATATCATAACTAAATCAGCATAGCATATGACTATCAGATCAGATGATAAAGGAATCACCTTTTCAGATTTGGTCTCCAAGGGTGGACGTAATGCAAAAACAGAAAACATATTTGGGAGAGGGGGGAACAAAGGAAACAAAAGTGATCACAAATATTAATCAGAGAATTTGTTGTTGTTGCTGTTGTTATCGTGTCATTTATTCTTGTGCCCCTGTGATAGTGCTGCCACCTAGAGGACAGGAGGAGAAACACCAGTTGTGATGATATAAATCCCTCTCGCAACAACAGAACTAGGGAGGAACCAGGCGGTGGTGAACTCTGCAGCGGCCGCATCCTTCCAGAACAGAACAGAACAGAACAGAACAGAACAGAACACGCCCCCATAGAACACAGTGAGGGGTCAAGGGTCAAAGCAGGGGACTGATGGGAGTCGGGAGTTGGGGAGGGAGGGGTCAGTAGTAGGGGCCAGATAGAACTCAACGAAAACGGGTGAGGTAGAAAGGAGGGAGAGAGGGAGGGAAGGGGGGAGCGAGGGAGAGAAGGAGGGATTGAACGGTAACAAGGGAAGCCAAAAAAAACCCAACTCAAGGAACAAGGAGAGGAGTAGCACCCTGCTGCTGATGCCAAGCCAAACCATGACAGGTGCTGCCCACACCGGTACTACTCACCCGCCGGTTGATCTTATCGCCCTGCGGAACCACAACAACATGACAACTGTTCAACTGCACACACACACACACACACAACACACACACACACACACACACTGTCATACACACACAGAAATGTGACCGCTCCCAGCTCAGCAATGACACAGGTTGGTGAGAGAAAAACAATAAGAAATACAGATCTGAGAAGCGGAGGTGAAGTCACATGATAAGAGCTATTGTAATCATCCTAGATGTCATATATTTCTTAAGAAAATCGTTCTGCGGAGAGAAGCTTTATTTCAGAACCACAGCCATCTTTTGTACCGTCATCTTCACACCTGTTTTACAGGACTTGCTACGATTTCTGCGAGCTACGCCTACGACGGACGTAGCCTGTTAGCTAGTGTACCCCCCCTGCTACCCCTCCCCCGGAGGAAACAGTACGTGTGGCGTTGACGTGGCCTAGCCTATTACACTATGGATGTTAGCCTGTTAGTCTATTGACGTTAGCCTGTTACCCTATGGATGTTAGCCTGTTAGTCTATTGACGTTAGCCTGTTTGCGAGTGTACTATTCCCCCCCACCCCCAACCGAGGAAACAGTACATGTTATGTGGTGTTGAAGTGGCCTAGCCTATTGATGTTAGCCTGTTAGCCTATTGATGTTAGCCTATTGATTACCTGTGAGCCTATCAACATTAACCTGTGAGCATTTACATTTACATTTTTGTCATTTAGCAGACGCCTTATTCCAAAGCGACTTACAATCATAAGTGAGTGAGCCTATAAAATAGTGAGCCTATCGACGTTAGCCTGTTAGCCTATCAACGTTAGCCTGTGAGCCTATCGACGTTAGCCTGTGAGCCTATCGACGTTAGCCTGTGAGCCTATCGACGTTAGCCTGTGAGCCTATCGACGTTAGCCTGTGAGCCTATCGACGTTAACCTGTGAGCCTATCGACATTAGTCTGTGAGCCTATCGACGTTAGCCTGTGAGCCTATCGACGTTAGCCTGTTAGCGTCCCTGCTGCGTACCTGGGAGAGGATGTTGGTGCACTGCTGCAGCAGGGAGACGGGGGGCTTGCCCAGGCTGGTGGCCAGCTGCACCCGGAGCAGCTGCTCCTTCTGGGTCAGGTTGTCCTGCAGGGCGTGGGCCAGGGCCACCGCCGCGCACCAGTTAGACAGGGAGTCCGCCGAGAACAGGCCTCCGCACAGCAGCTGGCCCGCAGAGATGGAGTTGGCTGGGGGAGAGAAGGGGAGAGATAGGGGGAGGGATGACTATCAAGGTGAGATGGCTTGGGAGAGAGGAGAGGGATGATGATCACGGTGAGTTGGCTAGGGAGAGAGGAGAGGAGTGGAGTGATGGGATGATTATCAAGGTGAGATGGCTTGGGAGAGAAGGAGAGGAGAGGAGAGGAGGGATGATTATCAAGGTGAGATGGCTTGGGAGAGAGGAGAGGAGAGAAGTGGAGGGATGACTATCAAGGTGAGTTGGCTGGGGAGAGAGGGGAGGGATAACTATGGAGGATGATGTAACCCACCATCGATGGTGGAGGGCAGCAGCGTGGAGACGATCTCCCCCTGGCCCTTCTGGTTCTTGTAGAGGAAGCACTGGAAGCAGTAGAGCACCGCGCAGCGCAGCAGGAAGGGCTGCCTCTCGTTCACCATGGACATGAGCAGCACCACGATGGCAGGCCTGGGGGGGGGGGGGGGGGGGTCGAGATCAGAGAGATGGGGGGGTTTAGAGAGGAGGAGGGTCACTCTGCGGCTCTCTAGCTCAGACCCATGTGACCCAATGCCCGCCTGATGACCCAGTGTTTTGGACACGCAACATTAGTTCCCGGCGCATATGGGCGTTTTTTTACGAGAGTGTGTGTGAGAGTGAGACGAATCTGGTATGATGTAAGTAAGTGACCCGTGACTGAACCATCTGTCTCGATCGAGCTCTCTGTGACTCACCTAGGGGGGTTGGAGGGGGCGTTGACGGACGCAAAGTAGTCCTGGTTGATCTGTGAGCCTCGGATGACTTCCGATACAGTGTTGATGGTCTGGAGGGAGGGAGAATAAATAAATGAATAATAAAGCAGGGCTAGGCCAAGCTAGGTTAGGCTAGGCTAGGCTAGGCTAGGCTAGGCTTCCGTTACCTCAGTGAGGATGTCTGCGGGCACGCCAGTGGCCATGAGGATGGTGCAGAGCTGCTGGAGCAGGCCGCACTGGTACATGGACTTCTGGCAGCTGCTGGTGGCTCCGGGGGAGTTGACGGGGGACACCATGACTCGCACCAGCTGGGACGGAGAGAGGGGACGGACGGACGAGGGAGGAAGGGACAAGGGAACAAGGGAAACAGTTAGTATACTGTTTCTAAGAAAACCACACTCTTCTTTACAAGCCCTCATGCTCCTGACCACACAGCAAACAGACCCTCGTACACACTGTACGACATACAGGGTATATACACAAACAAGAGTCTCAAAAGCCGCGACGCAGGCAGGACACTACGTCGAAACGTTGGGATTACGGACGACACGATATTTTCACTTTCACTATTCCGCTACCCCAGTGGAGGCTGGGGGGAAGGAGAAACCTGGAGGACCGGCTCGTGGTTAAGCCTGGAAAGCGAGTGAGGAATGTTGTTTGACACCATTCCTCAGTCCGTTTGTTACAATAGCCCCTGTACCTCCGCCGGCCTCCACTCTCTCGGCTCTGAAGCACTTTCTCCCTGTCTGCAGCGTGCACACACCCCCCCCTCAGAGGGTAATAGAATGTGACGGTAAGTGCTTCCCGTCAGACAACTGCCAGTGTCTCCCACAGGATTTAACGGAGACTGTGGCGGGTTGACCGCGTATTTTTTTCCAAAAGAGACTGTGGCAGGTGTGTGAAATGGACGCTAGTGGAGAAAATTGCAACGCCCTCGCTTCGGCTTTTCCGCGAACCTGCCTAGTACACTTTACAGGAGCAAACTAAAAGAAGAAAACCTGCTAAAAAATACTTTCGGTTTAGTCTCGTCTCTGCATGGGAAACACGGACTGTGTGTGCCACGGCCTCCCCCTCCTACTGTACCTGCAGCATGAGGTGGAGGTTGGTGACCTTCTGGGCGGACCAGCCGGCGTTGTCGTCGCCCACCTCGAACCACGGCTTCATCTTCTGGATGTAGGAGCCCTCCTTGAAGAAGTTCTGGTTGGAGCTGTTGGTCTTCAGCAGGTTGACGAGGAGCAGGAGGCAGTCCTCCACTACAATACCTGAGGAGGGGAGGAGAGAGGAGAGGAGGGGAGAGGAGGGGAGAGGAGAGGAGAGGAGAGGAGAGGAGGGGAGAGGAGAGAGGAGGGGAGAGGAGAGGAGGGGAGAGGAGAGGAGAGGAGAGGTGAGGAGAGGTGAGGAGAGGAGAGGAGAGGAGGGGAGAGGAGGGGAGAGGGGAGGAGAGGAGGGGAGAGGAGGGGAGAGGGGAGGAGAGGTGAGGAAAGGAGAGGAGAGGAGAGGGGAGGAGAAGAGAGGAGAAGAGAGGAGAGGAGGAGAGGGGAGGAGAGGAGGGGAGAGGAGAGGAGGAGAGGAGAGCAGAGGGGAGGAGGAGAGAAGAGGAGAGGAGAGGAGGGCGTTGGTCAAAAACATATTTTTTAAAATATTTCTCTAACACAATACCAGCAGATCATATAACTATCATATACTAAATTCGGACTTTAATTGCTTATATCAGGAGTGCAAACCTGGTGATGGCCCCCCAAAAATTATATTGTCAATGTGCGGCACTCAGGCTCTGGTGGGCAGGAACGGGAGTGGGAAGGGAGGGAGGGAGGGGGTGCTAGCGGTAGCAAGGCCGGCGGGAGGCCAGCGATCGACAGCTACATCGATACTATAGACATATTACATGGGCCTACAGTAAATACATTAAACATTCAAAGACGCCCCCGGAATATCAACAATTCAGAAAGACGTAGACCCCCCCCAGATCTACACAATTCACGTGGATGACCTAACTTGAGGTAAAAAAAACTGTGACAAGTTTGCACCCCTGTCGATGCCACAGGATGTGTGAGAGAGTAATAATAATAATAATAATAATAATAATACATTAGACTTATAATAGCGCTTTTCTAGACACTCAAAGACGCTTTACAAACTGAAAAGGTTGAGTAGTAATAATAAAAAGAAACAAAAAAGAAAGTATAGGGGCCTAATTAAGGTAGTGCTGGGGACACATGGGAAGGGGAGGGGGAGAGGGTTAACTGGTGAAGGCAAGCTTGAAGAGGTGGGTTTTGAGGGCCTGTTGAAATGTTGGGAGGGTGTACTATATCTGGACTATATCTATATCTATATCTACTATATCTGGACTATATCTATATCTACTATATCTGAACCGTACCTCCGTCACTGCTGCCTTCCTCTGTGATGATGTCTAGCAGCCGCTCGAAAGCGTTCTCGAATGCCACTATCTTCTGGATGGCCGCGTTGCCTTTGGTGAGCTGCTGCAGCAGCAGCAGACCCTGAGGGGACCAGATGGAGAGCCACGTTTCATCTAAAGTAACATGACGTCAAAAGTCCGAACCGTAAAGGCAGGCTAGTCTTGTTAAGTAGTCAACACTTAATCAGCCGTGAGGGGTCATTTGACCCCTGTGAGTGAAATACATGTTAGATCTTTGCACTCGATCAAATTTCAGGACCCTCCTTTCATGACTTTTCCTAGATATGTGCGTTCTACCACCCAGTATCCTTACATTTTCAAGCTATTTTGCAGTTTTTTGCTGTGTAGAATGCAGGCTAATTTACAAGCGGCCAACTAGTGGTCATTGTGTGTAAATAGCAGCTTAGCATTGAAAAAGAGGCAGCTCTTTTAGTAGGTAAAAAGGCATGGCTATTCTAGTGTTAAAATCACAAGTGTATTTGATAGGTGTGTGTGTTGAGTGTTCGGACATCAAGAGTATAGCAACCAGCTGGTGTTATAATGTCTTGTAATGACAAGACCGTTATGTGAGGATCACCAGGTGGTTCAGACGGGGCTTAGTCCAGCAGCCTACCACTACATATCAGCTTGAGTAACAGGAGTCAGTGTGAGGACTCACGTCGTTGCGGATCACTTCCCTAGAGTCCGCTAGTAGATCCATCAGTCTGGAGACACCTGCAGGAGCAGAAGGCCGTTAAGACACAGACTAGGTACAGCTACACACACCAGACACTCCCTCGCCACTCAGGTAAAGACTCAGCTAACGGTCAAGCATTCCGGGTTATCCTCTTAGGGGAGACAACGACACAACCACTTTTTTTGTTGTGTTTCTTGTAAAACCTCCTTCTTCCCCCATTTTTTAATACAGGTTGCTGAATTCACCTATTCCAAGAGCTTCTGCTTCAAACATAACAGGTCAAAAACAAGTCCCTGTGAGAAAGGGCAAGAAAGGGCAAGAAAGGGCAAGATAACTTTAGCAGCCAGATTTAAAAACCTTGAGCCGATTGTGTGTCAGCTGCTGTTGGTGGTGCTGGGGGGGGGGGGGGGGGTTGTAGGGAGGCGGGGGACTCACCCATAGGGCTGACCAGGATCACTCCCTGGAGCTGGGCACACTGGTTCTTCAACAGGGCCGTGAGCAGCTTCACCGCTGGCCACCGCACATGGAAATCAAACTCCTGACAGACGAGTGGACACACACACACACAGACACACACGGACACACACGGACACACACGGACAGCCCCACAGAGACAGACAGACAGACACACACACACAGTTTTAATACTGTCCATAATGCATAATAAAAACAACAGCCTATCAATGACAAAAGCAGTTGGGATAGGACTACAACACACACTCTAGGAGCAGGAAACAGTGCTGTCCTGTCGTCTTCTCTGACTGTTCCCGGTTTATGTTATGTGATTATGTGTCTTTTATGTTAAGGAACAGGAACCTGCTGCAAACCAGTTTTAACTGAGTCAGGCCAGTCTAACTGTAACACATTTCAACATCTCTAATGTTTTCCTGTATAATAAGAAATAAAGAGAGAAAGAAAGCACAGTTGAGATAAGTCCTCTGGCCTACATACGGGACACAGAGAGGACAAGGAGAGGGGTGAGACGCTTGGTACCTCTAGCATGGTCAGCAGCAGAGTCACGTTCTCAGAGTTCGATATGAACTTGTCAGTGAACTGGACGCCCAGGTCGTCCGCCTGCTTCTGGGCGTTCTCGTCTGCAAAAAGGAGGAGAAGGAGAGGTTTTAAAGACCCCTGTGTGGGCCACAGAGGACTGGGGGGGGGGGGGTACTTGTTCGGAGGGATCAGCCCGAGCACAGAGCAGCCCCCTGGACCACCTGATCTACACAGTCAACCTCCACCTCAGGAGTGACTGACTGGGGGATCGACTCGGTCCTGACATTGGAAAGACGAGTTGACATCCGTGCAGCGTGCAGGCTGAGTGCAGACTGATCCCCGGGAACAAGCCCAGGAAGGAGGAGGTGAAACTAAAGGGCAGAGATGACGGCTAAGGAGGGGGACACTACTGGACATGGGGAAGGGTCTATCCGAGAGGGTTGTAGTCACACCAGAAATGAGTAAGGGAAAGGGGGGGGGGGGGTCAACAAGGTACAGTATGAAGTCATTTGGGACGTGGGTGTGTAAGGGAGGGGGGGGGGGGGTAGAGTCACCAGGGCCAGTGAGGGGAACAGGAGCTGATAGAATGGTGTGAGAGAGCGTAGAGGCGGTGGGGGGGCATGCGTGAGCTGAAGTACTAAAAGCACACACGAGCCTAACGATGGGTCTAAAGTGGACGAAGCCATCCTCTACATTCACATCACATTCACATCCTTTATCAGATGCTTTTATCTAAAGCAACTTCCAATTAGAGAGTACAGGGACAGTCTCCCTGGAGCGACTTGGGGCTGAGTGCCTTACTCAAGGGCACACTAGTGGTGTTGTGTTCCCAGGTGGGATTTGCACTCATGACCTTCTGATCACCAGTCCAGCTCACTGTCCACTAGGGGCCCACCACTACCCCAGTTGCTAGGTCGGTATTCCTTTCATACGAAAGACGACGGAACGATGGAACACACTGTAGCACCACTGTTCATCGTAGCCCCACCCATCAACAGTACAACACCAATCAGAAGGTAGAGTCCCGTCAGAACAACCACAGGCGTTAAGGAAAGAAGCGACACCTTGCAGGGGACAGAGGCTGAGGTAGCAGGGGCGTTAGCCAAACATTCAGACAACCACCCAAAGCTCTATGACAGGACAGCAGTTCACCCACTCCAGCACCAGTGCGTTTTTAGTGAGGTTAGTCGACTAAGTAAGACCCCCCCAAGAGAGGGAGGGTCCTATGTGGCTACAGGCTACAGTACTGACCAGAACCAGAACCAGAACCAGACCCAGGCATGGTCTTATGCTTCCCTGAGACAGGGATAGGGGGCGCTGCATCTGTAGGTTAAGAGGGGGGGGGGGGGGGGGGACAGAGAATGAAGCCCCCCAGCCCAAAGCGCTAGCTTTCATTCTACACACTCAGAGAGAGAGTGTAGAACGAGACTCAATGGAACAAACTCAAAGCCAGTTAGACATGCCACGGCAGCAAAAAACTGAAATCAACAGATAAATGAAAAACATCAATAAATACATCAATATGGCGTCTAGCATCCATTGATGCTGCATTCCAGTCTGGCCATTTCAGATTAAAAGCACCACAGGAGGCAAGAAGGAGACAAAGGAGGTTTTTGCTTTCGGGCTTTTTCACTCAACAGAGGAGAGACATTGCTGAGAGTTAGAAAGAAAGCTTTCTAGTGGTAATGGGGGACATCATGCACAAACAAAGTTTTACCTTCGGATTCGTCTGTAGAGTTAAAACATGGAAGAGAAGAGAGAGAGAGAGAGAGAGAGAGAGAGAGAGAGAGAGAGAGAGAGAGAGAGAGAGAGAGAGAGAGAGAGAGAGAGAGAGAGAGACGAGAATCTTTAGAAAGCATTCAACATCAGTTGAGAGAGAGAGAGAGAGAGAGAGAGAGAGAGAGAGATGGGGGAGGTGTGTGTGTGTATGGAGGAGGACAGGGCCCAAATAAGATGGACATCCAATTGGCGGTAATTGAACACAATTAAACATGCTAGTAGCGGGCTTCACGTTGTCATTCAAAGGCACTTCTCCATAAGGAAGTGTCTTTAACATGCAGTTCAGAATAGAGGGTCAATAATGGCCACTATATGACAGAATAATTAATTATTGATGGTTTGGAAACAGTGAAATAAGATTTTTTTTAACATTCAAATACCTTGCTCCTCCTCCTCGTCATTACAGATGATGTTGTATAGGGTGTCCAACGCATAGCCCAGGATCTCAGAGTCTGAGCTGCAGACAGGAGAGAGAGAGAGACAGAACAAGCATCCATCACTGAGGTACTGACATATTAAGTACTTCAGTAATAGCAGAGCTCCATGCACAACACACAACTCTCAACCTGAACGCCCCATAGGGCAAGGGATAAGAGTAAAGCTCTTTATTAAATCATACTGACACACACACACACACACACACACACAACCACAAGGGCTCTCTCTCTCTCACACACACGCACGCACAAACACCAGTCCACATACCTGTCAGTTTGCAGGATATGAACCAAGTGATCCATTGACTGCGTGCCAACTTCGTAGCGATATTTCTACGTAAACAAACACATTATTTATTTATTTTTTATAAAATGATAGACATAATGAGATGCAAGCAAAAGATATAAAGAGTAAACACTAAGAATCTACATCAACATCTTATGAAGCAAGTAAGGAGAGTGGCACATCTAACAGCATTTAGCTAATCTACCCCTGAAGCTATCAGGTAGAGGTGGTGACCTAAAATATTAGTGAGCATACAGTACATCGAAAGAAAGGTCTTTGTGCACTTAGGGAAAAATAGGTACATTCCATCTGAGCGCAACATCTCAAATAACATTCTCTCTCTCTCAGCTCCTTCCCTGGAGACGGCACACCGCCTCGCACTTCTGGGTGGCTTCAGCATCCAGTCAGAGAAGCTTCACTCGTCCGGAGTACTTGATCATCTTCTCCTCTCCTTCCATCTTATCCCGTCCCACTCTCGTCCGACTCATAAGGCGGGCGTTCAGCTCGACCTTGTCTTCACCAGATCCTCCCGTACCTCCAACCTTACTGTTACCCCTCTTACAGTTTCTGATGATCATTTTGTATCCTTCTTCCGTCCACTCAATTCCACCCCCTCCCAGTCAGTCTCTACCCACACTGTAGTCTCTCGCCGCAACCTGCGTACCCTCTCCCCACCGCCCCGCTCTTCCTCTTAACCTCTAACGTCTTAATCTCTCTGGCCTCTGTTGAATCCTTCTCCTTCGACTCTTTCTGTCCACTGACCTCGAGGCCAGCACCACCCTCTCCACACGCTTCTTCTTGGCTGTCTGAAACCCTGCAAGCTTAGAATAGGGAATTAGGGCTCCGGACAGCTGAGAGGAAGTGGAGAAAAACCGGCCTCCCTAATGACCTAAAACCTTCTCTCTCTCTCTCTCTCTCTCCTCCTAAACATCAGCTGCTAAAGCTTCCTACTACTACCACTCCAAAATTCAATCCTCTGCCTCTAACCCAAGGAGATTGTTCTCCATACTCCTCAATCCACCTCCTGCCTTTGACTGCCTTTGACTTTGTCACTTACTTTGTAAAGAAAGTTGATGACATTAGCAGCTCCTTCTATTTACCTCTCGCCAACACTGCTACCCCCCCTCCCACTGCTACCCCCCCCCCCACTGCTACCCCCCCCCTCCCACTGCTACCCCCCCTCCCACTGCTACCCCCCCCACACACACACTGTTCCCCCCCCTCCCACACTGCTACCCCCCCCCCCCACACTGCTACCCCCCCTCCCACTGCTACCCCCCCCACTGCTACCCCCCCCACACACACACTGTTCCCCCCCCTCCCACACTGCTACCCCCCCCCCCCCACACTGCTACCACCCCCCCACACTGCTACCCCCCCCACTGCTACCCCCCCCCACACACACACTGCGCTACACTCGGCCCCTGGCTTATCAGCTCCTTCCCCCCTCTTCCCTGATGATATTCTAAAACTGCAACCACCTGCCCTCTTGATCCTCTCCCCTCCCCCCTTCTCCAATCCATTTTCAAAGACCTCCTTCCTTTCCTTACCGCCAAAGTAAATTCCACTCCATCCACAGGATCTGTCTCAGCTGCCTTTAGGACAGCCAGAGTCAAGCCTCTTCTCAAGAAACCAACTCGCGTCACTAGAGCGGGGTGGTGAACAACGGTGTCACTGCTCACAAGGTATTGGCCATCAGAACAGAACTTGTGTGTTCACAGTGCAGAGGAGAGTGGGGTTAAACTGTTCATGTGTTCACACGCATTCGCTATGGAGTTGCGAAGCACAGCGTGGGAGCGATGGTGTAACCTCCCAGGTCCATCTTTGTTTTACAAAATGTAAAGTCATAATGTGGAAGACGTGCATGGCGACAGAGCATCCATGTCATCACACTGCACCTGTCATTGTTCTCTAGAGAGCAGCACGTTAAAAATACCCCCCCCCCGAACGAAACATCACTAACATGAACACGTTAGCAACACCGTTGCTATGTAGACCTGTGGAGGCGTCTCCTACCTTAGAGAGGGACTTGAGGGCGCGGACGGCGTCCCTGCGGTCCTCCAGGAGGGTGGAGGACGCCGCTCGGTCACACAGCTTCTGGATCTGATGAGGCGAAACACAACGCAGGATTAAAACACCTCAACAACAGCCACTGACTAACACAGCCACTGACTAACTCACACACACACACACACACACACACACACACACACACACTTTTCAGTTAGTAAGTAAGGCCCTTGACATATCTTGCCCCTTTGTGTAAGTGCACATTTTCATTTTCTGAGTGAGTGAATTCAACAGACAGAGAAATGACTTCCAGACACGTTGTCCAGGACGCCCACCACTTATGCAATGCAACAGTGCCAAATGCATCAGTTTGGAACGGCATCTGAATAGCCAGCCTGTGACACTTATGTGTGTAGCATTCTGTGTCAAGGAAAGGGCCACATACATCCGTCTCTGTCAATCAGCCACTCCCCATTCTGCAAGCATGAGCGGAATGGCAACAGAAGTTCCCCATCCCATTTAGCCACTGCTGGAGCTGGTTTCTGCCAGGGGCAACTGGACTTACGACCCTACCCACTCTGTTGACAGTAATCGGGTGATCGCAAGGCATCAGTAATCGGGTGATCGCAAGGCATCATCTGAATCGAGGCGAAGGGGGGGATGGCTATCAAAGGAGAGGGGGGTTAATAAGATCCTGCTCAGTGACAACCGCTGTCCAACCGGACAAGCTTTTTTTTTTCTTCCCAAAAACGCTGACCTGGCTGGCTTAGTGGCGAGCTACATCCGTCCAATTGTTCTCCCGTGGTCCACCAAGGCTAGGATCACCAGCTAACCTCTCTCTCTGCTGCAGGGATGGATGGCTGCCGTGAATCACATACGACTCAATCACATATTATTGACACATTCTGTCACTCGGGTCACAGGCCTACACCTGTCTGACAGCCGCATGAGGAGTGGATCTGAACATGTGTCGTTAGCCTAGCTGTACACATCACTCTCACACACACAGGGTTGTGTGTCATTAGCTGTTAGCTAGCTAGCTAGCTAGCTCTCTATCTATATATCTGTCTATCTATCTATCTATCTCTCTATCTGTCTGTCTGTCTGTCCACACTGCTGAGACAGACAGACAGATAGAGAGATAGATAGATATGGTCTCTCTCTCCTCACCGTCTCCGCTCCGGTGGGCTGCGGCCCTGCGGGTTGTCCACCCATCACACCCCTGAAGAAATTCATCCTATTATTCGACGTCCTCTCGAAGCTTTGTTCGAAATTCCAACAGTCCTAAAGAAATGGTATTGTACCGAGGGGTTTTTAGCAGTTATGGGCCTTGTTTGGTAGAGTAAAAGATACAAGCGGCTCAGTGTTATTTTTTTTGAGACTGTACACAACCTCTTGGACCGACCCCGGAACTGGACTGACAGTACGAGGACGGCGCATGCGCGCAGACGTGGCGATACGTGGCTGATCAGAGGACAAGTGCTTTTTTTTAAAGGGCTAGGAGGTATGGAGGACCAAGTCTGTCAAAATTAACAATAAATATATAGATACATAAATGAATGTATGAATGAATACACACAGTATAACGAAATACATTTCTATATTTATTTATTCTTTTCCACATTCATTCTTTCTTTTCCACATTCATTTGCTAGGAGGAGGTGTATGTGTGTGTGCATTTCTATGCTAATTATTTCAAAATTCATTCACATCAACAGACAACTTAGATCGATCTGCAAATATTCTAAACAAATCATCAAATCATCATTCAAATCTAAATCATAAACATTGATGATGAGGTGTTACTACAATAATGCACCTGCAAGAAGTTTACAACCATGTGTGTGTGTGTGTGTGTGTGTGTGTGTGTGTGTGTGTGCACATTTGAATGAAAACTCTCAGCTGCTGTGATATCATTTCCATTCAGTTGTCTCTCTACAATAGGAACCAGCTTGAATAGTGAGAGGTGTTTAGTATGCAGCGCATGTAGTGTCTGAAAGCTTCCCAGGGGACCTATGCCCTTGGGGGCACATAAACACACACACACCCCACCTATTGTCTGATGTCAATTACACAGGGCAATTGTAACATGTCAATACAACTCTGCTGTATGAGTCATTCAGACACCAGAATAAACAATGAATGAATCAATGTGCACAAACATGAGATTAGTCAGAGAGTGCGGCGAGACAGACCCACTCCTGGTCTTAAAAGGCCCTCACACGGATCTCTGCACATTCTTCTGACGATGGCTCTCAGACTAACTGGAACTGCTGTCTTCTACCTCCTCCTTTCTCAACAGGTGTTCTCTGCAGGTAAGAGTCTTACCTTACGCTTGTATTCAACTATAGGGCTTTTAACCCATTATGAGAATTCTTTGACCTGGAAAATAATAATATGATACATTGTGCAACATCCATACGAAAGATGAGAGAAGTAGACCCAGAAACAACATTATTATGGGGCGTCAGCAGTACTCAAGTTGTAAAAGAAAATCAGGTGGTGGATTGTATCATATGGGGACAATTTTAGCATCCCCACAGCGTCAGTGAACTTCAGTGTCAGTGACTTGGTAAAAATGTCATTGCATGTGTGCGTGCCCCCCTCGCCCACAGTATTTTACTCAATATGCGCAAAACTAAATGTTGAAATAGCAGTAATACCACGTTTATTGATAAAATGACATATGGGATGGAAAGGGGGGATGGCAGTTTTAGAAGGGGGATGATTTTGACTGTTTTTATTTCAGGGGGGATGCCATCCCCCCTCAACTTGAGTGCTGGGCGTCAGAGTACAATCATTTATTGTTTGACTGGATCAAGGTGCTGCTCCTACTAGGGATGAGCCGGAGAAACAGGGGAAGATACAAAGGAAGAACAAAGATGGTGAGACACAAATAAACTAAAACACACTCGTCATACCAACTCCTGTAACATCAACAAAGAGATTATAAGTGAATTATTGATAAATTATGTCAATGTCAGCATTTCTACAGTTGGTTGATTAAGATCAATTTTTGATTCAAGTAAAACAAAGTGTTTTTTTCTCTCCCCAATGTTCATTTTCAGAGCTGCAATCTCCTAATTGGCCTTACGTGAATGACATCACAGAGACAGATGGCGAGCATCAGGAGGACTCCCCCTGTAAGATCATATCAGTCACCACCGACCCTCCGACATCCACGACTGACGCCACCACCCCGCCCACACCCAGCCCAAACCTGGACACCGTCAAGGACCCTCCTCCAGACGTCTTGCACGGAGGACTGCCTGTGTACGGGCCGGGTGGTCCTGCTGGTGGAGGGCAGTTCCTCCCTCACGCCCCTCCATGGTTCTTCCATCCCCAGGGAGGGGCCGGCGTGCCCCTGGGCTGGTTCCCCCAGGGGGTGCCTTACTATGGGAGGATGGGCCCAGGCCACCCTCTCTGGGCCCACAGCTGGTCTCTGATGCTGAGAGAAAGGTCTTCTGAGGAGTACTGAGAGAAGGAGAAGGAAGCCATGGAGAGGGAAAGATGCTACAACTACATTCATGTCCAGAGGCCAGTATGGGTGGTGTTGCTGTTGGGCTAATTATGAACATGTGATTGGAATGGGGAAAAATCTATTTTCTGAATAATATAATATATATATACTGTATATATATATTATATTAGTATATGTGGTCTTATATTATTATGCTTAAATTACTAAATAAATGCTTTGCTGTGGCACCTCAAGTTTGTTTTTAATGTGCTGGGTGCACTCACACCCAATTAACATTCTAATCTATTATGCACCTTGAGAATCCCAATACTTGCAAAACACAAATTACACCTTCCATTGCAAAAGCCAGTTTCTACAAGAGTGATAGTCAAGTCAAGGCCGTATGATTGGTGATTAATGCAATCATTCACTACGAGTCAGAGGATTGGTTTCCAGCCTGTGGAAACAAATCCTTCTGTGGTCAACCTCTGTGCCTTAGCAATCAAAATGAGACATGTCTACCACAGGAGACGTTGGTACCAGTCCTGTGTTTCACCGCATATTTCCATACTATTTACTTTAATTAGCACAACTATGAGTGGCCCCTTGGTATGCTTGAGACCAGGATGTCATACGGTCTGGTCTGCATTCACCCCAAAAAAAAGCAATCGGGGACATTATGTACATAACAAAGTCATGTACTAGTTGAACCTAGAACCTGAACAGAGACAAAAGGCTAATGTCAAAACTGACGATAGCTTTCCTCATCCCCCATGTTTTCAGGTCTTGGTCATGTTACATTCATATGAACTGCCTTAAAAACAGGACAACAGTGTTGAGTGGTGCAGATATCAGTAGTTTATTGTATGTTAAGTCCAACACATTTAAAATGGAAAACGGAAAACAAAAAAAAAAGCTCCACCTGCAACAAATTTGTTTTCTACTAGCAAAAAGTAGAAGGTAAACACAGTAAATTAAAAAGGCAACTCACGGCTTACCACACCAACTAAAGCCAAGATGGTCAATCCTGTTTCCATTGAAAACAGGACTGGAATGATACATTTAGAATCCGCTCTACCACATTTTTAACAGTGGGGGGGGGGGAAAAAGGTGTACAGCCTTTGCTTTAGGGGGGGTCCTTTGAAATTCTGGGTGCTTCTCACTGAAAATTCAATGCACAAAGAAAAACGAAATCGAGGTTCAAATCTAGGCTATCTGCTCACAAACATTTGAATGCCACTGAATTGAAAGCACTGACTTCAGAAACAAGCCAGAAAGCATGATGGCTCTTCTCCACTTGAAGCGTCACCTCTTCAATGACAATGCAACGGTATGGTTGCAGTTAAGTGCCCTTGCAAGCCATGATCTGACACACATGTTTGGGAGTATAGGCAACTGTGAACTGTGTCGATATGAAATCCAACAGAGGCCTAAGGCCTGGACCACACCAGACACCTCAGCAGAGTGGGTCCTTTCGGCACCCATGTTAACAGCCACACGGCGTGAGACACGCGGCTCAAGCGGGCTGTGTGTCAAGTAACCATGGGCGCCGAAATGAAACGCCGAGGGAGAGGTATCCGGTGTGGCCTGGGCGTCTGAAGTGGTGTGGTGCTGCACTACTAAACATTGGGCTCAAAGCAGAAGGGACACAATATGGCTGGACCAGCAGTTTCACATCGCTCCATTCCAACCAAAGAATTAGATCTGCATCTCCAGAACCCAATGGAGTCATTATCATGATGCTGTCTGAGTGTTGACTTAACCACTGATATCATATGGGTGCATGGGTGAGCTAATAGGCCTCTTGGTACTCATCCCCGTTTCATTGGCCTGATGGGAATTTGGAGATGGTAAATCAGTTATCTATAGATGGTGGGGGTGGATACTTTGAGTCAACTGCCCTTTTAATCTCTAAAAATAGGACATGGGGGGGGTTACCCGAACAGATTGTCCAAGAAAATAGTGCAATACCACCTGACAAGGAAGATTACCTTATAAGGACATGTTCTTTAAAAAAAGGCGCTACATCAGATATGATTTACTGTTTCAGTGCAAGAAAACAGACCAGTAAGAAAAACATCCCTCCCCCACAATCAGAGAACACAACCTGCAGCACACAGGCAGAGTGTACTGGTATAGAACTGCTGTCTGACCTGCCTTGCAGCAAATAAGCGTTATTTATTTAAAAAGTAAAATAAAAAAAGAACTGTACACAGCACGACAAAAAATATGAAAGCATAAGAAGTGAGAGGGAGGTGATTTGGTCAGCCAGGTAGGGTTTAGCACTCGAGGCTACTACCACACCTAAGCGGATTGTTAAAAAATTGCTGCCAAGAAAAAATGTTTTGTAGATTAAACAAATTGTCTGATGGTCCTGGGTCCAGCGGTTATTCCATGTGCCAACATCTGAATTACAAAGACTGGTGGAGCAGATAAGGATATCAGGATTCAAAAGTCTAGCCTCTAGTCTAGCCCATGTGATTCTGAATCATGTCTGCAATAAAAGGTTGTTCCTTACAGAGCGCAGGTCCACTATCCATTACTATATTTTTCTGGCAACACTGCAGATGGAAAAACTCGACCCCATGTTCCACAAGGCAGCCCGAAGTCTCTTCACCATGAACCAGAACATTCCCATGACTATATTCAATGCACCATTCTCAATTTCGAGTTTCTTTTTACGTATGCACCTCTTCACCATTTAAACAGAACTTCAGGCACCCGTTTTCTCTTGTCGTGAACCCCTAGAGCAGATACTATAAACAAATGTACAAAACACACAGCAGATCTTCTTAGGTAGTTGAACAGTATTGGAGGGCAGAAACCTTTAATATTGTGAAGAAAACTGCAAATTCTCTTGCTCTCCATGGATTAGTGAAGCTTCCCATTTCTCCACCAGTCTCCAGAAGTATACACATGAGCACCTCCCTACGTAGATTTAAAAGCCCACACTTGGTCTAAGCATGGCTCTGACGCCTCAATCCTTTCAAATCTAAATCCATGTGAGGGACTGCTGCAGAGCATATTTCAGGAGAAAGGTGGAGAAATACAGCAACGTCGGTTCGACAAGACCCGCTCCACTCACCTAGAGGGAGAAAGCATACCCAAACGAACCTCAACCTCACTAGTAAGACTGGAAAGATGAAATCGAAGGCACCATCATGCTTTTTTATCAAGTTGAAGAAAAACAAAAAAAAACTAAACCACAAAAAACAAATCATACAGTAAACTATGATTTTTGCTGTACATTTATTATGTTACTCTGTACTTAAGACAAGGACGGGGAGGGGAAGAGGAGGGGTAAGGACTCTGTTACTCATCCCAGTTTCACGGTCGGGAGGGTAGAAAAGAACATTAAAATAAAAAAAACAACTTTGTATCAACAAAGAAAAGTGAGCCAGCCGCCACCAACATCACCACCACTATTCATCATATTGTTCAGCTTGGTTTCATGTTTTATCCGTTTTTCCCCCATTTGGTGAAGTCCAGGATTTTTAGCTTGTATTTAAATTCATGAGGAAAAAAAAATCACTTGTAGATTTTGTTTGTTTTCTTGTTTTTCCAGCAGTAATAGAAGTAGCAGAGTTATGGGTCGAAGGTGTGAAAAAAAGTCTATTGGTCACAGAAAACAGGCCTTCCAAGGGAGGCCTGCCCCATTACGTCACGTTGTATAGCTGAAGGACAACAGGAGGGTGTCTGTCCAGCTGCTTTCCGAGGATGTCAAAGTAACATGACACAAGTACCCATTAGTGCATATTGATGAGTGCATTATGCAATTTTTGTTTTAAGCAGTGTTCTTTCAAAATAAAAAAAGGAAAAAAATAAAAAATAAAGGCAAGCTTTTTTTTTTCTTCTTCTTCCAATTGCACGAAATTTGCACCTCACGCTTTTTCCAACAGTAACGGGCAGAGAACTACCATATAAAATGTGCAATAGAGGGTTTTCGTAAAGTAGCACCCCAGTAAGTCGAGGCATAATAATCTCTTTCCAAATGATGGGCTGTATTATCGTAGGTAAAGTCTATCAGTCCCTCCTGACGTTGCAGTTTACTCCTGGTTGCTTTGCTTTTCCTCAAATTTACAAATTAATGTTTGTGAATTTTTGAGAAAACCGGAAAAAGGATGCTCAGCTCACAGCTAAGTAAGCGAATGCATTTTTTTTTGTTGCTCATTTTGTTTCGTCTGTTTCACACCAAAGAAATGGTTGACAGGCTGTCACATTCCAAAGCCAAAAAAAAACAAAAAAACAAAAACAAAAGTATATACGTTTATACATGTAGATTTTTTTCGTTAACAAGAACGGTAGAAGATGAAGAACGTGGTACTACTTCCGAACTGCAGGGGGCTCTCTTCTCAACGGCGCTGGGTGGTGAAGCGGCCCTCTCCTTGGGCGGCCCCTCTTCCAGAGCTCAGGCCGGGCTTGGGGGCCATGCCGCCCCTGGGTGGGGGTCCCCTCCCATCACGGTCACGCATCATCCCTCCTCCCACGATGCCCCGTGGTCCGCCGGGGCCCCGGTCGTTGCGCCTCATGTCCCTGCGGTCGTCCGCTCCTCCTCCTCCGCCGCCTCCACGGACCTCCCTTTCGCGGATCGCCCTCGTCTTCTTCTCCTCCACGTTCAGACGCACTTCCCCACGGAACATGATGGGCTGTGGGAGGAAAGGGAGAAGTAAGTATGGGCCTTGGCGGTCCAGAGGAATCTTGAGCAAAGACGTAGTATTCATTTCATCACCTACACAATCCATCACTTCTAGGCAGACAAGACGTGATGGTGAGAAAAGACAACTTCCTGAATGTAAGGCTGATGAAATTCATACGACAAAGACCCATCTCCAAACCCCATTTCATCCTCCTCCTCCTCATTCACTGGATTGCACACCATAAAACACTTGTAGCCCGAAGGGATCACAGCAACAGGCTGCGTAGATACCGTGTGTTGATGTTGGCAGCATAATCATCCCTAGACTTCAAAACAACCTGACTAGAGCGCCAGTTAGCCCATTAGCTCTCCACGGTTGTTCTTCAAACAAGGGACAACAGAGGGGGTGGGTGCAGTGCAAAAACCCAAGGTGGTGCCAAAAGTTTAAACGGTGTGCCACCAGAATGTCACCAAAGTGAATGAGGGGGGGGTTTAATGAAATGGTCAATACTTGCCCCTCTTACCTTTGCACCAAGGATTGTCTGCACAGGGTCAGAGTCATCGAAGACCACGAATCCAAAGTTGGGCAGCTTCCCTCCAACGCCCTTGGTGTTGATCCGTAGCTCGACAACAGTTCCAAACGCTGATAGAGTAAAGAAATTCATTTGAGACATTTTTTTAATTCACATCATTTAGAACCCCTAAATAACTCCTACTTGGCATTGCGAATTAATTTCATACAGAGAGAAATTTCTGAGGTTTAATATTTGTATTCAAATCCTCACACAACTTCTGTGGGCTTGATTTCTTCGCTTAATCTCGCATTGAAAACGCCTGATAGACTTACTCATGAAGAAGTCCTTGAGCTCGCTCTCGTCGATGTCGTGAGGCAGGTTGCCCACGAAGAGCTGGTGGCTGTCTGGGTACCGGATGATCCGCCTGCTGTCCATCTCACTCGACTCTGAATCGCCCCGACCTGCAGTCAACAGTTGGAAATGACTTTTAAAATCAAGTTTATTCTCGAGTGCATTTCACATAGGTCTCACTCAGCACACTATACATACGGAAAATACATACAATAAATAATGATTGGGGAAGAAAAAAAAACTACTACTGTGGTTAAGGCAACGACTACATCAAAACAAGGCCACAATCACGTTACCTTTGTTGACAAAACTGAAGTGGGGTTTCCCGGTTTGTGATTCTGAAGATGCAACACCATCTATCAGTGACAGAGACATGCACAGAGTGAGCTTTTCCAGAAGAAAAGCAGAGAACTAGAAACCATAATGAGTGACTGGTGACCCGTGGTGAATCTGGTGAATTTGGTTCTAGAATATTCTAATGAACAGAAGTAACGGAGGGTCCTAACAGACTGGTGGTGGTCCTACCAGGCCTGGGTCCTCGGGGTACGAAGGCTGGTCTGTCACGGGTGCGTTGGTCACGGGGTCGGATGGGGGCCGTCTGGTTGTCAGGCTTGGTCTCCACTCTGGGCTGTTATGGGTCAAAAAACACACAGGAAGATGAGCCCTTCTCATCCCGCTCAACGGCTCTGAGAGTCCCAGCCCACCCCCCTTAGCCCCTGGCACATACGGACTGGTAGACCTGGAAGGACTGGATAGGTGTAAGCTAGCAACAATGGCGGCTAACCCCCTCCTGACTCCATCAGAAGGCAGGACGGGGCGACGACCGCGTCGCTTACACCCATTCAAACCGGTCAGACCTACGAGACTTGTTTGAGGGGGGCGGGGCTGACGCAGGGGGGTTGGTCTGGGGTTCAGGGAGCAGGTATAAGCACTCATTTGGCAGGCAGCAGCGGTTCCCAGGGAGACGGTTACCTGTGAGCTCGGCGCCTTAACAACATGGGGCGAGATCCCGGAGGAGGGACCTGAGCCGCTAGGGGGTAGGTTTTTACTGGTCACAGAGGCCCACGAGAAGGTCTGCGAGGAATGCAGCAACCGTGCCATCAGTATCACAGTACAGTACAGTACAAGTCGGCGCAAAAAAACTGAAATTGTGGTATCCCATTTCTTCAACCTTTCCCCCCCTTCCCCAAGTGTGTGCACTCCTCTGGGTGGACATTCCATGTACGCCTGTCCTTTTGAACCCATGTGGGGGAGGGGGAGGGGAGTGCACAAGTGTACGCTTGAGGGGGAAATGGTGGAGAACTGGGATTTTAAACATAGTCAAAGACCTAAGTCATCAATGATTACATCCGGTTGTATCTCTACTGAAATAGGTCTTCAATGCATCAATTATGAAAGAGAAGTTCCACAGAAGGTGAGCTGCCTCAACCCTGACATGGGAACCAGAACGTCTGTCTGGATGTGGTTGACAGTTCTCAGAGGACGGGTGGGGGCGACGACAGTGGTCTCACCTTGGGGGGCTCCTGGGTGTTAGGTGGGGATTCTGCAGGGACAGGGGAGGGGGCCTTCTCCTCCAGCTCTTCCATAACGTTCTCCTCCACCTCCGGCTTCAGCTCCTCCACCTTGGGTTCAGGTTCGGGCTCAGGCTCTGGTTCTGGGGCGGGCTCCTCCATGGCTTCCTCAACTCCATTGCTGCTGGAACATCATTCAGAGCACGTTTAAAAAACTACTTGAGGTCTAACAAATGTGCTCAGGCTCAATTTAAGGTCCATGTTACGATCTGTGCCCCACATCAATACAGTCAAGGGAAAACCAATCCAAGCTAAATCAGCAGGGGGGTATTCCACCAACAAGGAAATTCTAGGCTTATTTTTGATAAACCTTGGGAGACTCATCAAAATAAGTCTGGATTTACCTTTAGCAATGTTGATGGAATACCCCCCAGTTCACCTCGTTGCCTTGCTCTGAATAAAACACCTAATACTAATATCTAACACTAATATCCTGAGCCAAACGGTCTGATAGAGGGTCACTCTAAATGATCAAACTGTGTACTCAGATGATAATCCCTACGTCACCGGCCTAGTGAGACTCCAGCAACCTGCGACTCACGTGACAGGGTGGGGCTCGTAGTAGGTGGTGCTGTTGGTACATTCTTGTAGAGGCTCCGGGGACGGCTGTCGCTCCTCCTGCTCCTCCTCCACCTCCTCTTCAGATTCTGAGGGAAAAAAACATCACAAGTGAGTAAGTAGTCCAGATCGAGAACTCAATTCCTGACACTCTCGCCGATGTCGAGGAATAGGATGGTTGTTTTGTTTAGCGTGTGCTGTGATGTCTTACCCTCGTCCAGTTCAGCCTCCGAGTCGCCAAAGACCTCATCCTCGTAGCGAAAGATGTCGTTGTGCACATAGAACTTGTTTGCCACTGAACCCTGAGAAAACAGCCAAACAACCACCTGTCAGCATCCTTGCTGACAAAGAAGAAACATGGCAATAACCTGGATCTAGTCAGGGTTGCCAGACCTGGGTCAAATACTTTACAATAATTGAGCTGTGCTTGATTTAGTTTGACTGGTATAACAAAACCAATGCAATAGTCTCAAAAGTCAAAATTCAACCAATAGTCTCAAACGTTCAAACTCAAAAGTTAAATCAAGCCTCAAGCCCTTGCAATGTATGTGACATAAGGTAACACACCTCTGGAGCGAGCACAAAGGTCTGCATGAACTTCCTCATGGGCAGGCCGTTGTTGGACAGCTCCCCCAGCACCTGGACCACCACCCCGTCCGTCAGCGTGGCGTGGGCGTCCACATGCCTGATCTTCGTGTGGCATTCGCTGAACTGCAGGGACATCACCTTCTTGTGGATTTCCTGGAAGGAGGAAGAAAGGAATGGTCAGGAAAGTATTCATCAACAGAAAAATAACGCATTTGAAAGGCTATTTAAAAGGCTTGAGGCTTTGAAGCGTCCTGACTCTAGTAGGTCTGGATCGCAGGTCGGGGTCGTCGACACCTACCGCCTGGCCGTACACCGCCTCTGCCAGCTTCCCGTTGGAATCGAGCCCGCCATGAACATAGGATGAGTTACGCCCGTAGAACCTGACGGGAAAATTACATTTTAACCATTTAGCGGACGCTTTTATGCAAAGCGACTTACAATCAGAGATTACAGGGACAGTCTGGAGTAATTTAGGGCACCCTAGTGATGGTGTTCCCAGGTGGGATTTGAACTCATTACCTTCTGATCACCAATCCAACATGTCAGTATCCACTAGGCCATCACTACCCCTGTACAGTACTATACCGTGCTAGACATACCACCCTGGGATAAGTAGGGCTGTAAGCTAAATGACTATATGGAATGATAATGACGGAATGATAATGACAAAATAATAAAGACAATGCAGTGAGGGCCATTCACAGTGACGCTGTAACACACTCAACACCATGGCATAGAATGTCCAGTGATTCCCACAGCATGTTAATACTTTGGGGGGCCCCCAAAGTATAATGGCTCCCCCCAAAGTATAATTTGTGCTCAGTGAGTAAAAAAAAAATTAAACCATAAATTATACTTTGGGGGGAGCCAGTGACTAGTGACTGCTCTCAGCTGTTTAACAAAGACCTAGACACCATCACCAGTTGTCGGTTGTCTGAAGTGCAGTGTTACTATGAAAATTGACTAGAATGCAGGAATTGAGAAAAAAAATCTCAACATTTTTCACGGCAATGGGAATCACTGATGTCATAACAAAGTGATAACAGGGTCAGTCTGTCCTTACCTGTGCAGGAAATCTGGTGCCTTGTTTAAGAGTGTGTAATACTGCCTCACGAACTCCCGCCCTACAAGCAGGGGACTTGGCTTCTCCATCACCATTTCTTTGGTAAACAATATGAAGTGCTGAAACAGACAGGAACAACCCTGGGTTAACACTTGTAACAACAGCAGAACCTACATTGGAAGTAGCAACCTGAAGATATTTAGGTCATAGCCATGTCTACTACCATCTTCCTGGTACTGTACATGCCAACCAATCACACCAAAAAGGGAGCAGTGCAATGTGAAATATGTGTTATTATAATAACATGGAATAATAAATGATCATGGAATAAGCTGATTTTGGCTAAAGAGTAGTTGAAATACCAAGGCTACGCGTTTTAAATCCTCCGCAAAATCTCTCGACTAAATTAAGTCATATCCGACATGAAGACGTACACATTTAAGCGTTGCGTAATTTCTGTCTGTTTGGAAAAATGTCTCCCCCAGACATTCACTGTAGCTGAATGGCTACTTGGTTAGCACACACCAGCGTGCAACTGCGCCATCGCGTTTACCCGTGGCGACGACAACAATAGGAAACAGTCGCATGTCACAACGAATAACTAACGCGGAGTTGTGAGAATAGATTTGGAAAACAACTCGAATCTATTAAAAGTGAATCAATGTCCTTCGTTTCGTTAGTGAGAATAGGTGTTTTCTGACGGAAACAGCGGAAGGCCTCCCACGACCTGGTGCAGCCTCGGGCTGTCGTAGCTGATCAATGACATCAACCAGCCAGGTGTCACCGTCCCTCGGCTGGCCTCCCTGAGGAACCAACATCTACACCTCACGCGTAAAATGCCATTTAAAGAGTAATCAGTCCAAAGCATTGGGTGGGGTCATCATTGAAAGTGTATTTAGCTTGCTGGCTAGTACTACAACTGGCCGGGGTTTCGCTGTGTTGCGATGATCAGCCAGCGACACTACAATCGGGCTGGGAAGCTAGGCTAACTCGAGCACACCAAGTGCTGCGCCCGACCATCAATGGAAAAAACACCCCCAACAAACGTTTGCCAATCCAGGGCGACGCCATTTAAGTCGCATGCTTGTTGACAAGCGTGTGCTTTTAAATAGTAAATATCAGCTCGCATTCAACCCGGTTGCCAGCTGAAGTGATAGTGAAACCGGTAGCCAGGCTCATGGCGCTAAGCTAAGCTAGACTTGTGGCGTCGTTCCTTTTCCCTGGGTCCGATGCTGAGCTAACCAGCTAGCTTATTGTCTGTCGTTACGCGTCTTACTGGTTTTCAAACGTCTCGTTATATGATTATGAGCATTGATATTACAACGGTGCAAAACAATTATTACGACTCGCTTCATTTGAATCATTTTGTATGTCGTTGGTTGGTAACTAGACCGGCTAACAAACTCGTGCTGCAAGTTGTGGATAACTGAGATCCAGTTCTGTCCGACCCCAGCCCGGTGCCAGAGAGAACATAACACGGTGCTGCCGGGGGGATATCTATAACTCATTAGAAGCATCATCCCAAAATTACTGTCTTCGCATTTCAGCAACTGATAACCATATTTAGAAACACTCTAGATAGAACATTTCAGCAGGAGTCACATGAGCTCCAGAGGGGTCGGGTTAACTGCTGCACTGGACTGGAACGTTACAGTTCCGTAAAACGCTAATTGAGAAATGCGAATTTAAGTTTCGCGCTAAACACATAATTATTCCTTCGCTCAGCGACGTTTGATCGACAATTAATTTATGAGCATTACAATTAACACACCCGTTTACAACGTTATAATGTCAACACGAAACGTTCTACGAAACGTTCTAATTCTAGGTATTAGTCAGACCCCTACCATGCCATGACAGAACAGCAAGCCAGTTTATTAATTGTCGTTGAAACTTACTCGCTTTTTGATCAAAATGATCGACAAGCAACACATCAAAGGATAGAGCAGAGAATGTCACCGACTAACATGGTGATTTATTCTGAGAATTAGGCAGGAATATGAAACGTTATCGTTCGTCGACGAGACAAAGCATTGACTAGCTAGCTACCGTTAGCATAGCCAACTAGTCTGTCCTACATGCTAGACAGTTTAGCTAAAAAGGTAACTTACCTTTTGAAAGACCTATCTAATTGAACACAGTGATTAAATAAATAATTATGAATATCAACGTTTCTGGTCGTCGACTATACTCTGAAATATGAAGAATGTTTCAGGTGTAATTTGTGATATTTCCCACCCTCCACTGAGACTTTATGATCTCTGCTTTATCAGAGATCGCAATTTAAAGCGATAGACTCGATTTTATTGTCTAACCCCTGCAGTCTGGGGGAGGGAAGCCCCGTCACAGTGAAGTGGCCAATGACAGTTTTACACTGGACAACATCGATTGTGACGCAGAACGGTGTATTTTCCCGCCTGTCTTCCTGCCGAAATCCAGACACGATGACGTCACATCACAAACGATTTTCACAAATTATGACATAAAGACGACGTAAACATAAAAAAGCCCTAAACGATTTATTGTATGAGGCATAAGCACAAGCACACTGATGTTTACAGGGCAACTAATTACAGGGTAACCAATTGAGCAATCAATCAATGGATTGAGGCAGTCATAATCATCAACAATCATATACGTGTAGCCATGACCTTTAAGCCTTGTGTAAATACTACTAGGAAACCAGAGCCACAGAATCATCTATGCCTTTTAAGAGGAGACACATATCAATTAGATAAAAGAACACTGGAGACAGTCTGGGTTATATGTGGGCCCTGATGAAAGTTGGGGAACAGTGAACAGCATAGACAGTGGTGAAGTTGACCACATTAACCAGACAGTGGAGAGGTTGACCACATTAACCAGACTGGTGAGATTGACCACATTAACCAGCGTTAGTACCGAGGGATCAGCAGCTTTCTCAGAGGGATGGATTGAGACGCAGAAACCAATGATGGCCCACAATCTTGCAGCTCGGCTGGCTCACTGCCTGACGTTTGTGGCTTGACCTTTGCAGGATTGACCTTTGCAGGCTTGACCTTTGCAGGCTTGACTCTTGCAGGCTTGACTCTTGCAGGCTTGACGCTTGCAGGCTTGACTCTTGCAGGCTTGACGCTTGCAGGCTTGACGTTTGCAGGCCATCTCTTTGTGGCGGTGGCCAGTGTGGCTGATCCTCTCTGAGAATGTCTCAGATGCTTCCAGAAGGCGGCTGAGTTTGGTAGCCGGACGACTTTTCCTACTCTGGCCTTTTTTACTGGTCTAAAATAGCCGTGCCTCACGATGGAACTGTTGGTAGCAGTAGGTAGCCATCTTGGATCCCGAGGCTTACCCACAATCACCACAGGCGGAGCATAGCTCCCGTTTCCCTTTCTGAACAGGGACTGGATAAAACGGGGGTCCAGATTGGTCCCTTGCTGTGTCTCTTTACCTGCCTGAGTGTGACCCCCAGGAAGGGGATACACTTGTATCTGTGTCCCCTGATTGGTTCTGTTTGGATCTGGGAATCTGATCTGTGTCGCCTGATTGGCTCTGCTCAAATCTGGGAGTTTGACTGCGGAATAGATTCTCTTCCCAACCACATCCACCACCATCGGGTAGACATAATACGCCATCCCTCGAGCTGCACCTGGGGGCATGACTGGTCCTTGCTCTGTGTTCTCTGGAGGCTTGGTGACAGAACCAGGGAAAGGGGGGCGTGGCCGTGGTCCATGTGGTATGGGGATGATGTCATACACCTTACAGCCATTGACCCTCTCTTCATTCTCTGGGACGATGTCATACCCCTCCAGGAACAAAACGTCCTCCGAGCGCTTCTGGAGCCCTATACCACCCCAAACAGAACCATCCGTCACCGTTCAGAACGGTATTCAAGAACAATATCAACAACGTTAATGACCATGTTTATAACCATGTCTGATGACAGTAATGATGATACTCACCACGGAATTGTTTCCGGCAGTTTGTGATGCTTTTACCTGTTGAGGAACACACAACATCAATTTGTTTCATCAACAGAAATGGTTGTTTGGAATCAGCTGAAATGGGTTTCACCACATAATGATATCATATAAAAAGTGCTCTTGAACAACACTCAATTCAGTGTTGTCGAGGGACTAACTAAGGTCTTGTCTCTATGCTACAATAGTGTTATGAAAAGATGAGAAAGATATGAAAATGTGAATAAAGACATCAGTGGTTACACATGATGAATAGGCCTCCCCATGAAAACACAAAGACGTACTTTATGAAGATATATTTTACAGAGACTAGATACAATTCGATTAGAAGATTAGATCCAAATGAACATATGTATGCATCAGTGAATTTCAATTGGTTTAGTCAACACTGCAGCCTACCTTCCATGCCATCAGACAACAAAGTGAAAATAGCCACTGAAAATAAAACACAAAGAGCAATGTTGATCTCCATGGCTGCAAATGAACTGACTTCTCTGTGGAATCTGGACTGGCTTCTCTCACAGAGGTCTAATATGAAGGTGGATACATGCAAATCAAATCAACTCTTTCATGCCAGTGTTTCGCGGTTTTGCCCTGTTGTGAAATTGCCTGTGAGGCATCATTGTTTTTGAATGTCATTGATGTGGGCCAGTGAATCCTATTTTGAAGCAGAAGTGAGATGTTTTCCGTGAAGACTGTCTCCTCATGTGTGACTAAAGCATTACAGTTTAACACTCATCGTCACCATTGATAATGCAATTTCACCCATTACTGCCACAGAATACGACTAAACTACCAAACAACCTGTAACATACTAGTTAGTCATCATCCCACAATGCACCATAACTGTTTAACCACCACAGCTGCTCTCTACAGCTATGAGCTGTTTAGACTTGCCTGTTAGGTGGCCAGACAAACACACCTCATCTACCATGATCAACATCAGGTATGAGTCATCCAGTCAGATACACTGTTTTAATTAAACTGTTGTTTCAGTCCCTAAGCAGGTAAAAAAAAAAGTATGCAAACTCACAAAGACTGTTCTTCTGCAAATGACCTTGGTCACCTTGAAACTGCTTTCTCCCTCATGAATGAGGGGTGAGTGGATTCAAGAGATTCAATTGAATTCAGAGCAATGTTTTATTGAATACACACTGAACATTGCATATATATACTAATAGATACTATTTCAACAAATATGTAAACTTCAAAATGCAGTAATGTGGCTTCATACAAGGCTGGAGTCTTTTTTTGCTCTTGTGATGTATTTGCTGATCAAATACATCAACACTGGATAACAAGCGCCATCGCGTGGACATTGAATATACAAAATACAGTAAAAAAAGTTGAGACAATGTATCCAAACAACGCATTTCTAAAGAAATAAAGTAACCTTCAACAACTTCACATTGAATTAGAAACAAAGGCTGCTTTACCAAGCGGCTACATAAGATATTATTCCGGCTTTATCATGGACACATAACGCATTTTTTAGAACATCTGAAAAGAAAACAGTAAGAATTAATCCGATTGGACTAAGGAAATGTCTCTCACTTTTTTTGTCAAGACCATATCCAATCCTGACCGAGGGCTACAGAATGGACCTGTTGCCTAGCAACCCCAGGTCCAAACATAAAGTTAAGTGATTATGTAATAATACATTTTTGTTTCTCGAGAGACATGCTGATTTTCCTCAAATAAAAAAATCTTCCTGGGAAAAACACGACGCATTCGTTGATCCTTAAATAGTTTCACTGCAACTACTGAATCAAACTGATCAAATCAGCCCAAAAATTATCTGAAAATTATTAACAAGGATTGCAGAATAGTGTTGTCTAGTGTAACTGGAGAATGTAAAACAATATGTAAATGCTAAGAACTATTCAAATCATTCAAAGTGGTTTAATTTCACCATCATTAAGTAGCCTAGTACTGTGTGAATTTCAAACAATCATTTATAAACCATACAAAATGTGTAAAAAAAGTAAGACACATATAAGCTTCCCTTCCATATTTGACTGTGTTGTATTTTCCAGAGTTGTGGTAGTGACGCTGTGATTTCTAATGTAACCTGATTCTCCAGCAAATGAGAATGTGGGATTTTGGGGGAACAGCTTAGAACAAGATGGCTGGCCCGGGACAAGGAAAATATTATGCTTCTTTTCCATAAACGAAGCATTTTCGTTTACATTCGTTAGTATTAGAAATGTAAACTATTCTTAAGTTAGTAACAGTAACAGCAACTTTTTATTTTAACTTTTTAACTAGTTTGAAGTAGGTAAACGGAGACGCTCCATCGTTCTTGAAGACGGAAACGGCTTTAATTGTCATTCTTTCTCAGTAAGAAACTGAAGTAAAGTAGTTTACGGCTATTCGTTTAGAAAGGAAACATAATCGGAATAATCCATATTAGATGTGTTGTGGCTTTTTACATTTTGTGTAGCCTAATTTTGCTGATTTTTAACTTTGACAACTTTCACATGTTTTTACGGGGTGCTTTATATGTTCTGTTTGATATGTGCGTGACATAAGGTAAACATCGCTTGTCTGTAGGTAGAGACATCCGTAGTTGTGATAGTTTCATAAATGTAGGTATCCTGGACGTTTAATAGTTTTATAGTGCATTGGACCAACAATGAGCGCTACGCGAGTGCGATCACAACAACCGCAAAACCAGGCTGGCAGCAGGTTGTCCGGGGGCGCAGCGAGTGCGTCTTTGCCGCACAGACTGGAACCGAGCGAAGGGATTGAGATGGAGAACATTCAGCATCAGGACTTGGGGCTCGGGGGAGCCATAGGCACACCGTCGCCTCCCTCTAGGCAAGCGTGGAGTCGGGATAACCCGGGGTTCGAGCCTGAGGATGAGATGATGGAGCCGGACTGGCCTCCTGCGAGTCCGGGGAGGAGGTCGGTGTCCACGGCCTCCAGCAGCAGCTGCAGCAGCGGGTTGGGCAGTTACACCGGCGCCGGCAGCAGCAGCACCCGGATGCACCGTGGCCTGTACCCGACCCCGACAGTCGATGCCCCGCAGCCAGACAGACATGCGCACCGCAGCTGTATGAAACGGATACTTGAGAAAATCAGAAGTGAGTTTGTCATCCATCCATCCATCCATCCATGCAGCCTCCTCCTGTGCTGCATGCCACAGGACGCATACCTAGTGCGCATGTCCTGTAACTGCATGGCCACATGACACTGTGACCACGTCTTGATCTGACTGTTTCCCAATCATTGTTTTCAATAACACAGTTCGAACACACTGACTGACGTGTCTCTGTTTGTAGTACTGTGGGGCACCCAGTTGATGGAGGACGGTGACAACAGCAGAGAGAGGTACCTGAGGAATGTGCTGAGGGAGATGGTCACCTACATTGCATTCCTCATCACCTTGTGTATCTGTAAGTAACGTCACACTTGAAATACACCTGGGGGGGTATTCCGTCAATGTCGCTAAAGGAAAATCTAGGCTTATTTTGACAAGTCTTTATAAAAAATAAGCCTGGATTTTCCTTTAGCGACATTGATTGAATACCCCCCTGTAGGGGAACATTAGCCTTACTTTGGCCACCACAAATGTCTTATTGCGTAACTAATGTCTAATCGCCTAACCTTCCATAGGCCACGATATAGTACGTTTTGTGAAAACAATGTATCTGCATGGTAAGTACAAAAATGAGATTATTGTGTACTGTTAGAATCACAAACCAACAAACAACATAGAAACGTATCCTCATTTCTAGTTGTATTGAACAAGTGTGCTGTAGAGATGTTCATTGTTCACAGAGCATTATGGCTCAGAGCATGTGACACTAATGAAACGATTAACAATAAGCAATTCTATCCACTAACCTCTAGCCTCTCCAGGAAAGGTCCATTTCCGTCCTCCTTAGGCTCAGCTAAATGATTCTGGCAGCATAGAAGCAAAGCCCTCTTACTGGCCAGTGGATTGTGGGATGGCAAAGGACACGATGAGATGATGAGTTTCCCATAATGCAGCACAAAGTCAGAATGCTATTAATCCGACTCCATCAGTCTGCTGCACTGAAAAATAGCGCCTGGTGCCAAAATGAGGTTTTGGGTGGATCAGGAAATCAATTCCTGGCAGACTAGATCAGGGACTTTCTAAGCAAGGTTGGGGGAATGTGAAAAGAAAAGGAGAAATAGAGGAGTTAGAGAGTTCATGAAAAAAAAAGACCAACATTTCAGTCTATTTCTGTTGAAGTTATTATGACTATTTCCATTGAATTTCTAAGTACTTTGAGGGGGTCTGTTTCCTTTATATTGGACACATGCTGACTTAATGCACAGCACAGCATACAGTTCATTTTAATAACGATAAGGTTTCAGGTGTGTTTTCATCTGGTCCCCTGTGTGGTAAGCCAGGAGTTGGTAGCTGGTGCTGACAGGAAGCCTTAGGGGAGGCTGGTGGAGGTAGTAGAAATCAGAGGACGGGCTCATTGTAATGCATGGAATGGAATTAAGAATGGTATCACTGGTGTTAGATACTATTCCTCATTCCATGCATTACAATGATCCCATCCTCCTATTCCTACCTCCACCAGCCTCCCCCTCCATGCAGTATCTCCCTGGCTCCCACAACCGCTGCTGGGCCGCACAGAAAGAGAAACAGACAAGACCATAGCGCACACACATTTGCATAATACCCGTCATGATGCAGCCATGAGTACTCACTATGCCTACTATAGGCTATAGCACAGAATTATGTAATTCTGAAAATAGCCAAAGTATACATCTATAGATCAGAAAGTGTACACCAATTATTGTAACTGTAATATCAGTCATATACAGCACACACTGGCAGCTCACAGCAAATGTCCCCTAAGGCTAGTGTGTTGTGTTCCACAGTGACCTACGGGATGGTGAGTTCCAACATGTTTTACTACACCAAAGTCATGTCCCAGCTCTTCCTGGACGCCCCGCTGGCTCCCGGAGATCCTACCACCTTCAGAAGCCTGTCGACCATGGAGGACTTCTGGAAGGTAAACACCAGTCACACACGGAGAGCACGTAACCTCCATGTAACTCATCTGACCAAATTCTGACTTAACATTCGCTGCACCTTGATGCAGAGTTGACGGAAAAACACAAGTTTTTTTAATCCACCAAGACTTAATCTACGTGTTGTGTGCCTCTCCAGTTCAGCGAGGGCCCGTTCCTCAACGGGATGTACTGGGAGGTGTGGTACAACAACAAGAGCCTGCCTGAGAACCAGAGCCTCATCTACTACGAGAACCTCCTCCTGGGCGTGCCCCGCCTCCGGCAGGTCAAAGTTCACAACGAGTCCTGCTTCATCCATGAGGATCTGAGGGACGAGGTGCAGGACTGCTACAACATGTACACCCCCAGCAACGAGGACACCGCCCCCTTCGGGCCGAAGAATGGAACTGCGTACGTGCGCGACACACAACTGCTTGTTATACATATACTGTACTGGTCTGCTACTGGTCATATATATACGTTTTGGTAACCGACTGCACTTAAGTGTGTATTTCACATGTTTTCCACACGACAAACGCTCGACATCAGTTCAAAATTGTATGTACTACTGCAAACCTGAATATCAGTATCAGTAATATACTGTATGTATGTGCCAATAAGGACTGTGTGTGTCTACCAGGTGGATTTACACTGAGGAGGGCAGCCTGAATGGGAGCAGCTACTGGGGCCAGGTGGCGTCTTACCGAGGCGGGGGCTACTACCAGGACCTGTCCCGCTCCAGGGAGGACTCGGCCGTCCGGCTCCGCTCCCTCAAAGACCACCTATGGCTGGACAGAGGCAGCAGGGCAGTCTTCCTCGACTTCTCTGTCTACAATGGCAACATCAACCTCTTCTGCATTGCCAGGTAGCCTACAAGTTCTAACATATAGTTACAGTTATGCTGGTATATAGGGGGACGGTCCATTCAGGCTCCTGGGCCCAGTTGATCAAAACGTTTAATCTGGACCAGAATGATCCAGGATCAGATCTATCTGGCTGATTTTGAGTCATATAGGGAAAATCAGCCAGCTCGATCTGATCCTGGATAGCAAAAAAGAATCAGGATCATTCTGATCCAGTTTAAACATTTTGAACAACTGGGCCCTGGATATTCTGGGTTGGGTTTAATGAGAAATAAGTTAAGGAGGTGTATTATTATTGTTTGCATTAATGAGGTAACCACGCAAAACCAATGGGAGATCTAAAAGCTGGTATGAAATACAGTGTGTTTCGTATCACTGAAAACCTCTTCAGTAATGTATGGATGTATGTGTGTATTTTAGGTTGGTGGCAGAGTTCCCGGCCACAGGCGGAGTGGTAACCTCCTGGCAGTTCCAGACGGTCCGCCTGGTCCGCTACGTGTCCAGCTGGGACTACTTTGTTGGGGTGTGTGAGGTGGCCTTCTGCCTCTTCATCCTGTACTACGTGGTGGAGGAGGTCCTGGAGATACGCATCCACCGCCTTCGCTACTTCAAGAGCGTGTGGAACTGCCTGGATGTCCTCATCGTTGCGGTGCGTAAGATGGCCGCCGTAACAGGAAGTAGGAAGTTATGGATGCTTCCTGAAACCCCCCCCCTGCCAATGCTTCATACTGTCGCAGTATTGTCTTTTTTGCGTTTTTGACAGTTGTTGTTCTTCTTCATCCTCCAGTTGAGTGTTGTGGCCATCATCATGAACATCACCAGAACGGCGATGGTGAGCAGTCGTCTCAAAGATCTTCTGGAGAACCACAGTTCACACCCGAGCTTCGAGCCTCTGGCCCACCTCCAAGTTCAGTTCAACAACATGGCCGCCGTCATCGTCTTCTTCTCCTGGGTCAAGGTAAAACCCCTAATTTCTGGCTTTGTGGCGTACGTGAACTAGCTTAGTTTAATTTAATGCTAATAGATAGTCTCTGATATCCTTCTCCTCTTTCTTTAAAAATGTACAATCCCGCCACAGCGAAAGGCGCTGTGTGCTGACAACGCTGGTTTATCTCCCATAACCCAACAGTTGTGAGCAATCATTTTACAGTTGACAACATTCTCCATCACGTCTCTCAAAAGCTGTTCAAGTTTATCAACTTCAACAAGACGATGAGCCAGCTGTCCACCACCATGTCCCGCTGCGCCAAGGACCTGGTGGGCTTCGCCATCATGTTCTTCATCATCTTCCTGGCCTACGCCCAGCTGGCCTACCTGGTGTTTGGGACCCAGGTCAACGACTTCAGCACCTTCCAAGCCTGCATGTAAGCACAGTCATGGACTCTTTTTTTTTACCGGTTTATTTTTGGGGGAGGATTTGGTGTCACCCACAACCCATGGGAATTGTATTGTCATGGTTCGTTCGTGTTGCGCTTTCGCACTCCCCGAAATGAGTTTAAAACGCACAGGATTGGTGTTAGTGTAGACTCTTGGTCTTACACCCCTCCTATGCTTTTTTAATCCATGTAGAGGAGTGCACAAGTACACACGAGAGAAAATGGCGGCGATTAGGATCAGGATAGGGAGTAGGTATACTCATGCAGTCTTCTGCTTCTCCCCCCCTGCAGTTTCACCCAGTTCAGGATCATCCTGGGAGACTTTGAGTTCTCACAGATTGAGGAGTCCAACCCCGTCCTGGGGCCCATCTACTTTACCACCTTCGTCTTCTTCATTTTCTTCATCCTCATGGTGAGTCCTCTGGCATGTGTGAAAGGTTGTCTCACAGGTGGTATCACAGGTACTGCATAGAAGAAGAAGTCATTTGAAGAAGTCATTTGTAAAGATTTCACCTTTCCAGATATTTTGGTATGTAGATATACTGCAGTTCTATTGACATGTTAATATATTTACAGTATATATATATATATACACACATTCTATGCTGTAACATAATGTAATACGTTACACTATGACACATATCATACTAGTATGATTTGGATTTGATCCTTCCAGAGTAACCAGGTGTTCTGACTGTAATTTTTCCTCCTGCTGTAGAACATGTTCCTGGCCATCATCAATGACACCTACTCTGAGGTGAAGGCAGACATGTCCCAGCAGAGGGGTGAGATGGAGATGACTGACCTCATTAAAAAGGTATTGGACCCAAGTGGATTGCACCACATATATACTCATGAGCACTTTATTAGGATTTTTGCAATTTTATTTAGCAGGCCTTCTGCTGTCGTGACAATCCCAGGAGATCAGCAGTTTTAGAAACACTCAAACCTGCCTGTCTGCCACCCACAATCATACCACGGTCAAAATCAGTTTTTTCCCCATTCTGATGGTTGATGTGAACATTACTAGAAGCTGCTGGCCCGTATCCGCAGAATGTTATGCATTGCACTGCTGCCAAATGATTGGCTGATAACTGTATGAATGAGAAGGTGTACAGGTGTTCCTAATAAAGTGTTTGGTGAGTGTACATACATCACATCACTGTTTAAACATCTTGCATCTACATGTTCTGAACAACAAAACAAACAATAAAAGTGCATGAAAGGGGAACTAGTCTGAATGAGTGTCTCTACCTCCTCTTCCTCCTCCTCCTCCTCCTCCTCTCCCCGCAGGGCTGTAACAAAGCCTTGATGAAGCTGAGGCTGAAGAAGACCACGGTGGACGACATCTCAGACAGTCTGCGGCAGGCTGGGGGGAAACTCAACTTTGACGAGCTCCGCCAGGACCTCAAAGGGTGACCAACAGCTGCTTGATAGAAAAACTAAACAGACTATATTTGTTCACATATACTGTACAGACATGCGTCCTTAGCGCTGTTTCTTTTTTTCTTTTGCTAATTTTTCAGCGCTGTGAGCTGGGGTGTTTTGCCCCCCAATACGTGGTCCACCCGCCACAGTCTCACTAAATCCTGTGGGAAACACTGGTCCTGTAGTGTGAATCAGGCAGTGTCTCTGGAAGATAGGCAGGCGAATTAGACATACACTCCCCTGATGTGAATCAGTGACATTAAAAGTGTGTGTGTGTGTGTGTGGGTGTTGATGTGTGTGTTCGTTGATGTGTGTGTGCTCAGGAAGGGCCACACGGACGCGGAGATCGAGGCCATCTTCGCCAAGTACGACCATGACGGAGACCAGGAGCTGACGGAGCACGAGCACCAGCAGATGAGAGACGACCTGGAGAAAGAGAGAGTGAGTGAAGACCACCGTCATCCACCTCCTCTTCTTCACACTTCCAGCGACATCCTATGTGACACATTCTAATGCTTTGGTCCTCATGTCGGGATCCGATGTAATGATGGAAAATGTCAATACATTTCCGCGTTGTTGAAAATCAATGACACCCTCGCTAGTCAACTAACACAGCTTGTTTTGTGAGCCTGCTAACAATGTAAAGTAGCGTTATAGTTAACTAGGTAGCAGTGGGGAATACGAACTGAATCCGTTTCGTTGCAGTGTTTTGGCTTGACTAGCGAGTTTGTGTTGTGATTCTCAACAACGTTGAAACGTAGTTCCGTGTTTCAAAAATAAAAGTCTGAACATTTTGATTGGTTGCCGACATGCAGGCCAAATGATCAGACTGTGTCACATATCTCATAGAAGGAGTGGAATGCATGCAAGGCATGAAGTTGCTTCGATGGACTTTGAATGACTTGACAGACAGACAGACAGACACACACTCACACACTCACACACTCACACACACAGACAGACACACACTCACACACTCACACACTCACACACACACACACACACACACACACCTGCAGATGTTCAGTGTGTCTCTGCACACATGCCAGGAGGACTTGGATCTGGAGCGCAGCACGTTGCCCAGACCCACCAGTGGGCGGAGCTTCCCCCGTAGCCAGGACGACTCGGAGGAAGACGACGACGAGGACAGCGGCCATAGCTCCCGTCGCCGTGGCAGCAGCTCAGGAGGCGTGTCCTATGAGGAGTTCCAAGTGTACGAATTCCTCTTTTCTAAATGCACAGTCTAGTTAACAAAGTCACAAAACACAACTACGGTTTCAAGTTCATGTTCTCAGGTTCTACTCTTAGACTGTATCATTATTATAAATCAGAATATTTTGTTATTATAGTCATTTATTTACCAGGATTGTTTATCTGTGTCAAGGATTTCTCTCCCTGGGGTGAATGCACAAAGAGACCTTGTTGTCCACCTGGGCTTCGCTTATTTTTTACTCTTCTTTTTTACTCTTCTTTTTCCTCTGGAGTGGGAAGAGAAACACCCGGAGTGGTCTCCTATTTTAGAAACTCTACACTGGCTTCCTGTTAAGTTCAGAATAGATTTCAAGATCGTTCTGCTTGTTTATAAAGCTCTCACTGGCATAGCACCAGAATATCTGAAAGACCTTTTGCTAGCATATCAGCCCAATAGAGCTCTCAGGTCTTCTGACGCTGGTTTTCTCTGTGTACCACATGTACAAAAGAAGAGATTTGGTGAGGCTGCATTCTCATTTTATCCACCCAAATTCAAGACTAAAAACCCATCTTTTTAATATTGTCTTTAAATGACTAAATAATTAAATGTTGAGCTGCAAGGTTTGCAGGAAAAGTGCTATACAAATAAAAAGTTATTATTATTATTATTATTGTAACTGTTGATAAGCATGTATTAATGTCACTGTTGCGTTCCAGGCTGGTGCGGCGTGTCGACAGGATGGAACACTCCATAGGCAGCATCGTGTCTAAGATCGACGCCGTGATCGTGAAGCTGGAGGCCATGGAGAGAGCCAAGCTGAAGAGGAGAGACGTGCTGGGGAGACTGCTGGACGGGGTGCTGGAGGTGAGGCGCGCACACACACACACGCAGGCACGCACGCACGCATGCACGCACGCGCACGCACACACACACACACACACACACACAAATAGACAAACACTCAAATGATATACACAACATTTAAACCGTCCAATCTCTCCCCTCTCGCTCCATGTCTCTCCCTTCTCCCTCCTCCCTCCCTCTCCCTCCATGTCTCTCCCCCCTCGCTCCAACTCTCACCATCTCTCTCCCTTCTCCCTCCATGTCTCTCCCCCCTCCCTCCAACTCTCCCCATCTCTCTCCCTCCTCCCTCCATCTCTCTCCCTCCTCCCTCCATATCTCTCCCTCCTCCCTCCACCTCTCTCCCTCCTCCTTCCACCTCTCTCCCCCCTCCCTCCATCTCTCTCTCCCAGGATGAGAGGCAGGGCCGGGACTCGGAGGTCCACAGGGAGCAGATGGAGCGGCTGGTGAGGGAGGAGCTGGAGCGCTGGGAGTCAGACGACACCGTCTCTCAGGTCAGCCACCACCAGCCCGCCACTCCCATTGGCCAAGGCGCTGCTCAGCCCGTCCCACGCAGCGCCCGCCCCTCCTCCTCCCTGTCCACCGACAGCCCAGACGCCGTCGGTAACGGGAGCGGCCACGCGTGAAACCCCACCCACTACCGTCGTCACAGAAACAAAGGAACGTTCTAGCATGTTCGCAGTTGTTCTATTGGAGATCAGTCAAATTCACCACAAGTAACTCGAAGGGACGGTTCGGCCTATTTTCATGTTTAGATGAAATATCAACTTACCCCCCCCCCCCCCCCGAGTTGTTCTGATAGGCCAGTTGTTCTACGGTTGTCTGTTCTCCATTTTGCGACCACAACACAACCGTCCGCAGTACACTCTCCAATAGATTCCAACCCCACTTGACCACCGCTTGACATGACATGACATGGCAAAATCTCCTCAGAGAAACATCAAACAAAATGTAGTTGCGAATTATGCTTGAAAGGATTTGTTTTGATGTGCATTATATTGAAAATCAAACACTTACAGTCATTACATCTATAATCGATTTGCTCAAAACTGGCACTATATTTCATCTTTGTAGACTCTCACACAGCCTCATATGTAACAACAGAACTTTGCATATAATTGCAAAAGTACGTTGTTTGCGATTACTATGAAAGCATGTACAGGGTTGTCTAGTATATACGTAGCTGCTACTAGACTTTGTTTTAGGTTTCTCTGAGGAGATTTAGGGTTAGGGTTAGAGTCATTTCAACGATACTAAACTAAGTGGTGCTAACTGTTAGCCTGCGCAGCTTTCAAGTCAGGGTAATATGACATTTCACGTAAACATGAAGAAAAGCTGAACCATCCCTTGAAAGTAATATGTTAGCAAGGTTTAACGTTTCATTAAACAGCTTATTTCATGGTTGGTTGTAGCAACTTGGAGACGACTTGGAATTTTCTATCTTTTCTGATTGTGTTGAACAATCAGAACCCTACACCCTACAACCCTACACCCACCATATCTGTCTTTGTGTTAAACATGTATATGTAGTAGCAATGGCAACGTCCAGTGGACAACACCTTAGTTGTCTAAATGCACTGAAAGTGTGAGAGTGAGGTCCACCCCATTGACTAATATTGGCATGACAATAATCTATGTATGCAGCCTATACCATGGTACATGCTTTTATGCAAGCATAATAATGCATTTATAAAGCTTACAATGCAAGCACAAGTATGACAACATTGCAGCGTGTGAAGGATCATAATGAAGGGTACATATCGTAATTGTAACATATTGTGTTACATGATATATAAGGGATACAATGAACTAGCCATGATGCTATTTTAATTAGTTTATATTCTAAGAATACACAGCATATAATTGTGCTTTTCCCTGTGCAGGTAGCTGAAGTGCTTTTCATTATCATATGCACACATCTTAATATCACAGAAAATATTGTATCTTTGATTGTTCATTATTTTTGCTGCTGTCTTTTTTTGTCACTTTAACATACTTACCAAGTGTGGCACATTTTCTGTCATATTTACTCTTCTAGCATATTACTTTGTAACAACTTACAAATACTTCCTTATACACATATGATACATATTGTAACTTGAAACAAACTTCGATTTGGAGTGCATCTAGTTTCATGGGAAACCCATGTCATTTTTTTTTTTACTCTGTGTGTACTCAGTATGTGCTACTTTTGTAGTCTGTATTTTGTACTTTTGTGGAAATATCAAAAGGTGTGAAACATAAATAAAGTTGTACTGTTACAAATATTGTATTGTGGTGTGTGTTCCTTGCTAAATCCCCATGGTAATCCTATGGTTGAAATGACTCAATAGAGTTACGGTGGGCTTAAAGTCAGACAATGAGGTGTTTGTAGTGGACCTGTGAAGTGCATTGAAGCTGTTAGATTGGAGTTGATGGTGTGATGTTGACATATTGCGGATTACATCTATTAAGAGGTATTATGACACTGACTGAGCCACATTCAGGCTTTGTAGACATGAGACACCTGCTCTGTTTCTGAGGCCTGATTAGTCTCATGAGTTCATTTTCTTTCTTTTTAAAAAATGTGTTAGTTATTTAATTAGTTAGTTATTAGGCGTTAAAAGTCTCATGAAAGGGGGCATGGGACACATGCATGACATTCTCCAAGCATTAAATAAATAATTTTCACTTAACCATTTTGGACATCCATATGTGCCCATGTAATGCATTGTGGATATCAATCTATACCCTACACTATAGTATAGTATGTATAGAGGAAAGACCACTTGCAAAGTTACATGAAAATGTTTATAAAACGTTGTTTTCAAAAACTAGTTACATATAAAGGTAATAAACATACAAATCGTTGAAAATTCACATATACAGCATATATATGATTATTATTTCCTTTACATACAATCATAGTTCAATGTAATCAGATCATTTCAATTTGGTGTGATTAAAAAAGATCAGTGCAATCAGTGATTCATTTTTCTTATCTAGAACTAAATCATAAAGTTATAATACGGCATGGTCTCTTAATCAACTGGAACAATGATACAAAAGGCTTCAGTACTCATAAATAAACATAACATAATTAAACGATACAACAGAAATTGGAGAGCGAAGACTCAACATGAACATTCATGTGGTGCAAATATACATTCATTTAAAATGAGAATTAATATCGCTGTAACTAATAGAATATGTCCCAAACCTCAGTGCTAGGTGCAAACCATAGACACTTGCCTGGAGGTCCCCACATCTGTTTGTGCTCTAAGCCAACTCCTTGTCAAACGTTAACAACACAGAGTCACAACTTGCACTAGTTGCACTACTGTTTATACTGCAGTAGTCCCGACTGGTCCCGCTCTAGTACGACTACCATGACTTTATCACTTTATTACCTTATTCTACTTTATTATTACTTCCTTTACTTATTGTACTTTATTCTATTATTGTTTATTTTGTATCCTGCTGCAATGCCAATGTCGAAGAAGCTAAGCCTAAGAATGTTACTCTTGTGTATATTGGATTGAAAAGCAATTCTGATTCTGATTCTGATTTTGAGATTTCTGTGAGGCCAGACTGCTCGGCATGATAAGAGATATAGGGGTTGTCTAGTACCACAAACTGATCTCAGGGGAAAACAGCCGACAGAATACACTGCTGGAGGTTTGTCGTTTAACATGTAAAACCAGGAAAGAGTGAACGCTATAGCTCCAAAATTACACACTTATGTGAACTTCTTAATAAACCTCAGTTTCAGATATGCGATGATGAGGAAAATGACTGTCATGATCGCCAAGGCCAGGTGATTCTCCCACAAGCCCCATGTGGTGTACTCTATCCCCAGGTAGTCCAGGTACTGTTCTCCTGTGCACCTGGAGAGAGAATAACCAACAGTTCACCACAGTGTACCCAACAACCAATGGAGGCTTGTGGAGGTCGAAATCGGAGGACGGGCTCATTGTAATGCATGGAGTGGAATGAGGAATGGTATTAAATCACAAGATTTTATTAGTGTTTGTTCCATTCAACATGCCACGATAATAGAGGGATTTTAACGTTATGAAGTGTGCCATGGTCGTCGTCGCCTTTTTGAGATAAGATACTACACACACGATGCTACTTCTCCCCCTACTGGTGGTCCTAGGAAACCACAGGGTTTTACCAATGGCTTTTAGCAATAGGCGGCACACACTACAGCTCTCCAGGTCCAGGGTTGGTAACCACTGCCCTTTTGAAGTCAAAGCTAGTCTATCTAGACAACTGCAATGCTCTGACCTGCTCAGAAGATGGCGCTAGAGGTGCTGTAGTAACTAGGACTGCCATCATGTTTGAGACCAACTGCATTGAACCGTGTTTTTGACCGTGACCAGTTGAACCGTGATTGTGATATTACATTAATGTGGTTTCAGAGATGGTAAACACCTGTCCAGGCAGAGGGCATTTCAAACTCACTCAATGGCAATATCCACAGTGTGTGTGTAAATGTGTGTGTGTGTGTAGCTCTACTCACGTTAGTCCAGCAGTGTTGTTCATACGGTAGTCGGCACTGCCAACTGCACGGTCTTCACAGAACTTCAGCCCGACAAACTCGTTGATCTTCAGGGCCTGTTCACATACGAGAGGACACGACTTTCAGGTGGAGTAGGCTATGTGGAAGGCCGTCACATTCACACCATTTTATTTATTTAAAAAAAAAAAAAATTTGTATTTATGAACATTTTCACTTTAAGAACAAGAAACTCACAAATAGACAAGAGCCAGAGCTTCTTTACAAAAAGAAAACATACTTAATAACAAAATAGTATAAAAAAGAACGCAAAAATTGGAAACAAACAAACAAATCATGGGTCATGGGATGGTCAAATTAAATCAAAACAGAGTCTGTCTAATTGAACATACATTGTTACATATTGTACATACAATGGTCATGAGGAATCAGATGCATCGACTAAATAAATCATTCACACCGTCTTAGGAGAGCCCCAGAAGCCTGGTATGCAAGGCTATTTGGCAGTCAGTGGTTCACTCTGATAACGCTAGTCTGGATGCTAACGCTAGTCTGGATGCTAACGCTAAGGTAGAGATCCGTTACTCACCGCAAGGCCGTAGCGAGGGATACTGATGTACTTGAACCAGGCCAGCCAGTCCATGACACTGGGCAGGTTCACCAGAAGACCTGAGAAGATCTAAACACCATACCACACAATCTATCTGAAGTGATATTACTCATGTTTAACTCCTTTAGGAGAGTGCCTTTTACAAGAGATGTCGATGTAGAGAGTAAGATTGATACCAAGCGTAACAGTACTACAAAAGGTATAATGACGTTGCGTCAAGAATACAGACAAACACCGTAACATGGCGCAATAATTCACCACAGTAAAAAAGTAAGTAAAAAGTACACATTCCCCAGTCCTCTTCCTCACCATCATGAAGACGAAGCTGATGGTCATGAAGATGTTGGCCAGCGCCACGACACTCTGGTCGGCTGAGATGGCCATGGTCATGGCGGTGGCGGTGTACGTCACCAGAGTCACCGTCAGCGTAAAGATGAAGAAGGCCGCCGCCGTGGCTTTGAGCCCTGAAGAAACACGCACACGCACACGCACACACACACACACACACACACACACAGACACAGACACAGACACAGACACAGATACACGTACACACACACACACACGTACACACACACACACACACACACACACACACACACACACACACACACACACAGTGAAGTGGAGGTCGCTCTTGAAACAGCAAACACAAAACAAGCAGTTTAATGGTAACCTTCATGGATTATATCATTGAATATAGTGTATGTACTAATTAGCCATTTGCCGATGTACTGTGTGAAACACAAACAGTAGAGAATTCTTTTTTTTACCTTTATTTTACCAGATAAAATCAATTGGAACAAATTCTCATTTACAATGATGATCTGGCCAAGAATCCCCGGCAAGAATAAAAACAAACATATAAACAGAAATGAGTACAAGGGGCCAACAATATACACAATTGTGGGCAGACCACTGATGATAATGTGTTGTACTGCGAGTATAAGTGTATAAGATGTACCAAAGCAAGTCTAAGTAAGTGTATCATTTACAGTTATCATAAGAAAAAGAAATCAATGCTCGGACCAGGGGCCAATTTCTTTTCAAATTAATTTAATTACAGTAGAGAAACTACTGATTCTGCACCCTGGTGCGCTGAGCTCACCGATCATGAAGTAGACCACACAGCTGAAGACGATGGCAGGGATGGTGCGCAGGGTGATGATGTCAGTCAGGATCTTGGACAGGAAGTAAACAGACACCCGATAGTACCCACTGATGTACTCATGTCTGTAGGGGAGAGACAGAAACACACAACAACAATGATGTAACTCATACTGTGTCTGGGGGAGCCACTTTAGTTGACCTAGCATGCTAAATCTGATCAAAGGAAAAAAAACAGCTAACTGGGCCATTACATACAAATAAGCACAAAACTGAATTTCAAGGCCATATTTTAATATTAACATCGTATCTATATTCTAATGACACTCGGCGACCAAGCTGATGTGGTGTCTCTGGCCTCCTTCTAAAAACACAGAAACAGAAGTAGTTGAAGGTTGAATTCTTTAAGTCGAATGAAATTGAAAAAACAAAACCAAGAGCGTCATTGCTCCTACTGTACGTACACAAACAACTTCCTCTCTGTGATGAAGAGCTCCGCAGCGGACAGGGTGCTGAAACACTGGTTGGTGGTGATGAAGAAGAGAGCCCCCATCCTACAGGACAACGGAACAGAAAAAACATGTTGTCACACACGAGGACGAAAGAAAACAGTTGAAAACCAACTGTCCGATGTAGGCTGTATAATTGTTCAAATATGATGATATTTCATTATCATCTAATTTGATATAATGATCTAATTTGATGGATATCATGATTATGACTGGATATGGTCCAATTGCTGCCAGAGAGCAACAGAGAGAGAGAGAGAGAGAGAGAAAGAAAGGGGAGAGAGACTTGCCTGCCAGGCCTAAGCCATAGGTCCGATAAGCTGCATGCACTGGGCCGAACTACACCCATCATACACTGACATTGAATATAATAATATCAAATCCTCATGTTCCTCCAAGTCATGCGTGAATTGAAAAGAAGAACTTGAACTAAGAAAGATCCTGAGTGTTGGATGTGTGGGCCGTCATGCTTTTAAGTACGAGGTTATAGGCCCAATACAATACTGGGTGAAGTCAGGTTATATCCTGACTCCATCCTAAAGACCTCTACATCCCCACTGTACAGTTTCTCTACTGTCAATAGCATCCTCTAGCATTGTGACTGCCAATGGCTGTCCTAGCATAGATTTGTTTTTCTTATGATGACGGATGTATAGATGATTCACTTACTTTAGACAAACGTACTTGTTGTAAGTCGCTCTGGATAAAGGCGTCTGCTAAATGTCTAAAATGTAAAGTGTAAATGTAAAGTATGATTATGGTAAGAGGATTAATAGGGCCGGAATTATTGCGCTTATCACACCTCCTCTCCCGAGGGAAACCCTGAGCTTACATGCAGACGCCCGCTCGGGGGGTTCGCTCACGGTACACTTTCTCCAGATTCATCGGAATTAGATTGACTCAAATTAAAATAATTAAAATAAAATAAAATAAAAACATGCACAGTATCACTTTGTCTTGTGAATGTATGGTTTTGTCTTGTGAATGCATGGTTTTGTCTTGTGAATGTATGGTTTTGTCTTGTGAATGTATGGTTTTGGAAACCAAGAAATCATATGGATCTAAATGTATCACAACATGCATACACATCAAAAAGAGTCAGATGGGTTCTGTTAGGGTGTTGTGAGTAGAACTGTCCACCCACCGGTTCTGTATTCCACTCTGGTCGTTCTTCACGCCGAAGAAAATGGCGCCTACGATTAGAGCCAGGAAAATGGTGACTCCCAGCTACCCAAAACAGAAACATGGGACGTTAATTAAGTAGTCAGGGTCAAAGGCCACCATCAGAAAGTCATATCTCTGTCATGGCATTGGCTAAACAACAGTAAATGTCTGACAATATGCCTTACAACTGGTTAGAGACTTCCATCGCATGAGGGAGCATGCTTGATCAAAGCCTCTGACCTTGCTTTAATGTAAACTAATCTCTTTGGTCTATAGCAGGAGGGTTTAACTCCTAGGATTTCTGCAGGGTGAAGAAAAACAAGTATGGGCTGAACGCCAGTCTGACTCCGGCCACTTTCTTCCATTTGTAAAACTACAGTGTGGTATTGTTTTCAATCTATATCAAGGTTCATTACACTGGTTCTTCTGTTCAAACGAGATTGAAAGGAAATGCACTGAGCTTGTGTGAAAAAAAGAAAAGAAAAGAAAAGAAGCGAAACCTGAATGTGTCGCTTCAAAAAGAAAACAAAAGATGCCATATCATATACAAGAGTAACGTTCTACACCAGGATACACTAGGTGAGATGAGTGTATCCACTCTTGCTCTTGCCTATGTAGAGGGAGAGTTCTAACACAGATAAAATATACAAAATTACTTTATATATTATATTATTATACTTTAAAAATGATATATATTACATTATTATACTTTCTTTTTTTTTATTATAAAAAATAAATAAATCTGCAGGAAGGACTCTGATGGGAACCAGCTTAGTCCAGTAGAATGTAGACCAGTACCAGACGCACAGACTGACTAGATCAAACACACTCCTCTCTTCTGCTCCTCCACGCTCAACCATGGCCATGACGCCACACACCGTGAGTAGAGAAAGTGAAGGATGGAAGAAAGGATAGAGAGAGAGAGAGAGAGAGAGAGAGAGAGAGAGAGAGAGAGAGAAGGAGCAACAAGAGTGTTTGAGAGAGTGAGAGAGAGATAGAGAGAGTGAGAGATAAAGAGAGTGAGAGAGAGATAGAGATAGAGAGAGAGAGGAACAAGAGCAAGAGAAAAGAGGAACAAGAAAAAGAAAAAGAGAGTGCGACAACAACGTGTGTTTTAATCCTGACGGGTTACAGCTTATGACAGGCCTAAGCGGAGCCTAGCCAGGTTCCCAGGGTGAAAGGATAAGCTAATAAGGTTGAGCCTTTTTCACCTCCCCTCTCCTCCCCTCCCCTCACCCCCCCCTCACCTCCACTCACCCCCCCTCTCACCTCCCCTCCCCTCCCCTCACCCCCCCCTCCCCTCACCTCACCCCCCGAGGCGGAGCACAGGTCAGGACGCCATCATGTGATAGGCCATGGCCCGGTCCAAGGGGGCTTTGGTCAGATATGATATCAGTTCAGATTGGGGCTGGGGGGAGGGGGGCTGGGGGCGGGGGGGACACCGGGGTCACACCGCTCACCAAAGCTGATAAGTCGCCCCGAGGCGCCCCCGGGAGGATTACTGAGATTTATTTGGGTCCGATTAGCTGTTAATAATTCTTAAAGTGAGGAACTTCAGATGGCATTTTGTTGCCATGGGGGTGGCTAATGAGAGCACTAAGTCACCCCCCCCCCACCCACCACCTTCATAACCGCCAGCCCAGACTCCCCCATCCCCCCTCTTACCCCACCACCCCCTCGACGCAAGTCGGATCGGTCCAAAAAGGCAGAAAAAGAAAGGGGCCGCAATTGAAAGTCATATTATTCTCATGTCACTTGTTTCCCGGGTGGAGGTTAAGTCCTGTCATACGGTTGTCACAGCGAGAGGAACGCAAATGCATTTCCTTGAATTCTCTCATCTGGGGGGTGTTTGAAAAGGAGTTGAGGTGATATTGGTACAACACATCTGAGGCGTTTAACCGACCAATAGTAATCCACTCTTCAACACTGGGTCTGTTGGAGCTCCGCTAGACGCAGACTGGGGCCATTTTAGTCTCCATGACGACAACAACAGTGACAATAATAATAATAATAATAACTTTATTTGTATAGCGCTTTTCCTGCAAACGTTGCAGCTCAAAGTGCTTTAATCATTATATAATCTTAATTTAATTATTTTGTAATTTAAAGGCAATATTAAAAAGATGGGTTTTTAGTCTTGACATATCTGCTGAGGTTGCATCCCTAATGTAAACTGGCAGTGCATTCCTCAATTTGGGTGCATAAAATGAGAATGCAGCCTCACCAAATCTCTTTTGGTGAGCCTCACCAATGCTGCCCTATAGACTTTAGTTCAGCCTATTTACCTCATTTCAGCCGTTACATGTATCCCAGGGGAGGCTGGTGGAGGTAGAAATCGGAGGACAGGCTCATTGTAATGGATGGAATGGAATGAGGAATGGTATCAAACACATGTGGTTTCTCCCTCCATGGGTGTGGTGTGTTCAACACTGCTAGGGAGTCGTATTTGGTCTTCTGGACCATCGCGCTACTTAGAAACCTTTAACCTAATCGAGAATCCACTCAAACCGGCGCCTCCCTTTCCATCCACAGTAAGTGTAAGTGAGTGGTGTGGGTTTCATCTTGATAGTAGACTCATCGAAACATGACGAACCCCTGGAAGTATGACTCATGCACCACACCGCATTCCACATTAGTTTACTGTTCAGCACCTGGCGAGGAGGAGGTCTCCCCCTGGAGTGGTTCAAGGTTTCTTCCCCCTAGGGAGTTTTTCCTTGCCAATGTGCCCGATATTTTTCTCCCCTCCGGGGAGTTCTTTTCCGTGGCTTACTTTTGGGGGTCTACAGTTTGGTGCTAGATCATATTGTTGTATTGGATTTATTGTTTATTTATTGTAAATGTGATTGATTGATTGATTGATAAGTAGCAGGCCTCTTCCGCAGGGGCACAGAAAACGTTTCACCTGTTAGCCACGCATGCATGCTAGGGGTGGGCATCAATGATCGACGATCGATAATTGATCGATAAGGATCTTGGTCGATCACAAAATATTTTGATCGATAATCATATATATATATATATATATTATTATTTTTTTTAAATAATAATAATAATAATGGAAATTAGTTAGGCTGGCCTAACTGTCACCAGATTGCGTTCGTCTCTCACCCCTGAACATGTTAACATGATCATCTTTCTGAACAAGAACCAGTAGGCCTGCCGCCTACAGTCTCTCGCTGGAGTTTAAATTTAAGTTAAGCTGGACGCTCTTAAGGACACTAACGTTTTCAGTCATCCTCCTATTTGTGAGTAACTGTTTTTTTACTGCTCCTATGGTGAGTTACATATTTTCTATATTTTTATTTATAACGTAAAATGTGTTTTTAAGTTAAACAATTTAGGCTACTCACTGCCTTGTTTAAGAGGATTGTTATCTGACTGTAGTGTCTAGTTTGAATGTGAATGAATGAATGTGTGCAATAGCAACACAAATAAAGTTTTTTCCCCAAGGAAAACATGCTTGTTATTTCTGCCCTACTGTATATTTTATTTTATTTTTATTTTTTTTATGAAAAAAAAGCTTATCAATTAATCGATAATTGATCGTTAATTCTTGCGATTATCGGAAAATAATTTTTGATCGTTTGCCCAGCCCTAATGCATGCACACACACACACACACACACACACACACTAATGTATGCTAATGCCTATGGAATTGTTTACAACTGAACGTCTTGCCTGTATGTTTCTGAGGTAATACCACACAGTGACGTCACAGTGACTCTTCGTCTAAACCAAACCATGACAGAGTGAGTGGTGGGGTGGTCTGGTAGACGTCTCAACTAACCTGCGCCACAGAGGTCTGAGGGTTCAGCGCAAGGTTCCGGAAGGTTCTCTTGAGCACCCAGCGGAGCTGGTGAAGGAAGGAGCTGTTGTAGGTGATGGTGCGTGACGTGGGCCGGGCGGTGAGCTCCTTCCCCTGGGCGATGCGCTCCAGCTCCGCCAGCGTGTCCCTGGAGTAGGAACAGCTCCTGTACTCCTCCACCAGGCGGTCCTCGATGCTCTGTCTGGAGACGCTCAGCTCCTCAAAGTCTATGTCTGAGAGAGAGAGAGAGAGAGAGAGAGAGAGAGAGAGAGAGAGAGAGAGAGAGAGAGAGAGAGAGAGAGAGAGAGAGAGAGAAGGAAGGAAGGTTAGAGAGAGAGAGAGAGAGAAGAAAGGAAGGTTAGAGAGAGAGAGAGAGAGAGAGAGAAGAAAGGAAGGACAGAGAGAGAGAGAGAGAAGAAAGGAAGGATAGAGAGAGATAGAGAGAGACAGAAGGAAGGATAGAGAGAGAGACAGAAGGAAGGAAGGACAGAGAGAGAGACACAGAAGGAAGGAAGGATAGAGAGAGAGAGAGAGAGAAGAAAGGAAGGTGAGAGAGAGAGACAGAAGGAAGGAAGGACAGAGAGAGAGAGAGAGAGAGACAGAAGAAAGGAAGGACAGAGAGAGAGACATACAAACAGACAGAAGGACAGAGACAGAGAGAGAGAGAGAGACATACAAACAGACAGAAGGACAGAGACAGAGAGAGAGAGAGAGACATACAAACAGACAGAAGGACAGAGAGAGAGAGAGACAGAAGGAAGGAAGGACAGAGAGAGAGAGAGAGAGAGAGAGAGACAGAAAGTATATAGCAGTATAAACCAGGGTTCTCCAGCTCCAACTCACGGATCCATCGAATGACCTTAGTTAACCTGTTTCTTAGTTTCTGTCTTTTAGAGAATACAACATGACACCCTATATCCCCTCTCCTGCGCCACTACTTATAGTAGCATCTTGCTTCACCAATGAATGACGGTGAATTCAATCTGTATTGAACATCCAAGTCTCATTACAGTACAGTCAAGGGTCAAGAGGATCAAGAGGAGTTTATTTTACTCAGTAATACAAACAACTTGTGACCCCGGGTCAGCCAGATTAAGGCGTGCTTGGAGGGAGCGGGCAAGGCAGGGAGGATGCTGTGGGGCGGGTGGGGTGTGGGGCAGGTGGCTGAGAGTTAATCCAGCTAACTCGGTGTGGTCACAGCTCTCAGTGGATCAACCCATGAGAAAAACCCTCTGATCTGCTCTGCACAATAGGTTTGTTTGGCTTTAAGCGTCTCAGGCTAAAGCTAAGGCTAAGGCTATTAGCATACAGTATTGTGGAGAGAACACGTTTTGGTACCATCGGTACGATAAGGAAATATCAGTACAATATGAACTAAGAACCAGGGGCGCCTCTGTAAATGTGCATTCTAAGCTTTCACTGTAAATTAAGAGTTTGGAAATTGATCTTTTTGAAGCTTGAAGAAAATGTGTTTTCTATGTAGAGCGAGAGGGAAATGTTTTTGTGGGAATGGATATCAATGTCAATGGGGCGTATGGTGTGCATCTGTGTGCGTGTGTGTGTGTGTGTGTGTGTGTGTGTGTGTACCTTCTGAGCCTTGCATCTTGGTCATAGCAGTGGCAGTGGAGTCTCCATTTATGACATCTAGAAAGAAGTCTGCTGGGTTGTTGTGGGCCTCACAGGCATAACCTGGGATAAGGCAACACATACACATAATCAATAAATACATCAATACACAGTGTCCTCCATGAGCTCCAAGAGGAAGCATTTTGTCTTCTTTTAGCTGTTAACAGTTTGGATTTTAAATCAAACAATAACTATGAGGTCAAATTAGAGACTCTCAGCTTTAATTCAATTGAAAGAAATTACAACCCTTTGTATACCCAGTGCCCCTATTTCAGGGCACCAAAGGTTTTGGAAAATGGGCTTCTAGTTAGTCAGGTGTGTCCGTCACAAAATGTGTGCAGGCATAACAGAGCTGTGAATGTCTAGTATTGATTCTAGGCTTTGCCTTCGGAGTCTGCTATTGGTGTCTGTCAACATGACCCTAACCCTAACCCTAACCCAGCCATTATGAGGCTGAAATATCAGAAAAATCAGAAACATGGCCAAAACCTTACACTTACAAAAATGAACAGTTTGTAACATAATTTAAAAAGAAAGACAACACTGGTGAGCTCAGAAATCGCAAACCAAAGGAAGGCTTCTACCGTGGATGACTGAAGAACGCTCACCATAATCAAGGATAAATAAACACACAAACACAAAAAACACAGATCAGGAACACTCTCCAGGGGGTAGGCGTGAATGTGTCAGAGACCACCATACAACATACAGCACCATCTACAGAACACATCACTAACACATCACCAACCAAACTACAGAGGCTTTACTGTGAGGTGCAAACCACTAGTCTGCAGTCCTCAAAAAAAGACAGTCAGGTTACAGTTGATTAAATAACACACAAACACCCTGCAGGTCTGGAGAACAGGTTGGTCTTGTGGTAGATAAGATGAATATTATCATCATATATTATATCATGTGCCACAGTGATTGCAAGAAGATTCAAGGCTGCAACATATCACCTCACCTGTGAAATATGCCGGAGGGGGTGCTGCAGTTTGGGCATGTATAGTTGCCACAAGAACTGGCTAACTTGTCTTAATTGATGATGTTAATGCTGAGAGCAGCAGCAGAATGTATTCTGAAGTGTACAGAAACATCTTGTCTGCTCGAGTAGAAGCAAATGCTTACAAATTCATTGGATGGCATTGGATGGGAGTCCAAAAGAGGACAGTTCTTGACTGGCCAAGTCAATCTTCAGATTTAAATTTTAGGCAAAAAGACTTCAAAACGAACATCTGTAGATGGTCGCGTACTGCAGGCCTGGCAGAGCATCACCAGAGAATATCTTGCATCTGGTGGGGTCAATGGGTCATAGACTTAAATATGATACAAATTTCAGAGTTCCTTTTCCAGAGTTTTCTTCTCTACATACTGTATGTAATCCTTATATATAACCTCAGCCTAAGTCATAACATACTCTCTGTAAATCAATGCCAAAATGGCAACCATTTAGACTTTGTGTGTGCAGTAGCAATGATATTGAGGGTTACCTATGTTGGCGAAGTAGTCCAAGGCATTCTGGGCCGGCCCGTGGTACACATGCTTACCGCTAACCAACAGGGTCAGGGAGTCAAACAGCCGGTAGATGGAGTAACGCGGTTGGTGGATGGACATAATGATGGTGCGTCCGTGGTTGGCCATTCTGAAGGAGGTAGCCAATTAAAAGAAAGCAACCGATCCTTGTAACCCGCACAGCTAATCAGAAAAGCACGTCATCTTTAATGAACCACATCTCAGCTGATCTGATATCAGGAAATGTCAGGAAATGATGAAATGTCTACGAACGACAGTTGACAGCACATTGAGCAGCAGCAGAGCTAGCGTCGCTAGAGGACTTCATTACCCAGGGTACCTTTTAAGCAGCAGGAGGACAGAGTTGGCTGTGCTAGCGTCCAGACCTGTGGTGGGTTCATCCAGGAACAGAACCGAAGGGTCGATGATCAGTTCCATACCGATGTTAGTCCTCTTCCTCTCTCCCCCGGAGATACCTCGGATCATCTGGGTACCGACCTGAGCAGGACAACAGTCACACACACCAACATTTTACATTACATTTTAAAACCAGAGATTTACAAATAGAGATTACAGGGGACAGTCTCCCCGGTGTAATATAGGGCTACGTGCTCTTACTCAAAGGGCACACTTGTGGTGGTGTTCCCTGGTGGGATTTGAACTCCTAATGACCTTCTGATCACCAGACCAACTCACTCTCCACTAGAACACCATTACCCCCTCATCCTCATACGCTGTCCTTCATATAGTGCAGAACAGACCTTGTACAGGACATGGCCCCGCTGCACTTGCAGTATGTACCTGACAAGCTATGACAGCCCTCATAATATGTTCACGTCAAGCAGAAGCCGTTGGTAGAAATGAATGAATGAATGGTCTTTATTGTCATTGATATAGTACAGGTACCAAACAACGAAATTTGGGAGGGGGGGCTCCCCTGGTGCTAGGGGAAAAAAAAAAAAAAAAAAAAAAAAAAAGGGAAAAGAGCTGGTTTACATAAATAAAGGCTATGTACACTATCCACTATACTATACTATACAAATAAAACACTGTGCTGTACTCTATGCTATGCTATACCTATTCTAACATTTCCTATCTGAACCTTATGTACCCGAGGGTTGTCATATTGCACATAGTGTTATTGCACATTCATTTAAAGTGTCGCAGTTTGCAGGTTTGAAATGTTCACAGTCGTGTTTCAGTGTTGCACTTGATTTCAATCTAGTAGCTGCCATCAAATTGTCTAGATTGTCCAGGGCCTAGAACCTAGGTCTTTGCTGTGTTCAGGGCCTGAATGGCCCTGGGGTAGAAGCTGAGCTTCAGTCTGTTTGTCCTTGCGAACATGGTCCTGAACCGCCTGTCCGAGGGCAGCCGAGCAAAGTGTTCGTACCCAGGGTGGGATGGGTCTCTGGAGATCTTGGAGGCCTTCCTGAGGCAGCGTGTGTTGTACAGCTCTTCCAGAGAGGGGAGGGGGGCGCCGGTGATCTTCTGGGCCGATCTCACGACTCTCTGTAGCGCATTCCTCTCTGCGGCTGTGCAGATGGAGAACCACACGCAGATGCAGTAGGTGAGGATGCTCTCCACTGCGCAGCGGTAGAAGGTCACCAGCATCTCCTGTCCGATGTGGTCTTTCCTGAGGACTCTCAGGAAGTAGAGCCGCTGTTGTGCCTTCTTGATGATGGCTGCTGTGTTGATCTTCCAGGACAGGTCATCCTGTATGTGCACCCCCAGGAATCGGAGGGTTGAGACTCTCTCCACGCTCCCTCCATCGACGAGCAGGGGCTGGACCTCAGATTTTTTCCTCCTGAAGTCCACGATGATTTCCTGGGTCTTTGACTGGTTCAGCAGCAGGTTGTTAACCTTGCACAGCTTGCCCAGCTGCTCCACCTCATCCCTGTACGCCGCCTCGTCCCCCCCCCGAGATGCAGCCCACCGCGGTGGTGTCGTCTGCAAACTTTACGATGGAGTTGCTGGGGTGGACGGGGGTGAAGTCGTAGGTGTAGAGGTTGTAGAGGATGGGGCTTAGCACGCAGCCCTGGGGGGACCCAGTGCTGAGTCTGAGGGCTGTGGAGGTGTGGGAGCCCACCCGCACCCTCTGGGGGCGGTCAGACAGGAAGTCCTTGATCCATGCACATATAGAGTGTGATAGTCCCAGGTCTAGTAGTTTGGTCACTAGCCTGTCTGGAAGGATGGTGTTGAAGGCAGAGCTGAAGTCCACAAAGAGCAGTCTCGCGTAGCTGTTTCCCCTCTCCAGGTGGGATAGAGTGGAGTGGAGAGTCGTCGCGATGGCGTCCTCTGTGGACCTGTGGGCTCTGTAGACGAACTGGTATGGATCCAGGTTGGGCGGGAGGCGTGTGACTATGTGGGCCCGGACTAGTTTCTCGAAGCACTTCATTATGATTGGTGTGAGTGCCACCGGGCGGTAGTCGTTTAGGCAGCTCACCGTGCTTTTCTTCGGGACTGGGATGATAGGTGAGGTTTTCAGGCAGGGTGGGATGGTGGCCTGGGACAGGGACTGGTTAAAGATGTTGGTGAAAACCCTGGCCAGCTGGTCGGCGCAGTCCCTCAGCACCCGTCCCAGGACGCCATCCGGCCCTGAGGCTTTCCTGGGGTCCACCGCCTTCAGCACGCGTCTCACTTCATGCTCTGTGAGGGTGAGGCTGCTGAGAGCTGGAGAGAGTGGTGTTTGTGTTGTGCAAGAAAGCAAGAGTTTCACTGCTCATCTATAAAGTCAAAACATGACATTGTTGGTTGCTCCAAAGGGTTAATCGGTTTCAAATGATCCTTCAGGTAACCAGGTCAGTCCCATTGTGGTCGTAATCTTTCTTTACAAGAGAGCCCAGGCCAAGAGGTTCATATTGTATCTAAGTCATTACTCAATTCTAAATAGGTATTTTGCTCTAAGTGGTAAATGGACACTCATATATTATTATATGCCTTATTATAGGCCTTATAGGCCTTATTCCAAAGCGCTTTACAATGGCCACTCATTCACCCACTCACACACCAAGCTACCATGCAAGGCACAGGCCCGCTCATCGAGAGCAATTTCGGGTTCAGTGTCTTGCCCACTCTACATATCTACTTGGTCACGGTGCGATGCATCAAATGTGTTTCGTAGATGCTAAGTGGGATTCCTAGGGCCCTGTCCCTAGGGCCCTGTCCCTCACCCTAATCCGTACATCATTAAGATTCATTGTTAACTCAACACACATCACAACTCAATCAATGACAGGCGTACCCCCCCCCCACACACACACACACATGCGACGAAGATTGACTTCCAAGACGACATCACCTATACAAGGGACCCAACTTCTCCAACACACACAAAACGAACACCAAAGTGTTTCTTTGGAGAAAAAACTGATCCATACGACACAGGAGAAGCTTTCACCCCAAACGCACCTTTTAAGACCTGATAGTGTCAAACCCCAGCTTCTTTGATTCCACAGTATCATCTGGTTGAGGAATCCACCACAGCACTATTCTAAGCCTTAGACCCAAAGGGTAATACGAAACCTTACCCTAACCCATAACTAAACATAACGCTTACCTTAAACGGCTTCATTCTCAACTGGAACAGTGTCTGAGCATCCCAAGGATCCCAGGTCCACATTCCCATGTGTTACAGTGATAATAAAAATATTGTATAACAACACATTTGATTTATTAGGCCCCTTTCTAGACATCTTAGGTCTCCTTATATAAAAAAAAGAAAGAAAACCAGAGCAGTACCTTGGAGTCGGCCACCTTGGTGAGGCCCAGCTCCTTGATGAGTTGGTTGACCCGGGCCTCCTTCTCCCTCTGGGCCACGCTGCTGGGCAGACGCAGCGCTGCAGAGAAACGCAGGTTCTCCCTCACCGTCAGAGTCCCCATGACAACGTCGTCCTGCTCTCAGAGAGAGGGAGGGAGAGGGTCACACAGAGAGAGGGAGGAAGAGGGTCACACAGAGAGAGAGAGGAAGGGGGTCACACAGAGAGAGTCACACAGGGTCACACAGAGAGAGAGAGTCACACAGGGTCACACAGAGAGAGTCACACAGGGTCACACAGAGAGAGTCACACAGGGTCACACAGGGAGGGTCACAGACAGACAGACAGACAGACAGGGTCACAGAGAGAGGGAGGGTCAGACAGACAGGGTCACACAGAGAGAGTCACACAGGGTCACACAGAGAGAGTCACAGACAGACAGACAGGGTCAGACAGACGGACAGACAGGGTCACAGAGAGAGGGAGACAGGGTCACACAGACAGACAGACAGGGTCACACAGACAGACAGACAGGGTCACAGAGAGAGGGAGACAGGGTCACACAGACAGACAGACAGGGTCAGAGAGAGAGGGAGACAGGGTCACACAGACAGACAGACAGGGTCACACAGACAGACAGACAGGGTCAGAGAGAGACGGAGTCAGGGACACAGGCTCAGACGTCATTCACTGGGGTCAGTAACACTGACAATATCTAGAAGAGTTACTTTTACCAATAAAATGTCTTCACTTTCTTTGATTCACTGTTTTATGTCACGGTCTCCTTTTACATAAGTTTAATGTTTGATTAAACTGAAGAGGGATAAGGTATTATGTTAATAATACAATATTACAACAATATTATTCATATTGAGCTTCTGAATGATGCTAGACGTACCTGAACAACATAGCCAGAGAGACACTTGAAGTTGGGAGGTTGTGGCGCCCCGTCAATCAGAACCTCTCCTGAGAGACCCGCCGGGTCCTTTCTGGCCGCCAGAACATCCAGGAACCTAAACACAACATCACAACAACAACAACGGGTGAATCTCAAATGCTTCCTCCAATCTTCTCTCTCCCCTCGCCTCCTTCTGAAAATACGTTGGAGGAACCTGTGGTCTTCTCCACCAATGGGCTTTGAGAAGGAGGCTCCAAGGAGGAGCCATGACATCAAGGAAACGCCATGACGCTGGTAACCTGTGACAACGGCACAAGCCAATGTTGAACATGCTTCACAGGTTAAATGGGTGATATTAGATTAGATGAAACTTTATTCTCATTTAGCATAGAAATGATAAGTGCAGTATGATAGGTAAAGTAGATAGTATTTATATATAAGAGATGGATAACAATAAGCTATGTACAGTTATGGCATGTACAGATGTATAATTAGAGACTAATATGAGAAATATGTTATGTGCAAAAATATTTTATGTGCAAAAATATGGTATGTGCAAAAATATGATATGTGCAAAAATATGATATGTGCCAAATCTAAAAAGACTTCTACTACTTCCTCGCATCCACGGCTCCTTCTCAAAACTCACTGGGAGGAGAAGATTCTGAGGGTTAGATTCTGAGGGTTAGATTCTGAGGGTGCTCCACGCTGACCTTCTCCTCCAATGAGCTTTGCAGAGGCTGCGTGAGAGGACACGAGGTATCACGGAGAGACTTAAGAGATTCAACCGTCGTTTGATGTGAGGGAAAAGGGAAAGTACTTACGAGGACTTTCCACTTCCTGTGGGTCCTAGGATGGCGTTCAGACCAGGTCTCATGATGCCGCTGTAAGACAGTAAAGACACACATACGAGGTCTCATACACCGTCTCATATAACGTCTCATATAACATCTCATACAACGTCTCATACGAAGTCTCTTACACCGTCTGATACAATGTCTCATACAATGACGTGATGATATACCTTATGACACAGTTTATAGCCTTCAAGTCATTCAAGTGATTACATTTACACTTAAATGTTTTGGCATTTAGCAGACGCCTTTATCCAAAGCGACTTACAACAAATTTAGTTAAGTTAGTGAATCATCTACTGTCAGTCATGGGGCCAGTGGCAGGCAGTGATGGGCAAATACATTTAGTTCCTCTTATTCTTTTATGCTGTATTGCGAGATGCTATGAAAAAAAAGTATTGGACCATTACATATGGCATAAGTTATATCACACCGTTTCTGCCCGTTAATCCAGTGTCGAGTACATCGAGTCACTCCAGCCTAGTCATGCATACAGCAGACATACCGTACACAACGGAAAGGTATGCAAGAATGTAGAGTGGGAGGTTTTGGGAGGTTCATCATTAACAATTATGATAATCACAGAAAAGAACAGTTATACCATGGTATTCAAAAAGCAACCCTGTCCGTCAAATGACATATAAAAAAAAAAAGCTGCATTAAAAAGCCCTTGTGTAGAGGATCACGTGACAGTGTTTAATTCTCTTCCCTGGCAGCCTGCTCCGGAGTGTATCAGGGAGATTATACGCAGGAAACCATGCTTAATATCATATAATTAACACTAGGGGCAAACGGCCCAAAATTGAGAAATGATGCATTCCTGCCTGGGAAATGTCGGGTGTGTTTAACTCCATCAAGACGAGAGGCAGTTGAAGGTTTCGGTTGGCCGTTAATCATTGTATTCTGAGTTGGGGACCATAGTAGGACCCTGTCCTAATACTCTCAAACTGCATCCTTCCTTTCATCCCTTTCTTGAAGTGATCACTGATCTATCGGATTGTGATTCTGTTGGATTGGTCAATGCAAGCTGGTCCCTGCATTGATTTCACCAATTCCATCACCCCCTGTCAGGTCAGTGATTCCCTCTAGGGGGGAGGGAGGTAGGAAGGATTAGTTTAAAGGGAATTTAAACAGGGCCTAAGCCACCAATGCAACCACTTTAGCATTACCCCCCCCCCACCCATGTCTAGTGGTTATCAATGAGTAAGTACAGTATCAGTATGTAATATGTCATGGTGCTTCTAAGTAAACACAGGGATAGGTGGGCACACTGGGATAGGTGGGCATGACACTAGGCAACAGGACAAACACCATCTGTCAGTGATCTCTCATAGAACAACATGGACACAGATATTCTCATGGACACAGGGACACACGGACACACACACACACGCGCACATAGGTACACACGCACACTCACACACGCACACGCACACACAAACACACACACACACACACACACACACACACACACACACACACACACACCCCTCTTCCTCTAATAAAGTTAGATCCTTAAAAAAAAGTGTTCCTTTAAGTCACTAGCAACAGGGAGAAATACATACATACACAAATACACAGAAGCCATAACAAGAATAAACAAGTTGATCCTCAGGGGCAGAAAGAGGAAAACTCTCCAAATCAAATTCACTTGACTTCATAACTACTGGCTCGGCCCAATGTGAAGAGATGTCATTGAGGGGTTGAAGGGCGTATTAACTATATTACCTATTAACCTATATTTCAGGTCCACCAGAACCGTGAGTGCGTGCGCATGTGTGACTTTCAGGCTCACTAGAATTTCTGTTTGTGTACATGTACACAGTGTTTGCGTGTGTGTGTGTGTGTGTGTGTGTGTGTGCTTGCGTGCTTGCTTGCTTGCTTGCGTGCATGCTTGCGCAGGTGTCTGAGTGTGCATACATGCGTGCAAACGTGTGTGCTTGTGCATGTGTGTGTGTGTGTGTGTGTGTGTGTGTGCGTGCTTGCTTGCGTGCAGGTGTCTGAGTGTGCATACATGCGTGCATACGTGTGTGCTTGTGCATGTGTGTGCATGTGTGTGCATGTGTGTGCGTGTGTGTGTGTGTGTGTGTGCATGTGTGTGTGTGTGTGTGTGTGCATGTGTGTGTGTGTGTGTGTGTGTGTGTGTGTGCATGTGTGTGCCATCCCAGATGATCCATCCTCACTCACTTCAGGTCCACCAGGATGTCCTTGGGGGAGGTCTTCCTGCGGCCCAGCGGGCCCGTGGTCACCTCCACCCGGTACTGGATGTTGTGGAAGCTGACGGTGGCGCCGCGCGGCTGCTTGGCCTGCTGCTCCACGGAGGTGACCGCCTTCGCCCTGCCCGTCCCGTTGGTGCTCACGTTGTCCATCATGGCGATGGTGATGTGATTGGCTCGATCCGTCGTCGTCGTCATCCTCCTCAGCGGTCGCCCTCTGTGAGGATGGGAGGACGGCATGAATTAGCAAGGAATACATTCAATGTTCTTGTATTGCTGTTTTGAAACATCATGTCAGTGTATACAAATACATTGATCGATAGGTTCTCGATACGTTGATGTGGGAATTCAAGTGGTGTTTGCTTGACGGCTGGTTGAGTCAGAAGAGGCGTTTTAGCCTTTGGGAAACATTGAGGAGCGAACCTTGAGGGAAGGTTGCTTCACAGTAACAGAAACTTGAGAAGGAGTTAACAAACCACGTTTGAGAAATAGAGAGGATGCCCTTGTTCTATTCCTCAACACATTTAGATGTGGTGGAAGTGAACACATTAGGTATGTTGGTCACGGGCAGCATATTTTAACCACATTTAGTTATAGTCTGTCAGCTGTGTCATGAGCGCTACGTGGATGAACGGTATGTGTGAGGTCACCCATCCTAACAAAAATGTAATTAGGGACTCGAGCACACGGCCTCTGCTTGTAAACAGGTAATGAGTCTGATGTTTCAGTCAGAGCCGGAGACTACAGCTGGGAATAAGCCTGTAGGCTAAAGCTGCTGCTTTTACTGCACAGTTAATTAATGGGGACTGTCCACAAAATGATAAACTAATAAACTAAACTACACTAAAGACCTTCGTCAAGCATGGATGAAAACACCCATCACTTTGAAATGGAGTAGCTCCTGTCAGAGTCCCTGGTAACAAACAGACTTTTATACTAAAGACACGTTGAAGGGGTTCAATTAGGTTGTTAATTACAATTTGGAGTTATAGAGGTCAATAGTAGCCATTGCACCATACCTCTGGGTTATGCTTGTTAAAGTCAAATGTATCCAATTGATTGAACATATTGAAGATTATAGGAATGTACACACACACACTGGAGGACCATGTAGCCGCCTCAGATGGGACCTATAGGAGCCAACAGTAACTTTGTTTAGACTAGTGTGACAAAGGCTCTTTGCATGCTGGTATTTTGCCATGCCAACCATCCTTACAATAATTGTTTTGTATGCATTTGATTTTCTAATATCATATAAGAAATATGAGATTTCTGAGATTTGCAATTAATAACTTTACTTACCATAATGGGGTGTACCTGACTGGGATGTAATTAATTAATTGATGACATTGTCTTTAACCCCTTTATTTTTTCCTTGATAAAAAAACATTATATTTATATTGATATATACATTTTTTTTGTTTATGTTTTTGATGTGAAAAACTAAAACAGATATTGTGCAAGAAATATTGCACTTTCATTGACTACATTGTTGCCAGTGACTGTTTACAAAAGGTACCTTACTACTCTCTACTATCAAAGCGTTTACTGGAAAATTATATTTGAACGAAAACAAACATAAAACACACGTGCTCTCTTAATTAAAAAGAATACCCCCCAAAAAAGATAAAAGAAGTGCATTTCATAACCTGACCGCTGCATGTCAGAACGCATCCACGAGGAGAGGTGTTGTCGGCATGCCATTCATTTTTCATATCAAATGGAGCAAATAATGTCAACAAGTTCTGTTCCAAATGTCACGCAAAGTGCGGATACTTACACAACCAACAAACGTGTCGAAGGGGACGGCTGTTCACTGGCGATGGGCTGCGGTGTCCTGACCTCTTCTCCCGGAGCCACGCGTGTCTGCAGAGTCTGATGCGGCCGACGGATTTATACTACCGATGTCGGATAGACGGAGAGGCTGTGATGAGACGACTGGCACCGCTGCATCTGACCCCTCCTCACAATGTCGTTAATTGTGCAAAGACGTGTGAACATGGTTCAACCGCGACATTGGGAAATAGAGAATTAGCTCATCATTTTTGCAATAGACTTCTAACCTCGATATTGTAGAATGGCTTTAGAATAGTTTTCAGTAAAGTAACGTACAAAATACATCTAGATTATTAAATGGATTTGGCACGTTTAAGCACATTGAATTATAGTGTAAAAAGGCATCGTACGTAAATGTATGCTTGCATAATATGGAGAAGGGTTTCCATATTAATAAAGGATTCATTATGATTCCCCCCCCCCCATCTGCATCTTACCCACTGAGCACTGAAGTGCATTTTCGTGATTTGTTAACGGAGTGAATTAGCAATTCCTTGTTTCCATTTTCTAGTGTGCTTTCAGTGGATCTTGAGAAGATGGTAGAAATATTTGTATTTATTTATTTTGGACAGAAGGAGGCCAATTAAGGAGGCTCTAGATATAAAAACATATATCTTTCAGACATTGTTATTTCCTATTGAAATGCCACAATAATCAGCAGTCATATTTTAAATATGGCAAAAAATATAGATTGAAGCCCCCGTGGGACAAAAACCTTACATTTGTCAACTTCTTACTTATGTATTCAATTTTAAATTAATTTTAATGGTATTCAACCATCTTCTGTCAACACTATAGAATGTACAGACTAATGTGACCTACCTACAGTCGGCTGAAGCACCACACCATTATGGAATATGCAGAACATAGAACATTTAGAAATTACATTTGGTGCAGTACTTGCTGTTTGACCATTATGCAGACATGGGTAAGGGTAAAACCTTACACTTGGTTTAGGATAAGTTAAGGAATGATCACAACCGTCTCTTAAGAGAAGTCCCCAACAGAGCAACTTGACGTGATGTAACGACAATTCATGAAAGTGAGCAGACACCTGGTGACACCTGTCCAGCAGCATTGAAACCGAGCGTCAGAGTCAACTTCAACATGGAGCATTCACAGTGGAATGAGCATGCAGACATCCTGAAGTCACCCCCTCACCATTTGTCAATTCCTTTGCGATCGTATTGTGTCTGAAGAAATCAAACCCTTCATGATCTATAATACTATTAGATGATAAGAATATAAGACTATTCTCTTACACTCTTATTCTCTTATCACATCGTCCCATAAACTGTGAATGACTGAGACGTATAAAGGGACTATTTGTTACGCAAGTGTTGACATCTGTAGCTGTATGCATTTCATAGAAAAGTGTGTGTGTGTGCTTGTATGTGTGTCTACTCATTAATCACTTGGAGTGCTCCATTATATCTGGTTATATCAAGCCATGTGTCTTGTATAAAAACAGGATCAGTTGAGGTAACAGCATAAAGCCTATATATCCTATTCATGCTGTCCCAACCTCATCAATCTATCAGCAGTTTCATAACGTCTCAATGTAATGAATAGCATTTAAAAAATAATAATTGTTGTGCCTTATGCTAATGCTGTAAAATTGATCTTAGGAACTTATACATTAAATGTATAACAATATATAGTATTTGTAACACATGGAATGAGGAATAGTATCAAACGTGTGTGATACCATTCCTCATTCTATTCCGTGCATTACAATGAGCCTGTCCTCCGATTTCTACCTCCACCAGCCCCCCCTGAGACACAAAAGATTATGAAACACACACACACACACACACACACTTTGTTGTTTGATGGTGATACATTCTATACATTCTTGACACATGAGACTGATGTAAAACTTCACAGGAGGATGCATAAGAAACACTCTGTGACCAAAACACAGGTATCTATGACAACACGGGTATCTATGACAACCGTGTGTGCATCAGTGGAGGCTTCCGTGTTTCCACCTCCACCAGCCTCCACTGGTGTGTGCTGTGTGCATTCCTCGAACCTACAGGATGTGAGGCTGGATGAATCTGTGCGAGTCCGAGCCTGCATGCCGACGTGCACCAGAACGTGAAGTTCCCACCCTGCTCAGTGTTGATACCCATCTGGAGACCTGCATCATGAGGGTACAGTATGTACATCAGGTGAACGTGACCCCGCCATGACCCTGCGGTGGATCGGATTCAAAGACCGAGCCGAAGCACTTACATTTGACATTTTTGCCATTTAGCAGACGCTTTATTCGAAAGCAACTTACAATCAATACATTAATTACTTATCGACTAAGTAAGTGAATCATCTATCCACTGGTCATAGCGGGAAAAATACATCTATGCTCAGGCCTGGGGCCATTGGCAGTCGTGTTTTTTTTTTATGACAGAAGAAACAGTACAGGGGGGTAGTAGATGTCTCAGGAGAAACAGTACAGGGGGGTAGTAGATGTCTCAGGAGAAACAGTACAGGGCCAGGGGGGTAGTAGATGTCTCAGGAGGGACAGTACAGGGGGGTAGTAGATGTCTCAGGAGAAACAGTACAGGGCCAGGGGGGTAGTAGATGTCTCAGGAGGGACAGTACAGGGGGGTAGTAGATGTCTCAGGAGGGACAGTACAGGGGGGTAGTATAGTCAAGGATGGACTTCACAGACCATTCCGAGAATGAGAGTTATGGTTGCCTACATGTCCACTACAATATTCTATTCATTTATTATTGACATACTGCGCATCAATGGTAACTTGTCAAAGGACATTCACACCTCATCTCATCACCAGTTCCTTTGGACTGTTATCACGCAACTACAACAGCGCCATCTACTGGACACAACTGTTAGTGGTGGACGGCTATCAGTTGTATTTCCACTTCTGTTGCAACAATGGCTAGTAGAAATACCTATGAATAGTCCTTAGTGGGGGACTAAACCGTAGTGGAGCCTAACAACCTACTAACTCTGAGTCTGTTGACGAGAAAGTTCTGGAAGTCCCAGGCCTGTTTCAAAATCCAAAACTCAAGTCAGCTGCCCCAAATCTAGATCCCCAGCTGCAGAAGCATGTGAGGCCAATTGAGTATCTAAATACGAATCACTTAGCACAGATATTGAAGACCTATGGTCAGATATGAATACATTCTGCTCAGAGATACTGTTTCAGCATGGAGGACCAATCAACTGAACTATGGGAAGACATTAGCCTCATTACAAGACCCTCTACTCTCATTTACACTACAGAGCCAAACTGAGCTGAGCTGTACTCTTGTTGGCCTGGTTACACACCCACCATAGTTGCTGAAGCAGGTCTGGAATGGACAGTGTAAAAGGAATATATCGTATCCAGAACAGTATGGTTCGGGTAGGCCCTGTAGTGGTGTAGCCATAGGGTGTGAATACATGCATGAGATAACACCAGGGGGGTATACCATCAACGTTGCTAAAGGAAAATCTCACAAGACTTAAAATACACCTAGATTTTCCTTGTTGATGGAATACCCCCTGGTCTTCTTGGGGATGTCAACATAGAAATGCCTTTATCAGTGGCGATCGCGCGCACACACCACACCACACCACACCACACCACACACACACACACACACACACACACACACACACACACACACACACACACACACACACAATGATAGATAACAGACTCACCAAAATGAGATTTTTTTTTTTACCACAAGATCCTTCTGGTAATTTTTATTTGGAGAAATAACCTGTACACCAGATAAACACCAAACACAGGTGAGGATAGGAGGAAAGTTCCTTGGGTCAGTATAGAGAGTGGTACTAGAGACACCCAGTTATAGAGACATGTACATTGTAGTTCAAAGGTATAGGCACATGGCTTCAGCTGAATATAATATATCATCATATACTACCTGTACAATATTACACATGTACAATTAACAATAATACACCAAAATGGCAAAAACAACAAGTGAGAGAAGTGGTGAGAAAGCAGAATCACTAAACGTGAGTGAACTGAACTGTTATGGAAGAAAAAACAAACTGAGGAGGAATATTTTGAGGTGACACATTGTGAGCGGACACATTCATAACACAAATCATAAAAGGTATTCAACGAAGGAAGTGAACGCCATTTCAGACCTAAACAGGGATTCTCACAAACAACTGCAATAGATACATTCATGGATCAAACTTCAAACTCACATTGACGGCATTATTGAGAGTGTAGCAGTTTTTTTTCTTTTTTTCCCCTAGAAGTAGCTCAGAGTGCAACGAATACAGAGATCTCAATGCACATCAGTGTGGCATTATCGCTTAGCAACCATCTGGAAGCAGTATCCGCTTGTTAAGTCGTGACGTATTTCCGGGGCCAACGTTGGCTGAGGCGCTGTCTTCAAGATGCCGAAATAATAATAATAATTAATTATATTTACATAGCGCTTTTCCAAGGCTCAAATACCCTGACAATATGGATAAAACGGTAAAGTGATGTGTCCCTTGTTGTATTAATAGATCCGAGTCTAAAAAACGATTAAACTGTCATTCTACCGCTGTAGTTCACAGGTACTCCGGTGCGGAGAATTTCTGATTTGGACTCGGAAATGGCTAAACGTCACTTTTGACGTCAGACTTAACAAGCGGATAGCAGTGAGAAACAACATAGACCGCTTCTTCACATTGGATAAATGTAAGAGCTCTAGTTTTGGAACAACCGTTGACCAAACAGTCGGATCAACCCAGAGTCATACAGTGAGATCTTTCTACATAATGGCTCTGAGTCAACCGTTGTCCCTTCTCATGAGGGACTTGGTGGCAGTTAAGTCATTTGAACATTCACAGATCATCTAGGGATCTTGGGTAGAGGACTTTTTGTTCATTGTTGCATCATATTAAAGTGCACCATGAAAAGGTAACCGTTGATTCCCCAGTGCAAATTCAGAGTTACTGCTGCCACCTCCATTCAACAGTTTTAGAGCAGACTATACTGCAGTTTAGTCTATGGTGAGCAAGTTGAGATTTTCTTTCCTTTTTCTAAAATGTTTAAAATTTAAAATAGTAATACTTAAACAGCACACTTAAAAACAACAGTAGTTTTCCTGCAATCAAAATATACATAAATAGAACTATGTACAAAACATAAAACGCAAATAATACAAAGGACATTTCTGTACCCAAAAGCACTAATAAAGTGTGAGAACAATTGCAAACAAAGCGTCTTTGAAACAGTATGGTTATCAAATAGACACTATTACAAGCTTGATTGCAGTTTCAAGTGCCTAAAATCAACTGATTTGGTGCCGTTTGAGGTTTGCTGCCTAGATGGTTCATCTATTGGAATGCCATTAGGTTGAAGTACTGTTCGGCCAAATTACTGGATTTCACATCGAAAACTAAGTACTACCACCCAAACAAATCAATAGACTCCCCTACAGTTCTCCTAGGCCTTGACAGGCTTGTGCAATTGGGCATCCGTCCATGCTGTGGCTCATACTAACAGAACATGGGAGGGTGAAAACATTCCATACTGCATGGACCTCCTACTCCAAGACTTTGGGCTCTCGCCATCAATAGGCAGACTGTCTTTGTGTACGGAAATAGCTTGTCTCACAGAATTCCCTTGAACCATACAAAGACATTTAATTCAACCAAACAAAAGCACACCGAAATGCTGGAACTCGAAAGATGTCATATGATTTTTTGTGTTGTGTGTGTGGGTATGTGTGTGGGTATGTGTGTGTGTGTGTGTTGTCCTATGATATAGATAGATATGAATCTGTACATAGATAGATATGTAACCGTTGAATGATTAACCTATACAACAAACAACCGCTTAATTCACCCGTCATCTCCCTGTTCTGAGAACCGAGTGAACTTGACACTGACAAGTACTTCAAGCGCAGAGACTACAGACAGACAAACAAACCAAAAAAAAGAAAAGAAAAACACTGGTAAATTAAAACCAAAGGTTTTAAAACCTAAAGCACCTCTGGAGATCACAACATGTGCTATGGATGAATCTCAGACACACTGGAACGAATGTGTCCGTCCCAATGAAATCTAGAAATTAAAAAGTGCGTTATTGATTCTTTAGAAGAACTCCGATCGAAAACAAATTATTCATGGCATGCAAGACAGAAGCGCTATCCCGGGTGTTCACAGGCAGAGGCTTGTCTTCAAACAAGGTCAATGCCCATACACTCCAACGCCGACCGACCTGCACGACACGAAGAATAACGTTTTTGCCTCGACGGAAGCTCTACTTCGATCTTCCCCTGTATCATATCACATGAAACCTTGTATGAAAAGGACGTGTTCCTTTGTAAGTGCATATAACCTGTCATGAAAATGAACACGCTATGAAAGTCTGTCGGTCACAAACTGCAGGACGCAAGCAAAACTGGAGACGTCATGGCTGCCATCAAGATAATGACAGGTCAACTCCATTAAACAAATTGAGGCTTAGTAGGTTTAGTAAACCTTTGGCCAAATCAAAATCAGATTTCCTGTTCTTTAGCAACCTCTCAGCTTACATTTTTGCTAGGAATCATAACGGTGACATCTGTCGCCAAAAAATGAAGAGTGTGCCTCCAGTGATGTTTTCAGTTCTGCCGTCTGACATGCAGACATTCGTAGCGCATATCATATATCATCTTCATCACTAAATGACATACTGTGTTCCTAAGGCATCGGTTCTTAGCTGTGCTTCTCCACATAGGCCCAGAGGCGGGGGGGGGGGGGGGGGACATCCTGTATTGAGACTGTATTGCACATTGGATATGGTTGGATAAGGTCCCCAGGTTGCCCCCCTCCCTTTCACTTGTCTCCCACGTCTCCCCCCGCCGGGCCTCCCCCCGTCCGGGCCTCCCCCCCCGTCCGGGCCGCCCCTCCCCTGTCTCTCTAGGCCCAACGGCCGCTGGACACAAAGCTGCGGCTGAAGGAGAAGCTGTTATCGGAGGACTTCTGTTTGCCCCAGGCACCGAAGGGCACCACGATGATGGTGCTGTTGTCCTCCGAACCGTACTGGAGCGCCTGGGAGCAGGCGGCACAAACACAGGCAGTTAGGGAGGTAACGAGGCATCGTGAGCCGGTTAATTATCCATACAAATATGTGACGATTCAAATTCAAAATGAATCGCGGCACTGCAGAGGGCGTGATCTACTTTTAACTTCGCTTTCGTTTTTTCATAAAGAAATGGAAATATGCATTCATTGCATAGTTTGTGTTTTGCAGTTATACCCTACCTCAGAAATAAAAAGGGATTCTTTAAGAAAATACAGTATTTTGTAGTTTTTGTCTGAGAAATAAATAAAAGAATCTTTTTCAGTCATAATTTAATAAAAATGTATTAAATAAAAATGTATGTCTGCAATCTAATTTTGTCTAAACAATTCACCTGTGAGTTGAGTGTATCGTTACATCCCTACAGTCAATACAATTAGTCTAGTCTAGTCACTTTCCAACATCTGTCTCTTGGTTCAATGGTTTCTCAGAACTGCACTGACACATTCTTAATTGGACTTAAGGGACATCCCCTTAAGTATGACTAAACGTGAACCCCCTACCTGCTCAGAGATCCTCTGGGCGGCCTCTTTGGGGTCTTGGCACTGGTTGATGACATCACAGATCTCCTGGCTGTTCATGATGAAGTTGATGCCGTCTGTGGTCAGCAACAGGAACGAGTCGTGGACGTGATGCAGCTGGACGAGAGGGAAAAAAAGACCAGACCAGGCATTCATTCGGGTGCTGTCCCAATACTTTGAAAAGGCATCCTCTCCTTCCTTCCTGCCTTCTTTGGAGTTATCACTGACCCACTGTGACAGGATTGGCAAAAGCTATAGAGCAAAAAACAGGTGTTTTCTTTTCACCTAGCCAATGAATGCTGTGATATTGAGTATTTACGACGAGGAATAAAAGAAAGGAAAGGACACATTTTAAAAGCTATTCCAACAGGGCCAAGGTCTTGTTTTCATGACGTCTGCCAACCGTGACACACGCCCGACCCTATTTATCTAGGGCAAACACCCACGTGACAAAGGTATGACACGCTTCAGCCCAGGAGGCATAATCTGTCACTACACCCTGCTGGCCTCCATGGTTCAGCATGGTGAGTCAAGCCAACACACAGAGCTAATACCAGCTAAGCCGGCCCGACACCTCAGGGTCCAGGGGTCTAGGTAGCGGAGGGAGGGACGTTTAGACGTTTCTCAGAGGTGCTGACAGCAGCTCGAGCCGCGCGTCTCAGACACTCACTAATATCCGCTTGGTCTCGGGCTCGGCGATCACCCCTTTGCCCTTGAGGTCGAAGTCGCCGATGCTGCGAGTCATGGCCAGTCTGCCGTTGACGTGTGGCTGCCCCAGGCTGTTCCAGGTCACCCAGCCGCCGTTCTTCTTTATCCTGGGAGGGAAAGAGGGAGGGAGGAGAGGGTTAGACACTGGTGGAAGCCCCAAAAAAAGCGACGTTGATGGAATTCCCCTGTTCCACTACCTCATAAAAAGACAAACAAGTGCCCCGCGGTGGTGTAGCGGTCTAAGCACTGGCCACTAGTGCAAGTTGCCCACCGGGGACTGGGATCGTATCCCAGCTCGCCAGATCCGGATATGGCTGGGGCACACACGGGGAGCGACATATTGGGCGGCCGCTCCCGAGGGCGGTATAGGAGTAGTTCCGGACAAGGATCCGTCGTGCAACACCGCCCCCGTCTGGTGCTGGAGTAACGGTACTGGACTCGAGGAGCCAGTCAGCTAGTCTGCCTGGCGCCCTCCTCTGGGACTGCCGGCCACGGGGTCGTGCGGCGGATCCTACGCAATAGGCAGGGGATAATTGGATGCTAGGTTGGGTTCAATTGGCTACCAAATTGGGTGAAAAAGGGGATAAAATCTGAAAAACAAAAAGACAAACAAAACCACTTCTACTGTATAGTGGAGCTCTGGGAGGGGGGGGGGGTAGGTTTGGGCTACCTCTCCTTCTCGTCCTTCCTCTCAGGGGTGTGGTCGGTGGTGAGTTTGTGGACCTTGGCCTTGCGGCACAGCATGGCGCGGCTGTCCCCCACGCTGCCCACTACCAGCTCTATGCCGTCCCTCAGCAGCGCCACCGTGGCGGTCGACCCCGGGAGAGGAGATGCTGTGAAGAGCAGGATGTAGACACCGCAAGTTAGGAGGTTTAGTGTACACACTCACACACAAACACACACACACACACACACAGACACACACACACACAGACACAGACACAGACACACACACACACACACCTGGAAGGCAGACATACTTTCATTTAAACACACACAATAAACGCACACACACACACACGGCTGGCTATCAGCACAAACTTGTTTCTCTCAAAAACACACAAACACCCGGAAAATTACTAAATTATCCTGTGCAAACATCCACTTAGCATAGCTTGCATGTGACACACACACACACACACACACACACACACACTCTCTCTCTCTCTCTCTCCAACACAAACACACACGCACACGCACGCACGTATGAGGACAGGGGGTGGGAAGGTGTGTTGGGGAGAGGGATGCTAGTCTAAAGACAACTGAGAGGGAGAAAGTGAGAGTCATACATGCAGATCACATTGTTTCAACTTCAATTAAGCTATTTAAGAATTGCAATTGGCTAGGTATTGCAGCAGTATCTAATTCAATATCTAAAAGTTCTAATAAGGTAACAGTATAAACTCAGTGTGTTAGGCCTAATATTTACACAAACCTTCACAGTTACAATAAGTGACAATTTACAGTGAGTGCAAGGTATGAAAAGGCTGTGTTATTGGCCACAAAGTGCATTGACAGTGGCACATCCAGTACATTTACTTCAGACAGCTCTTATCAAGACCATCTCAATAGAGATAAAGGTCTGTGGATGAGACAGTTCCTTTAGGAAACTTTCCGAGGACTCTTTTCAGGAACGGTAATATGCCTCTCCCCACAAACCAGAGTCATAACATAGTTGAAAAAAGGGTTGACCAATATTTTCACAGTTCCACTCATTAAACTAAACAGTAGAAGCCTTCTCTAAATCAAACGGAGCACTATCTATCAGCCAGAAGCAGTTTAGCAACAACTTGTGAGTGAGAAGAAAGAGAGAAGAGAGAGAGAAAGATGAGGAACCTTCCAGTAGTCCGGTAAGGGACCCGCTGGACTCCACCATTATCTAGCCCCTCTCTCCTTCCAAAAAGGTGCCGGGTGCCTCCAGCTCATAGCTGGGTCAGCAACAGCTGTTGTAGATAACATGCACACACACACACACACATACAGGCATATTGGGACATTTCACGCAGTGTGGCCGGTATGTGGCCATACCAGGGTTTCCGTTAGAAAAAAATTGTGCCGGTCAACGTGTCCGGGAAGATTTCAATTTACCGGACAAACGTGAGATATTCCGGTCATCATATTACAATATAATATAGCTGTTTGTCGCGGTGATTACTGTTGTGTAGCCTATATATGCCGTTTAATGTCTATTTCTCATCCGATACGATTAGATGCGAGCTATATAATAATATAGGCTTTCATGATTCGCATGCGCGCTATGCCATATGTCCAGCGCTGAACGCGCGCCACACTGGGAACTGAACAGACTCCATCGATCAATGAACGGACTCCACATTACGTTAACTGAAGTCTGTTAAATTGTTTGGGATTAATGTGAGTTTTCTATTTTCTCTTTCCAGTTTTACCCTTTTTTTATCAATAAAACAACGTCATTTCTATAACCAGGTCTCGCTGGTTGGGAAGGCATTTAGTTTAGCTGCCTGTCAAATCATACTTAATCGGACTCGCGAGTATGACAATGAGGAGAACATAACTGTTTATTGAGAAACAATTGATAGGCAGGCTGGGATACGTATATAAAGAAATACCACAATGTCTAGATTTATATTTATATTTATATTTATTTATATTTTATTTAACATTTTATTGAAAAGTGCAAGAGGTTACATGTAGGCTTCTGGCGTGACACATAGGCTAGCCTAATTTCCGTTCATATGCCTTTTATCAGATAAAATAAAATAGAATAAAACTCTTTGAAAATAAATAGGCTTTAAATTAACTTAACTGCTTTCAGTAGCTCAGTCAGTCCCACATACTGATGACATGCGATGCCATTTTTTGCCATGTGAAATGCAACTTGTAGCTGAGAGTGCAGCTTATTGTTAGCCGTTTCATTAGCCTGCTCACAGTGGCCTTTCATAGCGGTTTGCTGTTGCCTCAAACTGACCGCCGATATGTGGTCACTGCACCGACTGTGATCAGTGAGAGCCGACATTCTCATATTCGTTGCTCCTCTCGTGAATCCGTTATTCCTCCCCGATTTTTTGCACGGTGAGCAGAACATTTTTCCTTCCCCATCTAAACGCAGCCAGGGGAAATGTTCTTTCCATTCAACTCGAGACTTTTTGGCTGGAGGAGCCACTACCTCCATCTCTTTAGAGTCAGACTTCTCCTCAGACTCATTGTAGCTTGGTTTCATGAAGTAATTGTTAAGCTTACTTTCTCTTGCCATGTTTACCTCTCGCTCGCTATGGTGCACTTTGAGCTGCAACGTTTGCAGGTTAAAAGCGCTAGCCTATACAAATAAAAGTAATTATTATTATTATGGTGGCCCGCTGTGCAGGGTTGCCAGATGGGCCGCTATTGTTTCGCGGAGTCATCATCATGCCGGCGTCAAATCATATAATAATAAAAGAAATATATAGCCTATATATTCGTCTTTTTTTAATATAGAAGGAATCAGAATGTGACAATTAACCTTTAGCGAATTGTATTCAAATTGTGCTTAGAGGGAATTATTTTCACCGGACATTATGACCGAAGAGGTTTCAATTTGTCGGACTTCAACAGATTTTATCGGACAAAGACCGGTAATTACCGGTTAACGGAAACCCAGGGCCATATGTTCAATGAAAGGTAAAACTAACTGTCAAAACTTTCGCTATCTGGGAAAAAAGTTGAGCCTGTCTCAAACAAAATGGCTACTGAAGGAAGACAACCTGTCACTATGTTCCAACATCCACACTAGCATTACACTTAGGACGAAGCAATGTTTTGAAAGGCCATGCACTCTAGTTGGGATGCTAGTGTTGATATATGCTCAAGGGATGTACAACATGAGGAGGACAAACCTGATTGTTATAGCCGCAGGAAGGCGTTTATAGTAGAGGGACATGCTCCTCACTATTTGTTTCGAATGTGGTGGAGGGATGTTTAAGTGTAACCTTCCTTCCACCGGTGGCAATACTTTGTACATTACGAAAGCGGGACCCATGCGCTTCATATTTAGCCTAGCTTTCACAGCACTGGAGGCAGTAAACATTCATGTTTGGTCTGCGCAGGACAGGTTTGGTCATTACAGTTCTTGGTAAAGCAAGTTATCTATCAACACTAACAAACCATGACCTATGACACTAGATTAGGCAGTTTGATGTCAGTGCAGAAACTCTCTATCTACATTCAACAGGTCATGTGATGTCAGAGCACCTACCGTTAGGGGCGAAGTGGAGGTGTCTGGCCAGGGCTTTGTCTACTTCAAGGAATGCTTTTGTTAAAACCACCTCTAGATTATCCTCCTCTGCTAAAAAGTCTCTGAAATAACAACATAGAAACACACTCATAAGACGGGCATCATGTGATTCATTTGTGTAGCCTTGTCTAAATAACCATGGTTTTCTTAAAGGTTTGGCCATTATCATTGCATAGACAGAAGCACAATTTAAACTCAAATACTTTCCCCTTAAGTCCATATAACCCAGCACAACCAAACAGATACGATGACCTTGACTAATGTTAAACAATACCTGAAGTGAAATTGCAAAAGGAGTATTCTGTGATCAGCATCTGCTGGGGCCAGACAAGGCTTAATCTAATCCTAGACTAAAAAAAGCATCTTCAATGGAGATTTGACATCGAGAGCATGATTTAGTCCAGGACTAGGCTCAAGCCCTGTCTGTGAAAGCGGCCCATTATGACCTAACCTGGTAAGCCCCAGTACCACTACCGAACACAGACTAGAAAACCAACCCGGGTGACTTTCACCTACTTGATGTACGTCTCCATGTACTTGTCGCAGAAGTCGGCCGCCTCCGGCCCGCCGTGGCCGTCGAACACGGCGAAGTACAGGACGTTGTCGGTCATCTGCGACACCTGGTAGCGGTCCTCGTTCTCCTTCCGCTGGCCGATCAGCGAGGCGCAGGCCACCCGGGACAGACTGACCTTGGGGATGGGCTTCCCGTAGCGGATGCTGGGGGGCAGCAGGATGGGCTCGTCGATGCGGTTGTCCCAGATGCCGAAGGAGTCCCAGGTGGTGGGCTTGCCGCTGCTGTCGGGGTCGAAGCGCGTGTTGCTGGGCCGGGCCGCCGAGGGGACGTGGAGAGGCCGCCGGTGGGGGTGGAGGTTCTCCTGGCTGGGGAGGAGCAGGGGGGCCATCGGCAGGCCTCTCCGGCGCACGTGGGACCCCCCGGAACTGGCCAGGCGGATGAAGGCGGTTGTTGACATCACCCAAGCAGCAGACGAGCGGACGACGACTCCTCACAGGGATGGAGAAAGAGAGACCTCCTCTGGAACGCCTCCTGGACGACAATAACAACTGCTGGGGAAGACGGAGAGATGTGAGTTTGAGTGGTTGGCTACAGGGCCAAGAAAATAATTGGAAGGATGTGTTCCTCTGGAGTCCTCCTGTGCTCTCTCCCTCACCATCTAGTGTCCTAATTCAGTACAACAACAACAACAACAACATAAGGTAATTCAGTCACATCTACTCTATAAATGTAATACACACGTATCCTAGTTGTAGTTCATTTCCATAATGCTATGGAGATCAGGTTAGCTGGTTAGCAGGTTAACTCAGTTAGCTCACTACGCTCAAGCACAACCACAATACCTCACTGGTTGACAGTGACACACCCGACCAGGCAGTGAGAATGATTAGCTGTGGATAATCCTTCATTGTCACCTTCAGAAGCATTCTGAAAAATGTGCCAATCGATATAATTTAATAATGCATTTTTGGCTAATATAATATGGAAGGTAGAACCCAATGTCATAGGCATTCATGTCTGTCTTGCATGATATGACCATTAAAACCCTGTTGCTTGCCTATTTTTGTATTTTTATCGTTTCATTATAATATGAATATCCCTGCATTTACAGCGTGCTGACGTGCATTCAAATATATATAAAAGAAAAAAGCCTAAATAATACTAGAAAGTATACACAGAGGACTAGGTGTTTGTTTATACTTGGCTGCTGACTTTGGCAGTATAAACACAATCTCTCCACTGATAATGACGCAACGTGGCCCATTGTATTGAGATGGAGGGTGCGTTCGTAAACACGCTCTGGGAATCTGATCAGCACTCATGGAATGCCTCATGTCCAATCAAATTACTTGGTCGCTTTATGACGTTGAACTCAGTGTGCGCTCCAGCGCTCTCAGAGCAAATTTACGAACAAACCCTGAGTGAATTGTCCAACTAGCTGGCTGCCAAGCTAGGGTTAGGATTGTAGTATAGGTAGTAAACCAATCTGTTCACTAACTATACTACACTGTAAAACATGCATACAAGAAAAGAACTCCTCTTTTCCCAAGCTAGCTATAAGCTTTCTTTAAAAGTAATCTTTGCATAACTATGCTAACGCGCTAGGCGGGACCAGCTAGCTAAACCACGATTTGCAGTTTATCTAATCTCTCTTGGACAAGTCAACTATTCGATATTACGCGATAGAAATGTGATAATCTTACCTTTAACTGTTTCAAATGCCGATATTGGTACGTCGATTAAGCGTATACTGCTTGCATTAGGCGTAAATGAATAAAACAAAAATGTCCTTGGCCAGTTGAGTCCAGTCTCCGCTGTGTTGTCAAACAAGCTGCCGTCCGTCCAATCGGGGGGCCAGAAACCTCGACGCCCCCCCATGCTCTGTTGTTGATTGGTCCAAATAATTATGAATGAAGGGAATAAAGGCCAATCATACTTCAATGATTAGATAGTTGAGGAAATTGAGAGCCAATCAGTATGCCAATGTACTTGTGTCTCTTTAGTGTGTGTTATGACAGTCCATTATAACATTATTATAACATTATTATTATATAAGATCCGGCTCTTCATAAAATATATAAGGAGGGATAGAGAGAGAGGAAGAGAAGAGGGATATGAGAGGCTGGACCAGGAGCTCCCAAAGGGGGAGGTAGAGGAGAAGGAGATAGAGGCGAGAAGAGACAGAATGAGGAAGGAGGAGGAGTAGAAGAGGAGGGAGTGTGAGGAGAGATGGGAGATGGAGAAAGAGGAGTTGATGATGGAAGAGAGAAGCATGAGCGAGAGAGAGAGAGAGAGAGAGAGAGAGAGAGAGAGAGAGAGAGAGAGAGAGAGATGAAGGATGAGAAGAAGAGGATCACGAAACTGAGGATGATCCAGAAACAGAGAAAGGAGATGTACGAGATGGAGAGATTGGGACAGATGAGTGTGGAGGGATGGAGAGACTGGAGCAGGGAGGAGTCCTGAAGAAGGAGCTCTGGAGGGAGGTAGAGAAATGAGTGAAGGAGAAAAGACGAGAGAAGGGCACAGACAATATGCAAAGGAAGCAACACTGTCTGCAGGAGAGAATGAGTGATGAAAAGAGAAGAGAGCAAGAACATATATAGAGAAAGACTGAACTGGAGAGATTAATTAATACATTTTAATTATAAAAATTAAAATTAAAATTAAATTATCAAAATTAATTAATTAAATTATTATTAAATTGGAGAGATTGAGAGATCTGGAAAAGAAGGGAAAGGAAGAGAAGAGAGAAAGAAGAGACGAGGTGAGGGCAAGCTTGGAGGAGAAGACAGCGGTTGAAGAGATAAAGACAGACATTGAATGTATGGAAGACATGATGAAAGAGAGGATGAAAGAGAGAGAAGAGGTTCGAGGAGGAGAGACAGCAGGAGGATGACAGAAGAAGAGAGAGAACGTTTGAGGAGGACGTCACGCAGGAGGAGGAGAACCAGAGAAAGACAGAGGAAGATGAAAACAAAACATGGGAGGAAAGGATCACGAGAGGTGTGGAAAGAAAGTGTGAGACGGGAAAGAAAATTGGAGGAGAGAAAAAAGGAGGAGGTAGAGAAAGAGGAGAAAAACATAGCTAAGGAGAGAGGAGAAAGAACAAGTATCAAAAGAAACCAAAACACTGAGAGAAACAACGCTGAGAAAAGGAAAGACAAGAATAATCCAGAAGAATGCACAGAGAGTAAGAATAGCGTGTGTGAAAATGCAGCAAATGGATCACAAGAAAGAGAGGGATGAGGAACCCAAAGGAAGTAAAGTAAGTTGTAAAGTAAGTTGCAGAGAGCAACATTTTTAGCAATCCATTTAGCAATCTACATACATAATGTTCTTTTGGCTTTTTGATTAAAAAAGAAGACTATATAATAATAGAATAATCATATAGAATAATATATTATACAGTATGTGTGTGTTATACTGAACCTAGTGATCTTTCTCCTCGGCTGGGATTGGTGTTCTCCTGGTGTTCTCCTGGTGTTCTCCTGGTGTTCTCCTGGTGTTCTCCTCGCCTCGCTTCTTCAACTCATGGTTCCGCCTTCATCTGCTGGAGCTGCTGCTCTAGGACACACACACACACGCACAAACACTCGCACAACCATCATAATTTTTTTTTATTTACCATTATACATCCCTCAAAACCTCACTACATAAAAATACACCCTATTGTCAATATCAATATGACAAATATTCAGTGTGGTATTTCAAAGACAGAGCAAATGTGCAGTATAATTGCATCATAGCCTTCACAATGTCCTTCATCCGCTGCATCACCTACTCCAGCTGGACAGATGTCTCCAAATCCCTTCGGATTTGAGAAGTTTGCTGGTGTCTCGGAGTTCGCCACCTTACAAACTGCAGAAGGTAAAACTATATACTACAGGCCAAGACTAGAAAGCCCAGCTCATAACTGTACATATCCTATCCTATCCACTATCCTAGAGTCCAAAAGTTACATAATGCAATAGTGATCATACTTCAGTTTTATATTTATTTTTTATTCACATTAATTTAACATTTAAAATCCCTTAGGTTTCCCAACAGGTTCTGGTAAGTTAAGATGCAGCGAGCTTACTCGTATTATGCTTACCATTCATCAAGTTTTCTCACTTGTCACAACTAAAGCACTTGCCCCGTTTGGCATCATACGGACTAGAGGAGGCTGAAAGCCTGAGTTTCTAGCATCAGCATAGCAACGGCGTTCGAAAGACCTGATTACATCACCCAGGACAGATTTTGTAGACTGACATAATTTGGCATGGCAGCCAACAACTGAGGACTCTCCATGCTCAGCTCTTAGATTTGACATAATCCTTAGTGGGCCCGATGAAAATGGCGACCCTTCGCTAAGGTTAGTTACTTCTTAAACCGTGGCCGGAGGTACTCAGGTGGGGGGCGGTATAATTCTAACGAGACCCCAGCTTAAGTACACAGGGGCAGTCGACCTGAATGGCTTGTTGAATTGCATGTCTTCTGAAATAGGCAGCCTGCAAAAAACTGACTGGGTTGTTTTATTTCGCAGTTCGTGTGTTAGTAGGCCCATCAGGGACCCACATGACCTTTCAATTGAATTGAGGGACTTCTGAGGCTCTGGGTAACATTTGATTCATTTTTGGTTCACTCAAACAGGCATAAGAGGTGATGATACATTGGTAAATACTAAGTGGGATGCTTGGGATGGCCCAACTCTGATATTACCCCATTGAAGTTAATATTTAAAGTGGTTAGTGACTACGGTTAGGGAAGGGTCGTCCCAAGAATCCCATTAATCTACCATGATTCCACACTTAAGTGATATACAAATACAAAGCTAATCAACAAAGCTAATCATTTTTCAGTTGCATGTTAGATGAAGAGCAAAAAACGAACAAATCAGCCATTTTATACAATAGAAATACTTTTAATATGATGATTTCATCACAGGCATCGACGTTAACAAGATATTTAAAAATGCAGGTTTTATTTTCTCTCAGTCCGAACTTCCATCTCTCTCTCTCTCAGTCACTCTCGCACTCATTCTCAAACATACCTAACTAACAAAGAAAAAAAAGTGACAAGAGTTTCTGCTGGATTAAAATTAATATCAACCCTAGACGTCTTTCTCTCTTCGGAACACAAGCGCACACAGACGCACACACGAAGACAGATACACTTCAACTTGGGGGGGTTTCTTGATGTTTGGGGTCTCTTCTACCTGGACAATGCAGAGATCCTGAAAATCAGAGTAGGAGAGAGTTTATTAGTGAGAAGGGCCAGACAACGTCCTTCAGTGGAGGGCAGGAATCTGAGGGGGAGTGAAGTTGCCCTTATGCGCCACAAGTTGTCTGGCTGCAGTGCACTTGAACTGTGATTTTCCATGTTATGTTACATTAGCGTTTTTAACATGTTTTTATGTTCATTTTATGTCTATTTTATGTGAAGCAGTCAGTGCATGTAATGTCTTTGTTGTAATGCACTTTGAGCTTAATTTCTTGTATGAAAGGTGCTTTACAATACAAGTTTAAAATTATTATTAATATTATTATTATTTTCACACAACATGCGTGTAGTCTGTGTGTGTGTGTGTGTGTGTGTGTGTGTGTGTATGAGACTCACTGTAGCTTGTCTTGCAGCAGCTCCAGCCTTTGTCGGTCGACGTAGCGTGAGAAGAGAGAGAGCAGGTTGGGAGGGGTGAAGAGAGGAGGGGACAGGGAGGAGGAGGGGACGCTCAACAGCTCCCTGGTCACAGAGAACACTAACTCCGTCCTGAGAGAGGGAGGCCAAGGAAGGAGGAGAGAAAAGAGTAGGAGGGAAAGGGAGCAACCATCAGTCCCCAGCAACATAGAGCAAGTTTGTCATGTAACATGTTTGTCTCGTTTAGGCTCTTGAAATACATAAAATCATACAGTATTGTCAGTTTTGACCACACACAAACACACACCATCGATTGTCGTCCATGAGTTGACAGTTGGGGTCGGAGCTCTGCATCCTTTCTCCTTCGCTCAGAATCAGGTAAAGCAGCGTCACACCAAACTGAGGGACGGAGGGAGGGTGGGGGACAGAGAGCAGTGCAATTAACTGCCATCTGATCATATATATAGAGAATTTTCTTTTGAAATGTAAAATGTATAGAGCACTTACAAAATAATTCTGAAAGACTCTTTCAATTTTACATTACCGAAGACCACTGGGTATGTGTTTTATTTGTAAGTAAGTCAAATAACATTTTCTCCAGGCCTCTAACTGTCATTGAAATGCACGCTTGCATTTTTGATTGACAGTTCATCTTGTGAGTCGTTCTATCACTGATACACATTCTTTCCTGAGTTCAATGCTTATGTCGTGGATAGAATTGATCCTTAATAGATTTAGTAGAACTTCTAAAGCACAAAGAGCTTAGATCAATTGTCTCCAAAGAGGCCTTACAGGGTCTCAGTGCATTATTTTGCAGAGACCCATTAGCAGGCCTCTGGCATAATCTATCAGTGTAGTCACCTTATTTTGCAGCACTTTGGCGAGTTGTCCCTCGCTGCCCTGCAACTCCTGCAGCAGGTCTGTGAGGGCGGAGCTTGACAGGGCCTGGATCACCACAGCAACGGGCTCCACTAGCCAACAGAGCACCTGGAAGTCAAGTGGAGGGGCGTTATAGACCTAGACAGTTAAGCACTTTAGAAAAGTCATTAGTGATCACGACTGTATATCTGAGAGCCACATAACGGAATCTCTGCTTACACCTAGCCATTATCCATCATCACCATCCATCATGTTAGATCAGTGATCTCACCAAGGATGTCAAAGAAAATGTGTTACCAATGTGTGTCTGTAGAGTGTGTGTGTGTGTGTGTGTTAATCACATTACCTGGTCCTGTTTGTCTTTCTTGGCCAGGGCTGGAAGGTTACGGGCAATCCCCATGACGACGGCGGCAGCCTGGGGAGGTGGCAGGAAGGGGAGGAGTCTGGAGACGAGGCGCTTCCCCTTCCTGACTGACATGATCATTAGACACTGCTCATCACTCACTCTGCAGGAAGAACGAGGGAGGAGAAGAGGGTGACATTCAGATGTTATTAACCAGATGTTCTCTCCTTATTGCCTGTTCAGATACTGTTCCTTTCCTCCTCTCCTTAACTGTTGTTACTATGGAAGCTATTCTGCCTTTCTAAAGTACCTAGTAGAGTCCCTGGTCAACTCGCAGTTCAGAACATGTTTAAATTCATTCTACATTTTATTTTTAAATGTATAGATACCAATCTGGCTTTAAACCTGGAGACGGCACATTAAAATCCTCGACAGACATGCCACTCATCATTGTACTCTCTACAAGGTTGCAAAATGGTGATGGGCCAAAAAGGCGTCAAATTTATTGTTTTTGCTTGAAAACGAAGAAAATGATACATTTCCCAATAACGTGCGTCACAAATGATCACACAAGATCTCAAGTTTGGCTAGTTTTGGAGGTTCCCTATGCTTCCACAGTTTCTGGGAGACAAAACGTGTAGCGTTAATGCCCCATCCTCTTGGAATGGCCTTGAGGACTAAGCTCGAGTCATTAGTCACACAAGAGAATGTTAGCGGATTTATTCATTGAACATTAGAACTGATTTTGTGGGTCCCTTGTTGTATGACTCCCATCTACTGCTTTGGTCTGTTATCCACAGTGCTTTTTGAATCTAGGTGGTGATATCTTAAGGATTTATATCGTTGTCAGTCTGTTATTTTCATTCATTCTTTTGTAGATTTCCATTCTTCCCCCTCCGCCTTTATGTATATATATATATATATATATAAATATTTTATTTTTTTATATTATTGAGTGTGACTTTGTCTGTCTGGATGTTTTTATTATCTTATTTCCTGTGGCCATGTACCTTGTCCCTACGATCTCCCTGTATCAATAAACGATTTTTAAAAATTAATTGAAATAAAATAACCTGTCAACCCACTCCTTCAGGGAGCTGTACAGCTGCAGGTTGTGGTTCACCTCTCTCATGTTATCTCTCTCCCTCCCTCCATCTCTCTCCTACCTGTCATCCCACTCCTTCTCCTTCAGGGAGCTGTACAGCTGCAGGGTGTGGGTCTTGTGCTGCTCTAGTAGGTCCTCCCTCTGCTCCTCAGGCGTCTGCATGAACCTCTTCTCAAAGTCCTGAACCTCCAGCAATAGACTGTACATCTGAGACACACACACACAGGGTCAGACACACACCTCCAGCAACAGACTGTACATCTGAGACACACACACACACAGGGTCAGACACACACCTCCAGCAACAGACTCTACATCTGAGACACACACACACACACACACACACACACACACACACACACACCTCCAGCAACAGTCTGTACATCTGAGACACACACACACACACACACACACACACACAGGGTCAGACACACACCTCCAGCAACAGACTGTACATCTGAGACACACACACACACACACACACACACACAGGGTCAGACACACACCTCCAGCAACAGACTGTACATCTGAGACACACACACACACAGGGTCAGACACACACCTCCAGCAACAGACTCTACATCTGAGACACACACACACACACACACACACACACACACACACACAGGGTCAGACACACACCTCCAGCAACAGACTGTACATCTGAGACACACACACACACACACACACACACACACACACACACAGGGTCAGACACACACCTCCAGCAACAGACTCTACATCTGAGACACACACACACACACACACACACACACACACACACACAGGGTCAGACACACACCTCCAGCAACAGACTGTACATCTGAGACACACACACACACACACACACACACACACACAGTCAGACACACACCTCCAGCAACAGACTGTACATCTGAGAGACACACACACACACACACACACACACACACACACACACAGGGTCAGACACACACCTCCAGCAATAGACTGTACATCTGAGACACACACACACACACACACACACACACACACACAGGGTCAGACACACACCTCTAGCAACAGACTGTACATCTGAGACACACACACAGGGTCAGGCAGGGCAGGACAGAACTTACATAGAAAATAAGTTGCTTGAGAGAGAGAGAGAGAGAGAGAGAGAGAGAGAGAGAGCTCTTTCTCCTCCATCTTACCTTTTCTACAGTATAGAGGATCTGCCGTCTCTTGTTCCACACCTGCTTCTCTCTCTTCTCCTGCAGCAGTGTGGGACACAGAGGGAGGAGAGGACAGACAGAGGGAAGGAGGAGAGGACAGACAGAGGGAAGGAGGAGAGGACAGACAGAGGGAGGGAGGAGAGGACAGACAGAGGGAGGGAGGAGGACAGACAGAGGGAGGGAGGAGAGGACAGACAGAGGGAGGGAGGAGAGGACAGACATAGGGAAGGAGGAGAGGACAGACAGAGGGAGGGAGGACAGACAGAGGGAGATGTCAGAAACAGACTCAACAACAACCTGACTGATGAGACCACACCAAGAGACAAGACTCTTGTTGACACAATGTAAAAATACATATAAATGTAAACATATAACTTACAGGAATTTTGCAACCCTACATATAATGTATAAATATAAATATAGTATACACTATACACTATACATAGATATAAAGAGACGGACACAGAGCAGGGAAATAGGATATAAAATGGACCACCTGAGACACATCAAAGTCTACTAACCCAAAGCCACTAGGAGTGGCCAAAGGTCAAAGGTACAAAGAGGTTTGCTGGAACGTCTGCCACCTCTGGCTGCTGCGGCGGAATTCAGTTCAAAGTTCCAAACAACAACATCCTCCCTAATAACATAGTCATGACAACCATGAGGACGCTTCTAGAACAGCTTGGATGTTCCACACTGGACATCTAACCGGTCTCTGTACCTCGTCATCCGTGCGACTCGTCACCACGGCGTCGATCATCTTCCTGGGGTTGTTCACACTGGACACGGTCAGCTTACCCAGCGAGCCTGCAAACTGCACTGTAGGGGAGGATGGACACACACACACACGTTACTGATCCATCCTCTAATACACTGATCACCATAACTCACTGGTTACTGCTCATTTAGATTTGACTTGATATCTGATAAAATGGCCATTCAAAAGTATCATAATCGATAAGCAGGTGTCTCCTGATGAGTGTGTGTATAACCTGGTCTGTATCTGTGTATTCATGTGTGTCTGTGTGTGTGTGTGTGTGTGTGTGTGTATTACCTGGGGGGTATTCCATCAACATCACTAAAGGAAAATACAGACTTGTTTTATCAGAGTAAGCCTGGATTTTCCTTTAGTGACGTTGATGGAATACCCCCCTGGTCTGTAGGTGTGTATTGATGTGTGTGTGAGTGTGTGTAATGATGTGTTACCTGGTCTGTAGGTGGGTATTGATGTGTGTATGTGTTACCTGGTCTGTAGGTGTGTATTGATGTGTGTGTGTGTGTGTGTGTGTGTTACCAGGGGGCCGTTCCACTAAAGTGGATTAGTATATCGGCGATTGAAATAAATCAGGCGATCAGGCAACTCGGGATTGGAATTCAAGCCTCAGGTGATTCCTCGAACGAGGATCAGGCTTGTGTCATGAGTGTTCACAGAAGACCGGCTTACAAATCTTCGATATGGGCGCGTGCACGCAGACATAAAGAGCCCCGAAGAGTCGATCTGTCGAAATGAAGATACTCCACTCTGCAGGGGTTCTACATTTGCGCAGCATTCCGAATTATTGATCTTTATGAAGACGGAAAAATAAGATGTAAAATAGTGCAATACTGCCGCAATTAACAAGGCGAGGGAAATGGTTTGGCAAGAAATTGCTGACCGATTAAATGCGTAGGTCATACTAGCCCCAGTTATTGTTATATGTTCATATTTTAATAAATGAATATTACTACTGTGGTGATATCAGCAGCAGGCTACAAACCGTCATATCGCCACAATGGCCTAGTGGTATCGACCGCTGCTATAGTATTTATTCGTAATTTTTAGACGGTGGTTCAAATCCCTCTTCGGACACACTTTTTACAGCATTTCGTTGTCTGAATCTAATCTAAAATCTCATCTAAAAAAGTATGTAGGCTATAAAATTATGGTGCAGGCTAATTTACAAGAACTGACACGATTACAATGGTGTTTGAAGCCTTTGCATGAAATCTTCGGTTAAATGTAAAAAAAAAATATAATAATCACTTAGTCAAGTCTCGAACCCACAGCCTTCGGAACTCTAGCTGGTTGCCTTAACCACTGCGCCAGCCAGACCGCTGTGTCAAAAGCAATGCAAGTTGATAGACATACCTATTTATTTTATTTTATTTTTTACACTTTTTAATTTATTTATCTATCGATCTATCTATCTATCACACTTTCAAAATATCAGGTTATCTATCTATCGATCGATCACACTTTCAAATTATCAAACTATCTATCTATCTCGTAAAAAGTGGGAACTAATATTTCCTAAAAGACACTTGATGGAACTGTCGTTCGGGATATAGTTTCCGCCTGTGAGACAATTTTGACGCACGCATTACTTTAGCCAGCCTTTCAGCCTGCTCGCGACCAGGCTAATTATATCCGATTCAGAAGGATATTTGATTGATTGAAAACCTTTATTGTCCCCAATGGGGAAATTTTGTTGTCAAACAGCTCAGTTAGGGCAGAAAACATTCAATACAGAAAACAGAAAACATTCAATAAAATACATATAACAGTGCAGGCTCGTGCCCCACGGTGGTGTAGCGGTCTAAGCACTGGCCACTAGTGCATGCTGCCCACCGGGGACTGGGTTCGAATCCCAGCTCGCCAGATCCGGATATGGCTGGGGCACACACGGGGAGCGACATATTGGGCGGCCGCTCCCGAGGGCGGGTATAGGAGTATTTCCGGACAAGGATCCGTCGCGCAACACCGCCCCCTAGGTGCCGGAATAACGGTGCTGGGCTCGAGGAGCCAGTCAGCTAGTCTGCCTGGCGGCCTCCTCTGGGACTGCCGGCCACGGGGTCGTGCGGCGGATCCTATGCAATAGGCAGGGGATAATTGGATGCTAGGTTGGGTTCAATTGGCTACCAAATTGGGTGAAAAAGGGATAAAATCTGGAAAAAAAAAAAAAAAAAAAAAAAAAAACAGTGCAGGCTCAATAAGTAAAAAGTTCCAAAAGTTCCAGCTCCAGGTCTCCCCCACCCTGCAGGGCCTGGTTGTAGAGTCGGAGTGCAGCTGGAACAAAGGACTGTCCAAATCTTTTTGTACTTTGACGGGGGAGAACAAATCTGTGGCTGAACTTGCTCCTCATCCCCGCCAGCTCGCAGTACATCGGGTGGGAGGGATTGGCCAGCATGGCCGCCAGTTTTTTCCCCATCCTCTTGCATAGCAACCAAACAGCGAATTATTTGAGCCACATTGATGGCACCGAACGCAAGCTAACATTATCGCCGATTAGAACTTTATCGAGGCTTAGAAGATAATCTCGCATAAGCCCCTTTTCCACTATCGTGCCAGCCCGGGTCGACCCGGGCTGGCCTGCTTCTTTGGCGCTTTTCCATTTGTCGGCCCGGGTCGCCTCGGCTCGGTTCGGCTCGCTTCTTTAGCTACCCTTCTTAACCAGGAACCAAATTTAGACCCGGAACCTTTTTGCCAGGCTGCGTGTGACGTGTGACGCTGCACACCGTTGATTGGTCAATGGAAATCGTCATCCCATGTTCATAGATTTCTTCGCTAACCGCCATCTTGAAATACCACATTCGCTCTTGGAAAATGCCACTACAGTTTCTTTAATAGCTTATTAATAAAGATTCGAAAAATTATGCTGACCATCGTATTATCTTAGTTTAATGTCATTTCAATGCATCATAGAACTTTTATTTACAACAAGCATAACACAAAAATCGCTATTATGCACCGCCTTTGCCCGTGATAAACACCGGCTGTGAATGTGGTAGAAACACAATACTCCTTTGCTAACTTCACCATCGGTCTACGGTCATTTTGAGCCCTTAACCACCGCGCTGACACCCCGAGAAGTTATACTTTTAACCGTAAACTCAATGAACCGGGAGTTCACCCGGCCGCTGCTGCTCGCAGCACCGCTTGCTGCTGGTTGAAAGTCCCGTTGACAGCGGGGGCAGAGAAACGTTTTAACAGGGATAGGAGTGTAGGATCAACACCATTCAAATGGTTTTGGATTCCCTGTCCTCTCCCCTATCCGGACACGTTTGAATTGTTATCCTAACCCACGGTAATCCAAAGTTATTAACCCGCAAAGCACCGCTTGCTGCTGGATGAAACTCCTGTTGACAGCGGGGGCAGAGAAAAGTTTTACCAGGGAATTCGCTCTGCGCTGTCGACGGTGATAGGATCGACACCATTCAAATGGTTTTGGATTCCCTGTCCTCTCCTCTATCCGGACACGTTTGAATTGTTATCCTAACCCACGGTAATCCAAAGTTATTAACCCGCAAAGCACCGCTTGCTGCTGGATGAAACTCCTGTTGACAGCGGGGGCAGAGAATATTTCTACCCGGGAATTCGCTCCGCGCTGTCGACGGTGATAGGAGTGTAGGATCGACACCATTCAAATGGTTTTGGATTCCCTGTCCTCACCTCTATCCGGACACGTTTGAATTGTTATCCTAACCCACGGTAATCCAAAGTTATTAACCCGCAAAGCACCGCTTGCTGCTGGATGAAACTCCTGTTGACAGCGGGGGCAGAGAATATTTCTACCCGGGAATTCGCTCCGCGCTGTCGACGGTGATAGGAGTGTAGGATCGATACCATTCAAATGGTTTTGGATTCCCTGTCCTCTCCTCTATCCGGACACGTTGGAATTGCCATCCTAACCCACGGTAATCCAAAGTTATTAACCCGCAAAGCACCGCTTGCTGCTGGATGAAACTCCTGTTGACAGCGGGGGCAGAGAATATTTGTACCCGGGAATTCACTCCGCGCTGTCGACGGTGATAGGAGTGTAGGATCGATACCATTCAAATGGTTTTGGATTCCCTGTCCTCTCCCCTATCCGGACACGTTTGAATTGTTATCCTAACCCACGGCAAACCGAAGTTATTAACCCGCAAAGGGCACCGTGTTTGTCCGTGAATAACACGGCACACAATGATACTACAGTTCATAAAGCAGACAAGTGAAGGCAGTGGTTTTAAGGGTTCAAAAAACATGACTTTATTATGTGTACATAGCTTCCTCTCTCTCTTTCTCTCCCCAAAAAAATCACAGTTAGTAATATACCACATGCCGAGGAAAAAGTATACGATAGCTTCAAGTTCCTCCATGTCGCTGTTGTTGTGGCTGTGTTGTGTCTCGTGAAAATATACGTCACCACCATGGCGTGCTGTTATGACGCGTAACTCCGCCTACTATCGCCTACTCCTCCTACTAGTTCCTGGTCTGTTGTGTATAGTGGAAAACCAGAACTGTTCAAAAGCGGGCCGAAGCGACCCGAAGCGATCCGGGCCGCTGATGGAAAAGCGCCAATAGTGGAACGGGCCCCTGGTCTGTAGGTGTGTATTGATGTGTGTGTGTGTGTTACCTGGTCTGTAGGTGTGTATTGATGTGTGTTTGTGTGTGTGTGTGTTACCTGGTCTGTAGGTGTGCTCCATCTTGGCCACCTGAGGGGTGATGAGTTTGGTGGTGTGTTCCTTCCGGCTGCTGTCCCTGTCCCTCTCCTGCCTCTTCTCCATCTTCTCATAGTAATTCTGCCCGGTAACACAGTTGGCATCAGTTTAATTGAATATACAACATTATCATATAATGTAACACATTTGTTTTCTAACTAACCTGACATGGATCAAGTTGTTTCAACACTTCAGAGGAGAAACGTGCGTTTGAATGAACGGAGCGTAGTGCACCCGCCCGCCAGTAGGCAGGGAAGCTGCACGTACGAAACGGTCAAGGACCGCAACACCACGGTTGCTAGGCAACAGCAGCTTCCGCTAACAGTTGGTGCCAGCTGCCTATCTGGTACTTTGACCGCACACCTCAGCCTCGGGCCTCCGGCCTCCGGCTCTACCAAAGTCAACCGCCGACCAAATCTGACCGTGTGTGTTCTTCTCCATACTCACTGGAACACGCCAGCGGTTGAGGTTGACTCTACTGCATGAGAGTCACACCAGCTAACGCACCAACAGATAAAAATAGTATAAATATACTAGTCTGAGTGTAAAGTCTACTACTCACCTGGTAGTACTAGTCTGGTAGTACGAGTCTGAGTGTAAAGCTCTAGTACTGACCTGGTAGTAGTAGTCTGAGTGTAAAGCTCTAGTACTGACCTGGTAGTACTAGTCTGATAGTACTAGTCTGAGTGTAAAGCTCTAGTACTGACCTGGTAGTACTAGTCTGGTAGTACTAGTCTGAGTGTAAAGCTCTAGTACTGACCTGGTAGTACTAGTCTGGTAGTACTAGTCTGAGTGTAAAGCTCTAGTACTGACCTGGTAGTACTAGCCTGGTAGTACTAGTCTGAGTGTAAAGCTCCAGTACTGACCTGGTAGTAGTAGTCGTCAAGGTAGGGGTCAGTGCTCTGCAGCTGCATCATCTGGATCTTGGCCACCCACTCCTTCTCCCTCTGGGTCATCAGGTTACTGTAGGGGTCCCTACTCCTCCTGTCCCCTACCCTGCCACCTCGGTCACTGAGGGGGCGAGAAGGAAAAGGGGGGAGGGATGGATGGGGGAGGGAGAGAAAGAAAGAGAAAAACCATCAGAATGCTTCATTGCTAGAGGGTTTTTTCCAAGATATATTTAGTCCAAAATATGTTGAGTAGAGGCAGGGCTTTTCACTCGTCATTAAGTCATTAGCCCCTTTCACACATAGTTCCCTGTAAATTACATGGAATCCTGCAAGTGATTTTCGCAGTTCACACGAGCTAAATTTTTTCACATTTTTTCACATTCATTTAACAGCGAGTTAACTTGTATTATGCTTACCATCACCAAGTTTGCTCGCCAACTAAAGCACTTGATTAACGTTGATATAAACATACTATACTAGTCCAAAAGCACAGTATGGGAGAACTTGGTGATGGTAAGCATAATACAAGTTAATTCAATTAGACATATTGCTAGTGATATTCAGTCTGCGACAGTTCTTATGCGCTCTGCGCTGCGGGCTCTCTCCCTGCTGATTGCGTGATGCAGGATGCAGAACAGCTGTGGGAGGAGATGGTGTGAGTGCTCACTGCTCCGTAATGCGTCTATACCACAGTAAGTAAGCTAGCTAACTATGGTTGGAAATGAAGTAGTATCCAGTTGTGGAATTATATTATTCACTACTTTGGCTGATGTGAAGAGGGTTAACTAGCCAACTCTGTAACATTAGCGTAACAAAGTGAGAAACTCCTCGCTGTGATTAGGTTAACTTGTTCCACGTGAAAACGTCTTGCGTCAGAGATACGTAACCGGACCAGGCAATGTTCAGGCTTCTGTTCACACATAAGCCTTCCTGGTAAATTCCATGGAATCATACAATGTCCTGACCAGGGTAATTGAGAGAATTTCCCTGTAAATCACATTCACACATACACTATACCAGGTAAATTTCATGGAATGTACTGGGAAGGCTCGTATGTGTGAAAGGGGTTATTGACAGGATTTTGCGCATTCCCCCACCCCACACAGGTTGGATACTGACCCTCCTCTGCTCTGCATCCTCTGGGTGAGCATCCTGCGGTGCTGGGGGTGGAGGTGCGTAGTGTTGTGTCTGATAGGCATGTGGTTGGACATGGGGTTGGACATGTGGTTGGACATGGGATTAGACATATGGTTGGACATGGGATTGGACATGTGGTTGGACATATGGTTGGACATGTGGTTGGACATGTGGTTGGACATGTGGTTGGACATGTGGTTGGACATGGGGTTAGACATGGGGTTAGACATATGGTTGGGCATGTGGTTGGGAGGGGGAGGGCCGATCCTGGGAGGGGGCTGGCCGAAGAAAGGCCTGAAGCCCCCGCCGCCCGGTAACAAGGGAGGGCCGCCTGGAACGCCCCTGGGAAACCCAGCCACCTGAGAGACAGGAGAAGAGAGGTTTTAGGGGTGTGTGTGTAGGCAAGTGTGTAGGTGTGTCACATACCTGGGTCTTGCGCTTGAATTGCCTGTTTGCTGAGTGTGTGTGTGTGTGTGTGTAAGTCACAGCCTGTTTGCTGAGTGTGTGTGTGTAGGTAAGTCATTGCCTGTTTGCTGAGGTGTGTGTGTGTGTGTGTGTGTGTGTGTGTGTGTGTTGTTGCTGTCACCTGAGAGTTGAGCAGTTGGGCTCTCTGGATCTGGGACAGCACCTGACCCACCCCGGGCGGGAACGGAGGACGACACAGAGGGGAGTTCTGAGACAAACAGAGTAGGACTTAGAACCCTCCAGAACACCGGCTGGACCCTGTGAGAGGCCGGCCTTTTTGCTAGAGCTGTAACGGTACACGTATTCGGACCGAACAGCTTAGTACCTGAGCCGAATACATTTTTACAGGCCATTTTGATAAATAAAAAATAAAAAAACTATTGCAAAACCCACAGTAGGCCTATGGTGCATCGTATGCCCTTTGTGGTTGAAAAAATACATTGTAGGCTTATCCCCTTAGAACAACTGACGGATAAGCGCACCCGACATTGTAATTCAACATTCTAGTAAGCTGCATCTCTGGATATGCGCCCATTCTCAGTGGGGGGGTTCGGCACTTCGTGAAACTCGCCGCCGTTTCAGAAAACAGGTAGTATGCTCTCTATAAGGTATCTATCAGGTAGCATGCTCACTATAAGGTATCAAACGGGCAGCATACTTTCTATAAGCAAGCCCAGGTTGTCCATTGAACAGTCAATCCACCCGGTGTCCTAGGGTTAGGGTTAGCCCATACATTACCCCACTGTTTTGATGTTCAAAAACTGCTACTCATCCTCAACAGTCACTGCATTGAGGACCGGTCTACTCATGGACATTTCACTAAGCGACATGAACAATTTGACCGCCCGTTCTTCCCAACACTTTCAGTCACAAGTGTCGCACAAAAGAGCTCAGTTATCAGTTCACTCGTTGAGTTTACTTTTTACATTTAGATGAAATGGAAGCATTTAATGTGAGCTATGCAGTAGGTCTACTGTAGTCTGCAAGGGTACGACAACTGTATATCGCCACCTCTTGAAAGACACTTGTCATAAAGAGCTGAAGACCTTTTATGGTATGTACACAGAAAAGGCTAGTCTTAAAGGTGCAATAACTGTGGCCTACTGGTTTAGCTAATAGCACCAAAACTGCATTTTTACAACGCAATATGAATAATGAAGTAATATTTCACAGCATTTTAATAAATTCCATGTGTATTAAATACACCACGCCACCCCCAGGTGGGAACCGATGTCCTATGATGTAATATGGTACATGGAACATGTCATCATTCATTGATGCAGAATACACAAGTTTCTATTAGACACCATACAACCACCCAACTTCACATGACCCATCTGCTACAGCAGCTCAGGGAAGGGGAGGAGGGGGATACAGGTAAGAGAGGAGAGGGGGGGCTAGAGGTGAGGAGGGATGGGGATGGGGAGGAGGGGGGGAACTCACAGCGATGTTGAGGAGGGTGTTGGGTGAGAGGCGATCTGGGAAGGGAGGGGGGTATCGGTGCTGGAGGACTGGGGCTCTCACATGAACCGCCGTGGGGTGGTGGATCTGCAACACACACACAGGCACGCACACACACACACACACACACACACACACACACACACGCACGCACACAGGCACACAGGCACATACACACAAGATAGGGAGAGGGGTTTACTTCATTGTTCAACTACACAGCAGAGGAGAGGGAGCTCTCAGTATTTCCAAGTGAAGAGAGAGAAAGGAAGAACGATAGTGCAGACTTAATCCTAATAGCAGTGAGCAGTTACTTGTGCATATACGGTAATACTACATGAAACTAAACCACTCAGGTGTGACCACACACACCTTACAAACAAACATTGATAAAACAACACAGTATAGCAAACACAAGAGGAGGGAAACAGGCTCTACTTATCCCTAGTGCAGTGACCGGAGAGAGGGAGGGAAACAAGGGGAGGAAAAGAGAGAAAGAAAGGATGGATGGATTCTCAAATGACCTGCTGATTCAGGGCATGACTCATGGGCTGCTTGGGCGGAGTCCCGATAGGCACCGCCCTAACTGGGGGGCTGCCAATCACAGGAGAGGTCGAGCGTGGCGGTGGGACCCTCTCGGACAAGTCCCGCCCATCCTCGCTCATCATTGGAGGAGGTCGATTGGGCAGGCCCACTTCTTTGATGATGGACATAAGCGGACTGTCCTGAAGAGCAGAATAAAGAGAATGAAAGAAAGAGAGGGAGCGAGAGGAAGGAGTTAGGCAACGGAGAGCAACTTGATTGATGCATTTGAGTTCATGACTATTAATCAAAGACATTTATTATGCAGGATATGGCAGGTTTATGAGAGGGCAACATAATAAAAAGGAATCTTAATTCTTCCTTCTTCTAGTATTGTGACTGCCAATGGCCCCTGGCCCGAGTGTAGATTTCATACTCTTGCGATGACTGATGCTTAAAGGACTTCACTTACTAAGACAAATGTATTTGATGTAAGTTGCTTAGGACGAAGGCGTCTGCTAAATGCCAAACATGTAATGTAATGGAACTGTGACACAACCGTGTTTTCATAGTGTGGGGGAGGGGAAGGGAGGTGTCTTACCTCCATGTGAGTGACTAGTCCAGGGGTGAGGCTCACAGGCCCAAACCCCATATTGTTCTCCCAGATGTTGTGGGAGTTCATCTGAAGAGGGAGAGAGGACAGACAGAGAGAGCAAGACGCTGTTAGGAACTCTTGAAATCCGGTGTGAGGTGTAAAGACAAAACCCCCCCAAACCCCCCCCCCCATCGACACACACACACTATGAAACACACGATCCCCATCAACAACTGACTGCTCTTGCCGTCTGGAGAAGCTGTGCTGAACCTGCGACACCTACGTCACATGACACGGAGCTCAATAGGTCAACAGTGACGCCACGCCAGGCTGCTTAACCTGCTCCTCTGCATGCTAAACTCTGCATGGGTGCAGCTCCTCTGGATGCTAAACAAGGATGCCTCACCTGCTGCATGGGTGCAGTTCCTCTGCGCAGGAGGTGCTGATGCTGCTGGTAGCTGAGCAGGGAGGGGGGCGGCAGACCAGGGAGACCGGAAGGGGGCATCTGATGGTGGGGGTGCTGGGACCCGGGGGGCGGGAGGCCCCTAGAGAGGTCCGGCCCGGCCGCCCCCACCCCGGTGATGGCAGGGTCAGCCCCGAGGACCAGCCTGGCCAGGGACTCCGCCAGGTCACCTCCCCCTCGCTCCTCCAGGCCCGGAGGGGGCAGCGAGGAGGAGAAGGAGTAAGGAGGAGGGAGGGAGGACGGGAGGGGGAGGTGGCCAGCGGGAGGGGGGAGAGGCATGGTGGAGGCGTCTCCTCCACCCCCCATCCCTCCTCCTCCTCCGATCACATCGTCAAGCTCGGCGATACGCTTGTGTTCTTCTTGCCAGTCGTCATCTGTGAAGAGATGATTCATCATTCCATTGTTAGGTGTGTCGTCGCTGCAACGGGGACAGCTAGTGTGAATGGTCTAGAGGTGCGTGGTCTGGGTTCCATTGTCTGTTTCTGGTTCAGCCAACTCCTTTGGCGTTCTCATATCTGACATGGATGGCAACACCAGTGGAACTGGCTGAAACAGAAACAGAGGGGCACCCACGGCAAACAGACGCAGCCGTTTGTGAGGACACTTCAAATCTAACCAGTTCATGGTTGGTTCAGGGGGGTATTCCATCAACGCCGCTAAAGGAAAACCTAGGCTTATTCTGATAAGCAGGGTTCGACATTAACACTTGCCCGGGGAAAGTAAAACATTCGACGGGTTTGTTTGCGCGAGCCCGACGACGCTGCTGGATCCTGGATATGTTTATCGGTGTGCAGGAAGAACAACGGACGGCGCAGGCGCCAGACCAGACTAGATGATTGTGGAGTGAAGATATTATTAAAGTGTGCGCGCCTGTAGATCACCCATCGCATCGCGTACACTTTAATAATATCTTCACTCCACGATCATCTAGTCTGGTCTGGCGCCTGCGCCAAGCCGTTGTTCTTCCTGCACATCGGTAAACATATCCAGGATCCAGCAGCGTCGTCGGTCTCGCGCAAACAAACCCGTCAATTTTTTTTGTCACCTGGGGCAAGTGTCAATGTCGAACCCTGATAAGTCTCGCGAGACCTATCAAAAATATGCATGCATTTTCCTTTAGTGACATTGATGGAACACCCCCCAGGTCTCATGTTACTATACCAATCCGTTCCGCCTTTTAAGGCTCGTCATAGGTAGAGCCAGAGATGAAATAATCAGATGAAAGGAAGGGGACTATAGGGGCCTCGCTGGGTCTGCAAACCGATGTTCAAATCTGTTCAGAGCCAGGCATAATGTTAGGATTCATTTATGTATTTTGACTGGAGTGTGGGGCAGATAATCAAAACATCGGAGCGCCGGCCTTCACCCACGGCCCCGTTCCTCTCTAACACCGCTCACATCACGAGCCCAGGGCACGACCCCGACCAAAATATTTTGCATATATTCCAATAAATGCTGCATCGAAATGTGTTTAGTCAATGACATGACTAAGGCCATGCCAGCCCTCCTCCTACTACTACTACCTTCCAAGCCAGTGTCACGTTCATTACAGAGCATTACAGAAAAGGTGTAGTCGCTCGTTTTCTAATCGCTTTAAAACAAATACAGTAAATACCTTCATGATTAGACATCAGCGTTTGTTAAATGGGTTAAATTATGTGGAGCGATGAGCTGCCCCCCCCTACCGTAGCTCATCTCCACTCAGCAGCTCTGACGTAAACACCTCCAACTTTTGGCTCCACAACCGAAGTTATTAACAGTAATTATTAACACTCCCTTCTTATTCTGTACATGTACGAATGCCAGAGGGGATGTGCTCCTGAATGTACTCGCTCCTGGTTGAGAGTCCTATGTTTTGAAGACAGCCACTGCGCATCAACTAGTCAACTCTGATAATGCTACAGACACATGGCTTTGTTCATTTGCATTGTGACAGGAGTCAACTTCAGTTACTCAGATAGTCGCTACCTGTATTTTCCAGGACTTATAACCATTCCGTTCGTAACGTGTGTGTGTGTGTATGTGTGTGTGTGTGAACGTGCAAGGATTATGCACTACACCTAAATGTGGTTGTCAGGCCTATTTTTGTGTGTGTAGAGTGACTCACCATTCGCTCCTGCTCCAAAGGTATCATCATTAAACTGGTCAATCCCATCTTCCTCTTCCACCAGACCCTCCTCCTCCTCCAGGGTACAATCTTCATCAAGGGACTGAAGGGAGAGAGGGAGAGAGAGAGAGAGGGAGAGAGAGAGAGGGAGAGAGAGAGAGAGAGAGTATTGATTGTTTGATTGATTGAGGTGAAGGGGGGGCGGGGGGGTGAGATCATGATATGCAAGAGTATTGAAGAAAGAGTGCAGTGGGAAATCTTTTGAAAAACATGTTTTTGTCAGATACATAATATCAGAACGTGTCAGATCTTCAGATTTCTACTTAAGAAAGTTGTCTATAAATCAACACTTTCACAATCAACAATAGATGACATAATCACAACAACACTGTGCAGAAGGTGTTGGGGGCATAACCATTATTCCTCCTCTAGACTAAGACCGAGCAAGTTGTGACTAATTCCAGAACCCACGTGTCGTGGATGAGGAGACGGAGAGAGGCGTCAGTGTTGCCAGCAAGAACCGCGCTTTTACCAGAAAACGAGTCACACTGCCCTCACTCAAGATGCTAAGATGAAAGTCCAAGACATCTCACTGGAAAAATGTACCCCAAACGTTTGACCCGACCACATTGTCAGGCTTGCCTGTTAGACATCAATGAAGTGCTTTTTACAAAGTGTCTTGATTCTGACAATCTAATAATCAACAAGCAGCCGAAATACTGACCTATGACGAAGCTTGCTAGTTCTTGCTAGGCCAATGATGCTAACAAATGCTGTGCAAACTAGCACAAGCAGGTTACATCACACAAAACCCACGTCGATATTACTACATTTGCCACATTCCTTTATCATAGCCCGCCAGTCTTTTGTTATGTGACTTGAGGTGAAAATGCAACAGAACGTTGAGCCTGGTAAACACGGGCATCCCCCCTCCTATCACCCCGTGGCCCGTGACAGAGGCGCGGGACAACGTGACTGGGAAAGGCCGGTGCTTCGTAGGCCCGTCGGAGGAATTTCACCAACGGAGTCGATAAACAATGGACACAATTCGTCCGAAAATGTGCATTTTGTTCTGATTTCACCTCGAAGAGAGACAACACCCCGTGCAACACCATAATAAAATGTCATAGGTCGTTTTAAACATTTTTATTACCTGAAAACGGAACATGTATCTTTAGTCCGAGAAAGGTATGATTCTCCCGAGTGACACAGGAGCGGGGCGGCGCGCGAATTACGCAGCAGCGGGGAACGCACTGCTATGTGCACGAGCACGCAGGCAGAGGAGAGGCTTTGACGCACCACGGTGTATGCAGATATGACTATATACTACTGTACATATTTCACTCAATTATCGAAAGTCTCTAACTACTAAAATACTGTAACTACTTGATAAAAGGAATGACACGATGTGCGAATTACATACACTGCACGGTCTTCTCAATGATTTATATAAAAATACACTGTGGTTGGTTGCCAAGAGATTATGATGAGGTGAGAAGTTTCGTTTCCAGAGTAGCCACTCCCCCTTACTCCTTACGTACGGAATGAATAACCTCTGTCTCTACCTGCCAGACCTTCCGTAAGATTTCAGGAAATATACTGAATAGGCAAGTCACCATAACCAAGGTACTAACTTCAAAATGTGTGTACGTGTATGTGTGTGTATGTGTGTGTATGTGTGTGTATGTATATGTGTATGTGTGTGTGTGTGTGTGTGTGTGTATGTATGTGTGTGTGTGTGTGTGTGTGTGTGTGTGTGTGTGTGTATGTATGTATGTGTGTGTGTGTGTGTGTGTTTGTGTGTGTGTGTGTGTGTTTCAAGTTTTACGTTTTATTGTTACATCACATTACACAAGTGTAAGAGAATACAATTATTCAGCACAAGACAATAAGGCAATAGGCAAGATAAGTCAAGATAAATAAAGTGACAATAAAGACATAAGTGAGACATTTGGACAAGTCACAACTTGTGGGAGACAAATAAGACAGGATACACTTAGCAGTACAAATAGTAAAATAAAATAGTACAAAGTAGAAATGTCATGAGTATTGCACTCGGTGGCAGTGAAGTGACTGTGTGCTTAAGGTTAGGTAATCTGTATGGGGTGTGCTTGGTGATAATAGTCAATTGTCTACAGTGGGCTTGTTTATTATAATGAATGAATGAATGAATGAATGAATGAATGAATGAATGGTCTTTATTGTCATTGCTATAGTACAGGTACCAAACAACGAAATTTGGGAGGGGTGGCTCCCCTGGTGCTAGGAAAGAAAAAAAAGAAAAAAAATCAAGAAGGGAAAGGAGCTGGTTTACATAAATAAAGGCTATGTACACTATCCACTATACTATACTGTACAGATAAGACGACTAGGGTTGTCATATTGCACATAGTGTTATTGCACATTCATTTAAAGTGTCGCAGTTTGCAGGCTTGAAATGTACACATTTGTGCCTCAGCACTACACCTGATTTTTCAATCCAGCAGCTGCCATCAATCCGTCCAGACTGTCCAGGGCACAGAACCTAGGTCTTTGCTGTGTTCAGGGCCTGGATGGCCCTGGGGTAGAAGCTGAGCTTCAGTCTGTTTGTCCTTGCGGCCATGGTCCTGTACTGCCTTTTCGAGGGCAGCCGGGCAAAGTGTTCGTACCCAGGGTGGGATGGGTCTCTGGAGATCTTGGAGGCCTTCCTGAGGCAGCGTGTGTTGTACAGCTCTTCCAGAGAGGGGAGGGGGGCGCCGGTGATCTTCTGGGCTGTTCTCACGACTCTCTGTAGCGCATTTCTCTATAAGCCTGATCGCCTGGGTGTGTGTGTCATATGTGTGTTATTATAATAACACATGTAATAAGTCACATGTTTTACAAATAGCATTCTGTCTCTCTCTCTCTCTCTCTGTCTCTCTCTCTCTGTCTCTCCCTCTCTCCCTCTCTCCCATAGAGATCAGGATGGTGAGGTCTGTCAGAGGAGGTGGAGTGCTGAGAACCGCAGAAGACCTGAAGACCTCAGGCTTCGGCCGCCCTCCACCCAGACACGGTCTCAAACTGCTCTTCTGGTTCGCCAAAGAGTGTGTGGCGGTCGACCACCACGGCAACATGGTGTCACAATGCCACCCGGAGAGAGGAGACTTCGGGTTCCACTACTTCGGCAACTTTGAGGAGATTCTCCCGGTGCTGTTGAGGGACCGCAGGGAAAACTACTTTGAGGTAGGCAACCTGAACACAGAGACCTACCCCGAGGCCCGGGACCTACCCGACTTCGTGAGGGAGGACTACGGTCTGTCGCTAGGCTACCGCCAGTGCAACAAGGACCGCATCATCGTCAGGCTGAAGACCGGCACTGTGGTGGAAGTCTACGTCACAGAGCACAAGTCTGACGGTGCCCCTGGGGAGTTTGACCCTGAAGGCACCCACCTCCTGAGTCCAGACCTGGTCAGGACCATCCAGGACCCGGAGCTGATGCTGTCCACGTTCCTCACACAGACAGGATACACGGGAATGTCCCTGAGAGAACGTTTCAGCAGAGCATTCAGAATCTTCATCATCGGTGTGGTCTTCCTCATCATCCTCATCGTTGCTTTCATCGTCTTGGCAGTCCTTGGGTATATATAGAAGGAGACATCTATTGATGCTTTCTAATGGAAAATGAAACACATTTTATGAATTGTAATTATGAATTTATGATTTTTTTTAGATGTCAGACTTTTTAACGATTTTTTCACTGAGCCATCTCTATCTCTTTGCACTATTTTGAATAAAACACTAATAAAAGAATATATATATGGTTCTTATTTTACATTGAATATTTATATTTATTGAATTTCATTGTAATGAGGAACAGAAACCTCTCTCTATTTTTCTCTCACTCTCTCCCTCTTTCATAAAGTATACAATAACTTCACACCTTTGACACCTCATTGCAGTTTGAATCCAAGAGCCACTCATAGCGCCAGTCAGACAGACAGCAGACAGGCACAGAAGGACAAACCAACTGACAGACAGATTAGACTGAAGCTGTTACTATTGAGTTATGGAGCCAGAGGACGACATCTATGAAAATGTTGAGGAGGTTGATGTGAAGACCAGTGACCTGACTGTGCGATATGAGAGTTTACAACAGAGACGTTGTACAGAGAATCCAGAGATGCTGACAAGTAAGTGTGTACTCAGATTCTTACAGAGGTACAGAGATTCTTACACACACACACACACACACACACACACACACACACCTTGATCTTAAGAGTAAACTAAACAAGTACGGTAAGTTTAAGTTTAAGAGTAAGAATCCTGAGGGTGATAGGACAGGAACAGATGCCTTACAGTACAGCGAAATAATACATTGTATTGTAATGTATTCCTTACCATCATGTTTTAGCTGTTTTTGTCAGTTTATGCTTTTGCTCCTTTCTTTGTCCGCAGTCATTTTATCAGGAGAGCAGATATCTCTAAAGCATACTGTATAAATATGTGCAATAAATAGTTGAAGACAAATATTTTATCTGCAATGGTTATCAATAGATTTTTCCAGAGGACAGCCTAGTTATAGCAGGCTATAGCCTCAGTTCCTCTTGGGGTCAAAGCAGCGTCTGTTTATAATGGGGAATCTACAAAAGAGACACTTAACACCTGGAGAGGTAAAGATAGACATGAACATGGTTAAGGACCATTCGTATCTCTGCACCTGCAGGACCCTGGCGTGTGAATCAGATCACTTCACTCTGCAAGCTGGTCTCAGTGTCTCTGGGACTGCTGTGTGTTCTCCTACTGACCGCAGTCATAAGCCTCTCTGTACGCTGTGAGTATTCCTCTCTCACATGAGGCAGTGTGTGTGTGTGTGTGTGTGTGTGTGCGTGTGTGTGTGCGCGTGTGTGTGCGCGTGTGTGTGTGTGCGTGTGTGTGTGTGTGTGTGTGTGTACGTGTGTGTGTGTGCGTGTATGTGTGCGTGTGTGTGTGTGTGCATGTGTGTGTGTGCGTGTATGTGTGCGTGTGTGTGTGCATGCGTGCGTGCGTGCGTGTGCGTGTTTGTGTGTGCGTGCACGTGCGCGCGTGTGTGTGTGTGAAGAGAGAGATAGAGAGTGATGTGTTCCATTACAGATGAAGAAGACTACAATCAGCTGACCAGGACACTCTCTCTTCTAGCAGTCAACCACACCACAGAGAGAGAAGAACTTCAGACTAGTTACAAAAACCTGACTAAAGAGAGAGAGCAGTTAAGGGAGAAGATTTCAGAGCAGAATATTAAGATATCACAACTGGGTGAGTATATACAGTAATATACAGAGATGACTACGCAATACTGTACATTCCATTTGCCATTCCAATGTGTTCATATATAAAAGAAACATATAAAATAAACTTGACATTAGAAAAACATGCAAAACATTGCAACACAATATTAACATAAGAAATACATTTTCAGCACAATTTGTCCAAATGAGAAAGAGTGATTATGACATATTGTATGCTTGATGCTTTGCCTCTAAAGTGAACTGTTCTGATGGTTGGAGAAGATTTGGCTGTAGCTGTTATAAACTTTCCAATGGGCGGAACACTTGGCAGGGGAGCAGAGATGCCTGCAGACGTATAGGAGCAGACCTGGTAATCGTCAACAGCAGAGAGGAACAGGTGAGAAAGAGAGAAACAGAGAAAGGGAGAGAGAAAGAGAGAGAGGGGGAGAGAGAGAGAGAGAATGAGAAAGAGAGCGAGAGAGAGAATAAACCTTACAACATCAGAACAGAAGCTCTGTTCGACATTGCATGATGATTTTAGTATAATAACTTCTATTGATACATACCCAATAATAATGCTCCTCTCACATTGCACACACACACACACACACACACACACACACACACACACACACACACACACACACACACACACACACACACAATCCACCAGCCATAACACAACATGCTGGGAACAGCTGGTGAACAACTAGTAAGATTTTTCCCAACAAGCCCATCTCAACACTAACAGGATAACACCCTAACCAATAATATTTAATCCAGTTGTTTCTAAGCAAACTGGGCAACCGTCTGCCGTTCTGGATTGGCCTGACTGACTCAGCGATGGAGGGGACCTGGAAATGGGTGGATGGATCGACCCCAGGCACAACGTAAGTTAAATACAGAGGAGAACTTGCTAAGGACCATTTTATTGACTTGATACTTTCATTGGATCCATTTATGATATGCCAAAGACTTGATATAATTTTCTTCTAAACATGTTGGTGCTTGTTTCTATAGGTTCTGGAGAGTCAGGGAGCCAAGAAATGCCATGGGAGCTGAGGACTGTGCCATGTTTACCAGCTTCTACATTCAAATGTTCGGGAGTATTCATTCTTGGCTAAGCCAATCCTGCAATGGGTACTATCATCAATGGCTATGTGAGCGTTCACATGTGATCTGATCAACACCCGCCACCAGAAACAAGTGGTTATATATAATAATAATAATAATAATAATAATAACAATCATAATCATAATCATAATCATAATCATAATCATATATGCCATTTAACCATAAGTGTTTATCAGATGCTCAAGTTGTTATGTGTTCATCTCAGATCTAGTTATGCATGAATGCTTATTAAGAGAAACAATTATGATAGGCTTACTTACACAACAGGGACATTAGAACGTCTTTTGTTTATGTAGCGGTAGTATTAGCATCAATTATTGATCAAGTGACATTTTAGCCTTCAAAATCTACAGCATCTTCCTCATTATCAATGTTATTGTTTTGTCTGTGGTAGAGAGGAGTCATATATGTGCTTCTTTAACTTCCATATTACAAATGTCTTGGTGGTAATGTAATGTACTGTATATCTGATTATTTCATACATTTTCACAGACACTTTAGCTACTTGCATTTCTGTGACTACTTCTAATAAAACAAAAAGACATGTACAGTCTGTATTTTATCCGCATTATCTTTCTATTGTTAAGTTTCATTACAAGAATATAGGGAACAGAAAGTGATTGTCTTACTCATGCCTACATACACCCTGAAGGAAATGATAATTGATTATAGGAGTCACTTTAATGAATCTAAGAATAGGTGTGCGCTTTACCATGGTAATGGTACTGATATTCATTTTCCTAAAACACTTTTGGTAACTCAGGTAGGGAGTGAGTGTTATGTTGAGCATGTGTGGTCGTTGGGTTTAGGGGTCAGTGCACTCAAGTCCAAACAGTTGGTGCGTCCCAATAGGTTAAAGTGGCTTCCTCTCCTTCCCTGCCATCCATTTGTACTGATACGGAGACATCCGCCACGTCGCTTTGACCCCTCACATTAAGCTTTGACATACTCTGTACTGTAGATTGTGGAATGCAATTGCCTCATTAACTGACCATTAAACATTTTTCCTTTCAAACGTGAACGTTTCAAATGTGAAACGGGAGGGGGGGGGGCAAACCTCATTGCAGTTTGAACCCAAGAGCCACTCAGAGCACCAGTGAAAGAGACAGCAGAGAGACACAGAAGGACAAACCGACCGACGGACAGATTAGGCTGAAGCTGTTATATGATATGGAGATATGGAGCCAGAGGACGCCATAGATACTGAGGAAGCAGAGGAGGCTGTGAACAGCCGTCACCCGCCTGTACGTTATGAGAAATTAAAATGGAATTCAGAGTCGTTGACCAGTAAGTGTGTACTTCGATTCTTACAGGAGCACACACACACACACACACACACACACATACACACACACACACACACACACACTCTCTCACACACACTTGGTCAAGAGTAAATTCAATACTGAGAGCAATAGGGCAAGAACAGATCAGCACTTTAAGTATACAGGTAAAAATGACATTAACACAACATAACAACAATTTACATTTCCTCACATATGGACTATGAGGAATGTCATTGTCTGAAACCAGCCACACTGGGGCTACATGCAGTGATTTTAGCAAGAAGCCATTGCTCCTAAAACAAGTTAACGCATTTGTCACTATATCAGGAAAGCAGATATCTCTAACGCATATTGTAAATATGCTCTACAAATTGTTATCGTTGTGGTAGAAGGCTATAGCATCAGCTGCTCTTGGGGTCAAATCAGCGTCTTTTGTATAATGGGGAAACTAGACACTCTAGACACAAACTAGACACTTAACAGCTGGAGAGGTGAAGATAGACATGAACATGGTTAAGGACCATTCGTATCTCTGCACCTGCAGGACCCTGGCGTGTGAATCAGATCACTTCACTCTGCAAGCTGGTCTCAGTGTCTCTGGGACTGCTGTGTGTTCTCCTACTGACCGCAGTCATAAGCCTCTCTGTACGCTGTGAGTATTCCTCTCTCACATGAGGTAGTGTGTTTGTGTGTGTGTGTGTGTGTGTGTGTGTGTGTATGTGCGTGTGTGTGTGTGTGTGTATGCATCAAAAGACGTGTTGAGTATTCCCCTTTGACTTGAGGTTGTGTGTGTCCGTGCGTGTGTGTGTGAGTGTGTGTATGCGTCCGTGAGTGTGTGTATGCATGGGTGCGTGAGTGAGTGTGTGTGTATGCATGTGTGCGTGAGTTAGGGATGGACGGTTTTTCGGTTAAACCGAAAACCGGGGTTTATAAAAATAGAAACGGTTTTTTATCAAAACCGTCTGAAACCGTTTTTTTTTTTTTTTTTTTTAGAAGAATAAAATAGAATAAGAATAAAACTGGAACATGTCACATGTTTGTCGTGTGTGAAAATAACAATGATACAGTCTGAATCTGCCGCGCAATGAGTGAGAGGTTTGGTCAGTTTGTTACGGCTGGGCCGTCACACACGCCCTCCCCCGCTCCCACAACCCGAGCACAGCGTGCTCTCCGCCGCAGGTGAAGCTCGTTCCCGGTGATTGGAGGGTTATCCAGCCACAGTCAAACCAACACACCTGTCTCCACTCCCCAATCAACCCTCTGGCTACATCTACCCTGGACTCCCTTCAATCACCGTCAGTTCTTCCCTAAGAATGACCTGGCAAGTATCCTCTGTGATTAGTTCTGAACTTTGCTCTTGTGCCTATTCTCGTGATTCGTTGATATCTTGTGTACTGGCCTACCGTGGAGACTTACCCTGCTTTCCTGTTCCTCCACAGCCTATGCCAACCACTACCGCCATCCCGCCAGGTTGAAACCCCCAGCCCGCCAGGCTGAAACCTCCGGACTCATCATCTGTGTTTCCACCCACCTGCACTGTAAATAAATACCCTACGGGGCTAACACTATATTCTGCCTCCGGTGTCGTGTCCTTGAGCTCCCTCGCCCCCGTGTCATAACAGAAGAACTGACCATGCAATTGGGCTCAGACGACACGAAGGACCGGACACCATCTCCCACCCCTGGATCCGGCCCGACGGCTATCCAGATCCTCGCGGAACACACTCACCTCCTCCAGGCGGCCGCTACAGCGTGCCAGGCCCTGAACACTCGCCTGACAACCCAGGAGGCTAACCAGGAGCACCGCGCCACCCAGATGCAGCACCTCATCTCTACGACCCAAGCGCTTACAGCACAGGTGGCCGCGCTCGCAGCCTTTGCCCCCCCCCCTGCTCTCCCTGACCCTGCCCAGCTACCGGCACCACCTACTGGACAGCCACGGGAGCCCCACCTAGCCAGCCCCCGCCCCTTCGACGGAGCCTTCGCCCAGTTCCGAGGCTTCATCCTCCAGTGCGAGTTGGTGTTCTCCCATCAGCCCAGCCAGTTCTGGTCGCCGGCAGCCCGGGTGGCGTTCATCACCAACCTCACCACCGGCGACGCCCTGAATTGGGTCCAGGCCACCCTCTGCGCCCGCCCTGACCTGTTCGGTGACTACGCTACCTTCCTCACGGAGTTCAAGAGGGTTTTCGACCACCCCACTGCAGGACAGGAGGTCGGGGCGCGACTGATGTCACTCCACCAGGGGAACCGGACCGCGGCGGCCTACTCTACCGAGTTTCGCACCCTGGCAGCCGGAAGCGGATGGAATGACAGGGCACTGCGATCTGCTTTCCGCCAGGGGCTGAGTGAGGCCATCAAGGATGAGCTCGTCCGGGACAGACCCGCCGTCCTGGACGAACTAGTGGCCCTAGCCATCGACGTTGACGAGCGCTCCCGGGAGCGTCGGAGAGAGAGAGGGCGCTACCAGACCAGCTCGCCACGCCCCCAGGACCCTATCGTCACAGCCAACCCCTCCTCCGCACGGGAGTCGACCTACACCCCATGCACTGGCGAGGAGCCGATGCAGCTTGGTCGAGCCCGCCTCACCACGGCGGAGAAGGAGAGGAGAAGGGCCCAGGGCCTGTGCCTCTACTGTGGAGAGAAGGGACACCTCCGTGACACCTGCCCGTCCCTATCAAAAGGGCAGGCTCACCCGAAGGGGGAATCCGGGTGAGCCGTCTCTCTCAATCCCCACCTACCACCAGCCCAGCCAGGTTCTCTGTCACCCTCTCCTGGCAGGGGCAGAACCTCACGGTCGAGGCCATTATTGACTCGGGAGCAGACGAGAACTTTATGGACGCCCAGCTGGCCCGCTCAGCTGCCGTTCCCCTCGTTGCCCTCGAGACCCCCCTCTCCGTCTCAGCCCTAGACGGACACAGCCTGGGGCCTCTCACCCACCGCTCTACACCCCTCTCCTTGACCGTCTCGGGGAACCATGTGGAGGAGATCCGGTTTTACATCCTCAAGACCCCCCAGTCCCCGCTCATCCTGGGACGACCGTGGCTCGAGCTCCACATTCCCCATGTCAGCTATGGTGAGGGACGTATCCTGAGCTGGAGTACCGCATGCTACGCCCGGTGCCTCCGTGCCGCCCATACCCCCACATCGCCTCTGCGACCGCCTCCGGCTCCCCCTGACCTCTCCTCCATCCCAGAGGTCTACCACGACCTCGGAGAGGCCTTCAGCAAGGAGCGTGCTCGCACCCTGCCGCCTCACCGGCCCTACGACTGTGCCGTCGAGCTCCGCCCTGGCAACAAACTTCCGGTCAGTCGCCTCTACAACCTTGCCCCCCCGGAGAAGGCAGCCATGGACACCTACATCTCCGACTGTCTGGCTGAGGGGCTCATCCGTCCATCACACTCCCCGGTGGCAGCGGGGTTTTTCTTCGTGAAGAAGAAGGATGGAACCCTCAGGCCATGCATTGACTACCGTGAGCTCAATGCCATCACCGTCCGGAACACCTATCCTCTCCCCCTCATGAGCTCCAACTTTGAGCCCCTCCTTGGGGCCACCATCTTCACTAAGCTGGACCTCCGGAACGCCTACCATCTGGTCCGGATTCGTGAGGGTGACGAGTGGAAGACGGCGTTCAAGACCCCCCGTGGCCACTATGAGTACCTTGTCATGCCCTTTGGTCTCACTAACGCCCCCTCCGTCTTTCAGGCCCTCATGAACGACGTCCTCAGGGACATGCTGGACATCTTTGTCGTCCTCTACCTGGATGACATCCTAGTATTCTCCAGGAACCCTGAGGAGCATGTCCAACATGTCCGCCTAGTCCTCCAGCGCCTACTGGAGAATCGCCTTTTTATTAAGGCTGAGAAGTGCTCGTTCCACACTCACTCTGTGGAGTTCCTGGGACTCATCGTGGAGGGTGGGTTGACTCGCCCTGACCCCAAGAAGACTCAGGCCGTCGTCGAGTGGGGCCAACCTACCACCCGGAAACAGCTGCAGTCATTTCTCGGCTTTGCCAACTTCTACCGGCGATTCATCCGGGACTTCAGCCGGGTAGCCGCCCCCCTCACTGCCCTCACCTCCCCCCTGCGCCAGTTCACGTGGACACCAGCAGCCAGCGCTGCCTTCAGTGACCTGAAGAGGCTCTTCACCTCGGCGCCGGTCCTAATCAACCCAGACCCCTCTAGGCCCTTCATTGTGGAAGTGGACGCCTCTGACACGGGCGTCGGTGGCGTGCTCTCTCAACGATCGGAGGACCAGACCGTGCACCCCTGCGCCTTCTACTCCCGCCGTTATACCTCCGCCGAGGCCAACTACGACATCGGGAACCGCGAGCTGCTGGCGGTGGTGGAGGCGTTCCACGAGTGGCGGCACTGGCTGGAGGGCGCAGAGCACCCCTTCACCGTCTGGTCGGACCACAAGAACCTAACCTACATCAAGTCGGCCAGGCGGTTGAACTCCCGTCAGGCACGCTGGGCCCTGTTCCTCGGGCGGTTTAACTTCCACCTCACGTTCCGTCCGGGCTCCCTGAACGCCAAGGCTGACTCCCTTTCTCGGCTCCATGCCGCAGAGGAGGAACCCACCACTCCTGACACCATCGTTCCATCCTCCCGGGTCGTTGGAGTGGTCACCCTGGAGATCGAGGCGGTGGTCAGAGCTGCACAGCGCACCCAGCCAGATCCCCGACCGGGGTCCCCCGGCCGTCTCTTCGTCCCGGACGCCGTCAGAACCAAGGTGATGCAGTGGGGCCACGCCAGCCGCTTCGCCTGCCATCCTGGGGCCCTACGCACACTGTCCTTCCTGCGCCGGCGGTTCTGGTGGTCCACCATGGCCGCGAACGTCAGGGAGTTCGTCTCGGCCTGCCCTACCTGCGCTCGCAGCAAGGCATCCCACCGGCCGCCTTCAGGACTGCTGCGGCCTCTACCCGTGCCCGGTCGACCGTGGTCCCACCTCGCCATGGACTTCGTGACCGGCCTTCCCCCGTCCCTAGGCAACACGGTCATCCTCACCATCGTGGACCGCTTCTCCAAGTCCGTGCGGTTGGTAGCTCTGGCAAAGCTACCGACCTCGGCGGAGACGGCGGAGCTACTCACCACCCACGTCTTCCGGCTTTACGGGCTTCCCCAGGATGTGGTTTCCGACCGTGGCCCCCAGTTCACATCCAAGGTGTGGCAGGCCTTCTGTTCGGGGATTGGGGCCACGACCAGCCTCTCCTCCGGCTACCATCCCCAGACCAATGGGCAGGCGGAGAGAGCCAACCAGAGCCTGGAGTCGGCACTCCGCTGCATGTCCTCCCTCCATCCATCCTCCTGGAGCAAGGACCTACCCTGGGTGGAGTACTCCCTGAACGCCATGGTTAATGAAGCCACCGGCCGGTCCCCCTTCGAGTGCTCCTTGGGGTACCAGCCACCCCTGCTTTCTACCCAGGAGGGCGAGGCGTCGGTACCATCAGTCCAGGCACACCTCCTTCGCTGTCGTCGGGTCTGGACCTCCGTACGCTCGGCCTTGCTTCGGGCCACCGCCCGAACTACCCGAAGCGCCAACCGTCGTCGCACTCCAGCTCCGGTGTACCAGGTGGGCCAGAGGGTCTGGCTCTCCACGGCGGATCTCCCCCTCAATGTCCCCTCCCGGAAGTTGGCGTCGAGGTACATCGGCCCCTACGTCATCGACCGGGTCATCAACCCCGCTGCCATCCGGCTGGTCCTCCCTCACTCCCTCCGTCGGATCCACCCGGTGTTCCACGTCTCCCGGGTTAAGCCCCATGTCGCCAGCGACCTGATGCCACCAGCCCCTGCACCGCCCCCTCCTCAGTTGGTGGATGGCCAACCCCAGTGGGCGGTAAGGAGGCTCCTCAGGGCTCGTCGCTGTGGCCGGGGTTTCCAGTACCTGGTGGACTGGGAAGGATATGGCCCAGAGGAACGGAGCTGGATTCCTCGGTCCCAGATCATGTCCCCAGTCCTCCTCAGGGACTTCTATCGGGCCCACCCGGAGGCTCCGGGCCGGTCGCCAGGAGGCTCCCCCTCGGGGGGGGGTCCTGTTACGGCTGGGCCGTCACACACGCCCTCCCCCGCTCCCACAACCCGAGCACAGCGTGCTCTCCGCCGCAGGTGAAGCTCGTTCCCGGTGATTGGAGGGTTATCCAGCCACAGTCAAACCAACACACCTGTCTCCACTCCCCAATCAACCCTCTGGCTACATCTACCCTGGACTCCCTTCAATCACCGTCAGTTCTTCCCTAAGAATGACCTGGCAAGTATCCTCTGTGATTAGTTCTGAACTTTGCTCTTGTGCC